>NC_090445.1:636187777-636501941 GCF_031143425.1 Pleurodeles waltl
CCCCCTAATGCCACTTTAACCGCTTATAAAAACCAAAATCGCGATAAGAAAATATTTCATTCTAAAACTAGAGAACGTTTTATCACTAAGGGCCTGATTCTAACTTTGGAGGACGGTGTTAAAGCGTCCCAAAAGTGGCGGATATACCACCTACCGTATTACGAGTCCATTATATCCTATGGAACTCGTAATACGGTAGGTGGTATATCCGCCACTTTTGGGACGGTTTAACACCGTCCTCCAAAGTTAGAATCAGGCCCTTAGTCTCTGTCTGTGGTATAACTTTACTTCATGCCATGTTAAGACACACAATCGGAGCATGCTGCGCACTACCAGACTTCTACAGAAATTGAAAGGCTATTCTATTCACACAACATGGTATGCTTTTGTCACATATTTATTTTTTCTAGCCGCCACAGATTAGTAAAGCTTTCATCGCCTGGCTGCCTTGAGTTCCCCGTAAGTGGGAGGAAGTAGTGAGACAAGTTTGCAGCGCTGGCAGTACCTTACCTCAAGTATTTGTGGAGCGAATAAACCTGTGCCGTGCGCGTCGGGGTTTTGGCAGAGTGTTTGGCCCATGTGTGTGTCAGCCTCTTTTTATAGGTTGATCGGTTCAGGCAAAAGAGAGTCAAAATAAAAAAGGGACTCTAATTGAGACGGTGACCAGTTTGAGCAGCCCAAGGTGGGGGCCATTTTGAAACGGAGTGAGTCCATATAGAGACTAGTGCTACGAGCAATGGAGGCATTCAGAAAAGGAGAGGGGTGTGGAGATCAGACGTAAGAGTCATGCAGAAAAGTGTATATAATAAATATAATATAACTGTAGTTTGTTAGAAGTACCATTGTCACAAGGTAAGGCATAATACACAAAAGGAGGTATGAACTACGGTCAAACAATGTATAAGTATACAAAACAGTAAGCATGATATAAGACCAAGATGAGTGGGTTACAGATTCATCTTGTAAGTCAGAGAACTTACTAATATAGAGAACAGAAGTTATAGCTGGATACATAAAAAAAAGACATCTTAGTGTATGAAATATATGGAGGTGAGTGTTTTTATACAGCTGAGTTTTAAAGAAAGGTGTATAGATCCTTGTCAATGTTAATGCCCTGCTCAACAGCTCTGAGTCTAATAATCCAACTGCTTTCAAGTTGTCTAAGCCGTAGCGTTTTATTGCCGCCTCTGGGTAGTGAGTTCACTGTGTCAATGCCATGTACACTGATGCCCAGTATCTCTTGTTGTCTATGCTTGGCATTGTAGTGAACCGCAAAGGGGTAGTTGACATTATTGTTGCGGATGGCCCTGATGTGTTCTTGCAATCTCTCCTTAAGAGGTCGGATAGTGCTCCCCACATAGATGAGACTGCAAGTGCAGATAATGCAATACACTACAAATTTGGTGTTGCAGTTAATGAATTTATTGATTTTGTAAGTAACTGGTGAGTTGTATTGGAACTCGGTAAGTTTATCTTTGATGAAGCAGCAAATATTGCAGTGCCCACATTTGTAGGATCCATGTGGGGCCGTTGGTAACCAAGTGTTTGCTTGTTCAGGTGGCAGAAAGCTGCGACACAAGTGATTACAAAGGGCGGGTCCCCTGCTATATGTGATGTTAGGTTTGGGAGGAAGGCTGGTTTTAAGGAATCCATCAGCTAGGAGAAATGACCAATGTTTATGAAGAATCATATATATGTTGGAACTGAGTGCATTGTAGGGGGTAATAAAGGATGGAGGTCTGGGTGGGTTATTCTTGTTGGTGGAAGTAACCAGCAGATCTGATCTTTTAACATGCTGTATTCTGTTGTTAGCTCGTGATAGTGTGCTAGGTGAGTAACCCTTCCGTACGAATCGTGTGTTCATTACTTTGGATTCTTCATGGAAGATGATATCTTCACTGCAATTTCTCCTGATCCTGGTAAGCTCTCCATAGGGAATGGCCTTAATTTGAGAGGCAGTGTGTGAACTGTTAGCATGTAAGATGGCATTGCATGCCGTGGGTTTTCTATATAGTTTAGAGCAGATTTCATTGCCTCTTATGTAGAGTGTTAGGTCCAAAATATTGACCTGTGATGTACTGTGTTCCCCAGTAAAAGTGATGTTAAAGGAGTTGGTGTTGAGATTTTGTAAAAAAAGGTCAAATGTATCTAAACTGCCTGACCAAAAAAGTAAAACGTCATCAATGTATCTGCCCCAGTATAGTATGTGTTGAGTCAAGTCCGGTGGGCACTCTCTCCATATATGTTGCCATTCATAAAAGCCCATGTACAAATTTGCAAAAGAGGGGGAAAATTTGGCCCCCATTGACACACCTTGGATCTGTTTGAACCACATGCCTTCATGGACAAAAAAGTTGTTATCCAAAACTAGCTCTATTAGATCTAAAAGCATATTGGAGTGTTCTAGGAGTGAAGCTTCACGTGTATCAAGAAAGTGCTGGATGGCAAGTAGACCCTTGTCTCTCGGTATACAAGTGTATAGTGAGGTAACGTCTAGGGTTGCTAGGATGTGCCCCCCTGTCCATTCAAAGTCACTAAGTTTGCTGAGGAGATCCTTGGTATCTCTGATAAAGGAAGGGAGATTAACGACCAAAGGTAGTGAAAACAGGACAATGTATTCAGAAATTATTTCTGTTGGCGAGCCAATTCCTGAGATGATAGGCCTACCGGGCGGAAATGGACCCGGTTTGTGAATTTTTGGTAAAATGTAGATGCAAGGCGACATGGGGGTTGGATTGTAGATGTACTTGAACCCCAAATCAGTGAGGAGACATTTGTCTCTCCATGTGGATAGTGTGTGCATTATGTGTTCATTAGCTTTGGCCAAGGGGTTGTGTGACAAGGTAGAGTATGCAGTGGCATCATTTAGTTGCTGGTCAATTTCCTTGATGTAATGAGACTCTTTTCATGATCACAATGATCCCCCCTTTGTCGGCCTCCTTGATGATTATATCTTTGTTTTGAGCAAGGGAGTGAAGTGCTTCTCTTTCTGGGAGAGTAATGTTGTGTGTGATGTGTTTATGTCCTGAGCGATACAAGTCCTCAAAATGATAGAAGTCAGCCTTGACTTGTCTGTAAAAGATGTCGATGACATTGTCACTTCCTAGATTAGGAGTACATTTCGAGGAGGTCTTGAGACCACTGTCCAGGTGTGTGTAAGGATCAATGTTTAAATCTGATGTGATGTCTGTGAAAGATGGAGGTATGTCCGATAGAGATTCTAAAGAGAAGGGTCTGAATGTCTTTCAAGTCTTTAATGGTGATGTTACTAGTGGGACCTTTCTTTAAAACTCAGCTGTATAAAAACACTCACCTCCATATATTTCATACATTAAGATGTCTTTTTTTTATGTGTCCAGCTTTAACTTCTGTTCTCCATATTAGTAAGTTCTCTGACTTACAAGATGAATCTGTAACCCACTCATCTTGTTCTTGTATCATGCTTACTGTTTTGTATACTTATACATTGTTTGACGGTAGTTCATACCACCTTTTGTGTATTATGCCTTACCTTGTGACAATGGTACTTCTAACAAACTACAGTTATAATATATTTATTATATACACTTTTCTGCATGACTCTTACGTCTGATCTCCACTCCCCTCTCCTTTTCTGAATGCCTCCATTGCTCGTAGCACTAGTCTCTATATGGACTCACTCCGTTTCAAAATGGCCCCCACCTTGGGCTGCTCAAACTGCTCGCCGTCTCAATTAGAGTCCCTTTTCTATTTTGACTCTCTTTTGCCTGAACCGATCAACCTATAAAAAGAGGCTGACACACACATTGGCCAAACACTCTGCCAAAACCCCGACGCGCACGGCATGGGTTTATTCGCTCCACAAATACTTGAGGTAAGGTACTGCCAGCGCTGCGAGCTTGTCTCACTACTTTCTCCCACTTACGGGGAACTCAAGGCAGCCAGGCGATGAAAGCTTTACTAATCTGTGTCGGCTAGAAAAAATAAATATGTGACAAAAGCATACCACGTTGTGTGACTAGAATAGCCTTTCAATTTCTGTAGAAGTCTGGTGGTGCGCAGCATGCTCCGATTGTGTGTCTTAACATGGCATGAAGTAAAGTTATACCACAGACAGAGACTAAGGGGGTGATTCTAACATTGGCGGGCGGCGGAGGCCGCCCGCCAATGTTCCCCCTCCAAAATACCGCTCCGCGGTCAAAAGACCGCTGAGGGTATTTTGGGATTTGCCCTGGGCTGGCGGGCGGCCGCCAAAAGGCCGCCCGCCAGCCCAGGGCAAATCGACCTTCCCACGAGGACGCCGGCTCCGAATGGAGCCGGCGTAGTGGGAAGGTGCGACGGGTGCAGTTGCACCCGTCGCGTATTTCAGTGTCTGCGTTGCAGACACTGAAATACTTTGCGGGGCCCTCTTACGGGGGCCCCTGCAGTGCCCATGCCATTGGCATGGGCACTGCAGGGGCCCCCAGGGGCCCCGGGACACCCCCTACCGCCATCCTGTTCCTGGCGGGCGAACCGCCAGGAACAGGATGGCGGTAGGGGGTGTCAGAATCCCCAAGGCGGAGCAGCATGCTGCGCCGCCTTGGAGGATTCTGACGGGCAGCGGAAAACCGGCGGGAGACCGCCGGTTTTCCTGCACTGACCGCGGCCAAAGCGCCGCGGTCAGAATGCCCTGCGGGGCACCGCCGGCCTGTCGGCGGTGCTCCCGCCGACCCTGGCCCCGGCGGTCTAAGACCGCCGGGGTCAGAATCACCCCCTAAGTGATAAAACGTTCTCTAGTTTTAGAATGACATTTTTTCTTATCGAGATTTTGGTTTTTATAAGCGGTTAAAGTGGCATTAGGGGGCATGGCATGGGCATAAAAAGACTAAGTAAAACGTTCCTTTAGAATTTTTAATTGCGTTTTGAGAAAACCTTTTTAATTTGATAGGCTCCATCTTCACTTTTCGAGTTTTTCTAGAAAGTGAAAAGAATATTACACATGTAAAATCACAGCAACCTTGGTAAAGCTAATGACGGGGCAACGCTCCAGCGACATTATAGACCTTGGCATACCAGATTATTTACTCCGTATGTAGCTTTAAAATCAAGTAGCTTTCTGCATAACACCTGCTTTACATTAAATTGTATTTTTTGTTGTTTTATACCCCAGGCTTATCATGGCCATTATTTGCCTATACAATTTGATTTCTCCCAAGGACTCATGACTAACAGCAGCTTAATCTATGTACCTTTTGTGTTTACATATAGGTGGTCATTCTGACCCTGGCGGTCTTTGACCGCCAGGGCGGAGGACCGCGGGAGCACCGCCGACAGGCCGGCGGTGCTCCAATGGGGATTCCGACCGCGGCGGTAAAGCCGCGGTCGGACCGGCACCACTGGCGGGGTCCCGCCAGTGTACCGCGGCCCCATTGAATCCTCCGCGGCGGCGCAGCTTGCTGCACCGCCGTGGGGATTCCGACCCCCCCTACCGCCATCCAGATCCCGGCGGTCGGACCGCCGAGATCCGGATGGCGGTAGGGGGGGTCGCGGGGCCCCTGGGGGCCCCTGCAGTGCCCATGCCACTGGCATGGGCATTGCAGGGGCCCCCGTAAGAGGGCCCCTAAATGTATTTCACTGTCTGCTGCGCAGACAGTGAAATACGCGACGGGTGCAACTGCACCCGTCGCACAGCTTCCACTCCGCCGGCTCGATTCCGAGCCGGCTTCATCGTGGAAGCCTCTTTCCCGCTGGGCTGGCTGGCGGTCTGAAGGCGACCGCCCGCCAGCCCAGCGGGAAAGTCAGAATTACCGCCGCGGTCTTTCGACCGCGGAACGGTAACCTGACGGCGGGACTTTGGCGGTCGGCCTCCGCCGCCCGCCAAGGTCAGAATGAGGGCCATAATGTTTTATATACACCTGAAGGTACCTTACCCCATTTTAATGACTTCTTACTTCTTTCTTTACTCTTTTTTCTTCACACTATTTATAGATCTTCTATCCACATCACAACACATTTCGCATCCCCCCTTGTTTCTTCACCACTAAGATTCAATGTTTTAAAAAAAAATTAAAGCACATGTACTGTATCACACTGTGTAGACACGTTTATGACAATCTCACCTCGCATGATGTTGCCGTTTTATTCCACTCTAGACTGACTTGTTTGCCTTTTTCTTCTGGAACGTGATTCAATTAGTCACCTATAAGACCTATTGAGGCATTCACACTACATTCTGGTCGTCACATTAACAATACGCATCCCTGCACTTAATTCACACAATTCTATTGCACCTTCCCTCGGATTGTTCTCTTTACCTCTGTACAATGAATTTTAGACGTTGTGAAGTCACCTTGCGTAATTATACTATACCGACATGTATGTATTTTTCATCTATGTTTCCACAGCCTTAACAAAGTCTTGAAGACGAAACACGTGTTGGCTGATTTGCTGTATGGGCTTATTGTACATTCGAACATCCTATTGTAACTTTGACCATTTATCACCATCTGGCTGCTCTGGACACATGGTCATTTTGTACAACGCAGTCTTTTGATTGAGATTTCTACTTTCTACCTGCACTTATAATAAATATCTACACATCATCTTCCAAGAACAAACTTTTTACTTATTCTTGAACATTATCAGGATTCATGCTATTGGTGTGCCCTGGCCACTCTTCTTTCAATATTTAGGCAACCACCCACTCTTCACCTCCGACACCTGTGGTGGCAGGTGTTAGGGCAAGCCTGGCACCCAACACCATATTGTTTAAATTTTATGACTTCGCTCGGATTTCACTATTGACATACGCTTTGCAGATGTGCAAGCACTCTCTGGCATCCGCCACCTTCTTCGCCTGACTTACCCTATTGATGCCGACTTAGCACTTTGCATTCGGATTATATCACTGTTTTATACATTTGTATTACGTATTGCTTTATCTTTGTTTGCTGTATTTGCATTTAATTTCACTGACATAACATGGATACATTCAATGACAACAGGGATGCGCTTCTTGAGGAAATTTTTTCAAACAGGCACTGGCCCATCTACCAGCCATAACGCACCCATTAAAAAAGAGGGCTTGAGAATGAAATTTGTTAAACTTGAGCGCCTCAAAAAACAAAAACTGTCAAGATGGTGGGACTACACCATCTTACAAAAATATATCGACAACAAACAAATTCCCAGGGGCTTACGTGTGATTCTATTCCCCTCATTCGAAGACCTCAGTCCTGAACTCCTAAAGGAGTGGGAATACCTGTTGGTTACCTCTTCCTTTGGTATGATGGACATACTAATCAGGGATGCCCGGGCCAAAAGAGAGAAACTCATTGAGGAAATTCACACCTTGGACATAGAAATTTAAGAAATTAACTTACCTGAGGCCAAAGGAAAAAACTATAGAATCCTTAAGGAAATATTACTTAAACACCAAGAATACATCAAAGAGAAAAAAACACATAAACTTAAGAGGGATGAAGGGGATTACAAGAATGGAAGGGTTTTCACCTACTCGCGTAAATTTGATAACATCAAACTAGATAGACAAGATACCTCTTCACACCCACCTGACAACGGGGCCACCTCCACCTACTCTACAAGTGATACGGATCTTTCTAGCACCTCTAGTATCAGTGGAAGTGACACTTGCATCTCCACACTACAAACTACGGTATCAACCACTCACAAATCACCTTTTTTAGTGGAATTAGAGAGATACAGAAAGGGCCAAATATTCAACCGAAGGAGAGAGGACTCTCACACCATACCATTAGGAGAGGCAAGAGAAAGGCATACAGACACAACAAGAGAGAGAGAAGGGGTTACAACGAGATCCACCACCCGCAATCAGAAATGACTGACTCTATCTAGAGTACCAATAATGAGATTTCTATTGTAAACCTGACAAACATTGAATTGAATATGCAACAAATAAATATTTTGAGCAAAGGTTTGGGTTTTGTGCCATCATCTTTACCTAACTTCACTGAACTGCATATAAATCTCTTTAAATTTGTTCGTAAATGCAAACTTGCGAAAAATTTTTAAGGTAGACCAGCGCAGACTGATTTTACTGCTCCTGTTCCCTGTCCCACTAGTAACATCACCATTAAAGACTTGAAAGACATTCAGACCCTTCTCTCTTTAGAATCTCTATTGGACATACCTCCATCTTTCACAGACATCACATCAGATCAGATTTAAACATTGATCCTTACACACACCTGGACAGTGGTCTCAAGACCTCCTCAAAATGTACTCCTAATCTAGGAAGTGACAATGTCATCGACATCTTTTACAGACAAGTCACGGCTGACTTCTATCAACTTGAGGACTTATATCGCTCAGGACATAAACACATCACACACAACATTACTATCCCTGAAAGAGAAGCCCTTCACTCCCTTGCTCAAAACAAAGATATAATCATCAAGGAGGCCGACAAAGGGGGGAACATTGTGATCATGAACAAGTCTGATCACATCAAGGAAATTGACCGGCAACTAAATGATGCCACTGCATACTCTACCTTGTCACACAACCCCTTGGCCAAAGCTAATGAACACATAATGCACACACTATCCACATGGATGGACAAATGTCTCCTCACTGATTTGGAGTTCAAGTACATCTACAATCCAACCCCCACGTCGCCATGCATCTACATTCTACCGAAAATTCACAAACCGGGTCCATTTCCGCCCGGTAGGTCTATCATCTCAGGAATTGGCTCGCCAACAGAAATAATTTCTGAATACATTGACCTGTTTTTACAACCTTTGGTCGTTAATCTCCCTACCTTTATCAGAGATACCAAGGATCTCCTCAGCAAACTTAGTGACTTTGAATGGACAGGGGGGCACATCCTAGCAACCCTAGACGTTACCTCACTATACACTTGTATACCGAGAGACAAGGGTCTACTTGCCATCCAGCACTTTCTTGATACACGTGAAGCTTCACTCCTAGAACACTCCAATATGCTTTTAGATCTAATAGAGCTAGCTTTGGATAACAACTTTTTTGTCCATGAAGGCACGTGGTTCAAACAGATCCAAGGTGTGGCAATGGGGGGCAAATTTTCCCCCTCTTTTGCAAATTTGTACATGGGCTTTTATGAATGGCAACATATATGGAGAGAGTGCCCACCGGACTTGACTCAACACATACTATATTGGGGCAGATACATTTATGACGTTTTATTTTTTTGGTCAGGCAGTTTAGATACATTTGACCTTTTTTTACAACATCTCAACACCAACTCCTTTAACATCACTTTTACTGGGGAACACAGTACATCACAGGTCAATTTTGCGGACCTAACACTCTACATAAGAGGCAATTAAATCTGCTCTAAACTATATAGAAAACCCATGCCATGCAATGCCATCTTACATGCTAACAGTTCACACCCTGCCTCTCAAATTAAGGCCATTCCCTATGGAGAGCTCACCAGGATCAGGAGAAATTGCAGTGAAGATATCATCTTCCATGAAGAATCCAAAGTAATGAACACACAATTCATACGGAGGGGTTACTCACCTAGCACACTATCACGAGCTAACAACAGAATACAGCATGTTAAAAGATCAGATCTCGTGGTTACTTCCACCAACAAGAATAACCCACCCAGACCTCCATCCTTCATTACCCCCTACAATGCACTCAGTTCAAACATATATAAGATTCTTCATAAACATTGGTCATTTCTCCTAGCTGATGGATTCCTTAAAACCAGCCTTCCTCCCAAACCTAACATCACATATAGCAGGGGACCCGCCCTTCGTAATCACTTGTGTCGCAGCTTTCTGCCACCTGAACAAGCAAACACTTGGTTACCAACGGCCTCACATGGATCCTACAAATGTGGGCACTGCAATATTTGCTGCTTCATCAAAGATAAACTTACCGAGTTCCAATACAACTCACCAGTTACTTACAAAATCAATAAATTCATTAACTGCAACACCAAATTTGTAGTGTATTGCATTATCTGCACTTGCAGTCTCATCTATGTGGGGAGCACTATCCGACCTCTTAAGGAGAGATTGCAAGAACACATCAGGGCCATCCACAACAATAATGTCAACTACACCTTCGCGGTTCACTACAATGCCAAGCATAGACAACAAGAGATACTGGGCATCAGTGTACATGGCATTGACACAGTGAACTCACTACCCAGAGGCAGCAATAAAACGCTACGGCTTAGACAACTGGAAAGCAGTTGGATTATTAGACTCAGAGCTGTTGAGCAGGGCATTAACATTGACAATGATCTATACACCTTTCTTTAAAACTCAGCTGTATAAAAACACTCACCTCCATATATTTCATACACTAAGATGTCTTTTTTTTTATGTGGCCAGCTATAATTTCTGTTCTCTATATTAGTAAGTTCTCTGACTTACAAAATGAATCTGTAACCCACTCATCTTGGTCTTGTATCATGCTTACTGTTTTGTATACTTATACATTGTTTGACGGTAGTTCATACCACCTTTTGTGTATTATGCCTTACCTTGTGACAATGGTACTTCTAACAAACTACAGTTATATTATATTTATTATATACACTTTTCTGCATGACTCTTACGTCTGATCTCCACACCCCTCTCTTTTTCTGAATGCCTCCATTGCTCATAGCACTAGTCTCTATATGGACTCACTCCGTTTCAAAATGGCCCCCACCTTGGGCTGCTCAAACTGCTCGCCGTCTCAATTAGAGTCCCTTTTCTATTTTGACTCTCTTTTGCCTGAACCGATCAACCTATATAAAGAGGCTGACACACACATGGGCCAAACACTCTGCCAAAACCCCGACGCGCACGGCACGGGTTTATTCGCTCCACAAATACTTGAGGTAAGGTACTGCCAGCGCTGCGAGCTTGTCTCACTACTTTCTCCCACTTACGGGGAACTGAAGGCAGGCAGGCAATGAAAGCTTTACTAATCTGTGTCGGCTAGAAAAAATAAATATGTGACAAAAGCATACCACGTTGTGTGAATAGAATAGCCTTTCAATTTCTGTAAAAGTCTGGTAGTGCGCAGCACGCTCCGATTGTGTGTCTTAACATGGCATGAAGTAAAGTTATACCACAGACAGAGACTAAGTGATAAAACGTTCTCTAGTTTTAGAATGACATTTTTTCTTATCGAGATTTTGGTTTTTATAAGCGGTTAAAGTGGCATTAGGGGGCATGGCATGGGCATAAAAAGACTAAGTAAAACGTTCCTTTAGAATTTTTAATTGCGTTTTGAGAAAACCTTTCTAATTTGATAGGCTCCATCTTCACTTTTCGAGTTTTTCTAGAAAGTGAAAAGAATATTACACATGTAAAATCACAGCAACCTTGGTAAAGCTAGTGACGGGGCAACGCTGCAGCGACATTATAGACCTTGGCATACCAGATTATTTACTCCGTATGTAGCTTTAAAATCAAGTAGCTGTCTGCATAACACCTGCTTTACATTAAATTGTATTTTTTATTGTTTTATACCCCAGGCTTATCATGGCCATCATTTGCCTATACTATTTGATTTCTCCCAAGGACTCATGACTACCAGCAGCTTGATCTATGTACCTTTCGTGTTTACATATAATGTTTTATATACATCTGAAGGTACCTTACCCCCTTACAATTACTTCTTACTTCTTTCTTTACTCTTTTTTCTTCACACTATTTATAGATCTTCTATCCACATCACAACACACTTCGCATCCCCCCTTGTTTCTTCACCACTAAGATTCAATGTTTTCTAAAAAATGTTAAAGCACATGTACTGTATCACACTGTATAGACACGTTTATGACAATCTCACATCGCATGATGTTGCCGTTTTATTCCACTCTAGACTGACTTGTTTGCCTTTTTCTTCTGGAACGTGATTCAATTAGTCACCTATAAGACCTATTGAGGCATTCACACTACATTCTGGTTGTCACATTAACGATACGCATCCCTGCACTTAATTCACACAATTCTATTGCACCTTCGCTCGGATTGTTCTCTTTACCTCTGTACAAAGAATTTTAGACGTTGTGAAGTCACCTTGCGCAATTATACTATACCGACATGTATGTATTTTTCATCTATGTTTCCACAGCCTTGACAAAGTCTTGAAGACGAAACACGTGTTGGCTGTTTTGCTGTATGGACTTATTGTTACATTCGAACATCCTATTGTAACTTTGACATTTATCACCATCTGGCTGCTCTGGACACATGGTCATTTTGTACAACACAGTCTTTTGATTGAGATTTCTACTTTCTACCTGCACTTATAATAAATATCTACACATCATCTTCCAAGAACAAACTTTTTACTTATTCTTGAACATTATCAGGATCAGGATTCATGCTATTGGTGTGCCCTGGCCACTCTTCTTTCAATATTTAGGCAACCACCCACTCTTCAGTGTGTGGCCCTCCGACACCTGTGGTGGCAGGTGTTAGGGCTAGCCTGGCACCCAACACCATATTGTTTAAATTGTATGACTTCGCTCGGATTTCACTATTGACATACGCTTTGCAGATGTGCAAGCACTCTCTGGCATCCGCCACCTTCTTCGCTAGAGTTGGAGATGTGTTGGACTCATAGGACGATGCATTGAGCGGTTGGCAATTTGGTGTCCACGGCTCACGCAGCAGCGGCTGTGTGTCTGCATCAAGAGGAAATGCACCAGTTCAGATTGACCTAACATCCTCTGCATTCATTTCTTCAGGTTGCAGCACAGATACTCACTTCCTAGGGCCCAGGACTCCATTGGCACCACTTGGCAGAGCAGGACTTACAGAACACGGACTCCAGGTGCTGGTTGCAGGCAGACTTTGAAGTCCCTGAGATTGCTGGAGAACAGTGGGAAACCAACAAGCCCTTGTACTTACTTTGTTCAGTTGGTGTCCAGTCCTTCCTCTGCAATGCAGAGATCAGCAGGCAACAGGGTAACTTATCAAAGAAGAGAGCAGTCCTTCTGGAAAGCATTCAGCTGAGTGGCAGTCTTTAGCCCTGGCAGAGTTCTACAGAGGTCAGGCAGTAGTGTACTGATTTAGTAGGGCCAGAGACCAGGTTTTTATACCCAAATGTGTCTTTGAAGTGAGGGTGACATTAAATAGGGTCTTTGAAGTGCACAGAGGTCCTTTTTCCCTAGCTCTGGCTCCAGACTGTCAGTAGGGGGTAACCAGCCCTTTGTGTGAGGACAGACACTCCCTATTCAGGTATAAGTATCAGCTGCTCCTCCTTCCTATCACTCATCAGAATGCAACTGACTAGTCAGACACAATTAAACGTCCTGTGTTTGTGGCTTTCTACAGGGAATGCACAAAATGTAGCTGTCATCCAGCCGAGACGTGTATTAGAGACAGACTGTAGCCACACACAGCTGTAAGAGCAGAAACATGCCCACTTTTCTAAAAGTGACATTTTTAAAATAATAATGTTAAATCCGACTTTACAAATAAAGAGGATTTATCATTACCATTCCATTGATATGAAACATGATGCAGCCACTCCTTTCCGATCGGGAATTACAACTTAAAAGCATAATAAGGAATTCCCAATGCTGGCCTATGAGAGGGGTAGGCCTTACTGTTTGTCACCACCAGGACATGTAAAACTTAAAAGTACATGTCCTACCTTTTGCTTGCACAGTACCCTCCCCCTAGGGCTACCTGGGGCCTCGAGTGATATGCGTAATAAAAGGGGAGGTTTAAGGTTTGGCAAGTAGTTTTAAATAGCAAGTCATAGTGGCAGTACACTGCACACACAGGCCCTGCAATTGCCAATTGTGTATACGCTAGTTTTACTGTATTTTAAGGAGAGAGCACAAGCACTTTAGCACTGGTTAGCAGTGGTAAAGTGCACAGAGTACTAAAGCCAACCAAATTGACTTCAGATCAAGAGGAGGAGGAAAGCAAGCCAAAAAGTTTGAGGTGACTCTTCAGAAAGGGCCATTTTCCAACACATGTAAGCTGGACTCCTCGATATTTAATGAGGAATAGGCCCGTCTAAATTGGAAGCAGGTGATAGACCAGTCATTTCCTCTGCCGCAAGTATCCGAATTAGATTTCTGACAGATTAATCAATATTGACTCTATAGTCAGGTACCCTCTGAAAGGCCTCACTTATATCTACTGCTTCTGGGACTGAAATGTGTGGGGAATCCAGCTTCAAGAGTACATCATCGGCATAAAGGAAAATCTTGAATTCTCCTGAATTTAATTCCCATCGCTACAGCAGTCTGCTGGACTAAGCACACTAGGGGTCCTATGAAGAGGGTGAAGAGGAGCAGCGGCATAGGGTAACCTTGCCTGGTACCCCTGGGGAGTTGGAAGGGTTTAAAAGGGATTCATTAAGATTAACTCCAGTGACTGGGTTAGCGTAGTGTGAGAACATTTGTAGAACATTGATTGTATGCTCATTTCCTGGAGCGTGATATGTAAAAAGGTCCAGTCCACCCTGTCTAAGACCTTTCCTGCATCCAGTTAAAGTGCCACTGGTATCTTATATTGTACTTATAACTTATGGAGTTGCTTGTGTGCTGCTGTAATAATATGCCCTCCGCTAACAACTTTAAATGCATCCCACACCCCAGGGATGGGCACCTTCCCTCCTTTGTTGTGTTCTACATATTCATCTATGTGTGTCCTATTTATTTTTTAGTGATTGGATCTCTAATTAGGAATGAGTGAAGCTTCCAATCTCCCAGGGTCCACCTCACCTCCAAATCCAGCGCAACTATGACAGGTGCATGGTCTGATATGAACCTCATCTCTGCAGATTTGGTCAAACCTTTAAGGGGGGGGCATAGAAGCATATAGTCGAGCATATAGTATGATGCACGTGGGATTAAAAAGTGAAGGCCTTTTATGGCCAGATTGAGTTTCCACCTGACATCTCGCAGGCCCAGTTCTCCCAGGGTCTTTTTCGAGCTTTTGGAGAAGGCTCCTGCATGGGTATCCTGCCCTTCCTTCCCGCCCCACACCATGTTGAGGTCCCCTGCCAGAACAATGTCCCCTTGGGCCACTCTCACTAATTTCTCTAAAAAGTCAATTTGGGCACAAGGTTCATACACCGTGGCTAGAGTGAGTTCAACCTTTCAATAACCCAACTAAATTGAGGTGTCTGCCCTCTCTATCCGTGTGGGCATGTGACTCTGCCATCATGGGTAAGTTGCATCTCAGATATATTGCTACTCATCTGTGATGGTAGCTGAGGCGTGATATCCCATGGAGCATACCCTGTGATTCGATTTCCCCTCATCTTTGCAGAAAAGATGTTTCTTAGAGGCATATTATATCTGGTCGGGAATCTCAGACTGCATGTCGGACAGCTCCTCGCTTATTTGGAGAGTTCAACCCCATGTGTTAAGTGAGGTAATTTGAATCATTGTGGCTTAAGTATTAGTGATATGCAGCGTTTGCTGCTCCAGTGAGCATGGCTCCAACACTGTGATGAGAGTGGGCTCTCCAGACAAGAAAGTGGATCTTCCTACCACAAAGGGGTTTGTTGTAAGTTACCCCTGGAGACCGGCCTCTGACCTGCAGGATATCGGCCTGGAACACACCCGGTATCCCTCACCTCTGATTCAGGACAACGCACAGCCTCCCCACCGGGCATCGCTCACCTCTGATTCAGGACAACTAACGGCCTCCTCTCCAGCCACCATAACCTTCAAGGAGAAAACCATGGTTGAAAGCGCGGCCCCAGGATTTACACGGCCTACTTGCGCCCAGCCACAGTCCAACGTCTCCTCCTCTGGTGAGTCAGTGTTCCACACCCAGGCAGCCTGCACAAAGTATCGCCGCACCTTCCCTTTTGCTGGGGCCGGGAGGCGAGGAAACGATGCGCAGCCGCGCCCCATTATACCTAAGAGAAACGCTCACAAACCTGGGCTCTTAAGGAACTCGGCAGCATCAGAAACCTACTGGTAAATGCAAAACTTGCCGCTCACAAGGACAGGACTTTAGTGGAGGGGAAACCCTCTGCTTCAACTTTGTAAAGATTTTTGGCAACACCAAAAACTTCCTGCTCTCGTCTGACCACATGAGGGGAGTCCCCATGTACTCGAGGGACATACCAATCAATGCTTGGGTGGCCTAATAGCTGCAATTCTCGCACCTTATTAATTTATCAGTTTCTTTTTATTGATTTGGTCTTAATTTAAATACTTAAGCAACTTTTATATTTCTAAAACCAGTGCTTTGCTGGTAGGAGCTGGGGGGGAGGCTTCACCTGTCGCTTCTCTGAAGCCTACCACATTTGTAAAGAGATTGCAACAGCCGATTGGGGTTGTAGCAATGGAAATTGAACTTACAGAAAGAGGCCTATCTTCATCTTGTGACTACCCTAGCTCCACAGGAGCAGACCAGCTGCCGTCTCCAGGTGGTTCTGTTCCTTCTGACTGTGTCCCTGGTCCTGGGCTTTTCTATACTGATGACACAGGGGGCAATAACAATGGGTCAGGGTTTTTCAGAAATGTCCCTCAATAAAAAGCTAGGAGTGGGGCTGTCAAAAGACTAAAGCAACTGGAAATTATTCATGTGCAAACACATGAAGGCCTGGGGGTTGCGGAGGCTGAAAGTTGTTGTGACATTAGGGATAATAGGCAAATGGACCCACCCATCCACTAGGCAATCGTCAATAAGGGCAGCTTCTGGGTCTGATATCCTGAGCATACTTAGGAATGTGCTGGTAGCGGAGCTTTCGCTCCTGATCACACATATGGAAATACTGGAATTGACCAGCAGGGAATTGGCAAGGCAGGCACAGGTGGAAAACAAGATGGTTTCTTTGGTGCAAACTCATACAGAAGCCAGTCTGTGGAACCAGCCAATGGAACCTAATATTGATTGCAATGTGGACTTAGCGATAACCCCCCTTATGTAGTAGAAATATCCTAGATCCAAGTAGATTATGAAATGCCAACCTTAGATTCTCTGGGCTATCCAGGGGTGGGCTACCCTTGAACCAAGCTCGGTTGGGTGTCTTACCTGCGGTTAGGGGGAGGACTAAGGACAGCGCAGGGGTGACTGGGGATTCTGCTTGCGGGATAGTGTGATTTGCCCAGTTATTAATCTGCCCCTGGCTTCATGTCCATATGTGGTGGTTCTCTCTAGGTTCCCCAAGTTCAGGGTAGACCAAAGGGAATCACATGAAGAAATAAATGCATGCATTGGCTTATGTATAACAGGGATGCACCCGCTCAGTGGTGGACAATATTCTAACCAGACGTGTAAGCTAGATTGGTTCATGCTTAAAAGATCGGCCAGGGGACTGTGATTGTAAACTTAGGAATCCTTGTATGGTCCAGATCCTTCTGTAGCAGGAGTCCTCAACCAGAGTGAGGGTCCTGGCCTATCTATATTAACATTGGGCTATTTTTATAAACCACCCCCTCTGGAAACGTCTGGAAGACAAGTTTTTTTGTTCTCATTACCCTGTAGCCTTTAGTGAAAATGCTTTCCTATGTGGGTCCAATGCTCGCATGACCACTACAGTGTCCCTAGAAGAGGTGGATTGACGGTCGGTTTATGACCCACTTCCAGATTGAGGAGCATCTCGATCTTTAAGTATGTATGAAGATAACAACCCCAATTTGGTGAGTAGTAGGATTAGTGGCTGCTCCTATCTTAATGGTACACTCACTGTAAGTCCCAGCATGAGGGTCTATGTGGAGTAATCAGCAGCTTCAGTGGACAATGCCTCTAGATTTGTGTAACCCATTACGCCCCCTAGTCATACCGGGCCGCTTGAGGAGAGTGGTAAGGGGTTAGGTGGAGATGCTCCTATTCCTGAGGAGGATATAAGGTCTCCCACTGTAGTTGGTCAACCGACGGAGAGAGACGGGGGAAGGGGAGTACTTGGGGATACTACCCAGTGTAAGCCAATCTCGGCTGAGAGGTCTGAGGCCACAGAGCTTTTTACTCAGCAGCCAAGATCTCCAAACTCTCTTAAGGTGCTTTCCTGGAATGTCTCGGGTCTTTGAGGTAAAATGGATAACTCTGTTTGGGTAAATTTTAAAACACAGTATGATATGTGTATTTTTCAAGAGTGATGGACCAGCAGGGATGTTTATCATTCTGGATATGCATAATTTTTCTAAGGCAGCAATTACAGGGACTAAGGGGCGGCCCCCCAGGAGGGGGGGATTGTCCACTTGGGTAGATTCCTACTTGGGGTATTCAGTTTGGGTTGTGGAGACACATAACGGAGATATCTTGTATCTTTTACTTTCGTCTTCAAGTAATACTGAAATATATTGTGATTAATGTTTACTCCAGGTCTGTAGTTTCTGGCCGGGAATCTCTTGTTGTGGAATGCCTGTCTGATTTTATTTTTATTTCAGCTTCCTAGAGGTATATTTATGATAGGTGGGGATTTTAATTGTCACTTTAAACACATTAGCACAGGGGCAGACGACGATTTAGCAACAGCGGAGGATAGCTTGTGGTACATCCCAGTGTCCGGTTCTCAGCCAGTAGAAAATATACCCCGCTGGTTCTCCAGATTAATGTGCTGGTATTAAATATTTTTATACGCATGTGTAATGGACGAACTCCATCTGGCTGAAAATGTTCTTATACTTTTAATCAGCCAGGTAGATCCTCATTGATTGACTACATCCTTTTCGATTTTTGGGCATATATTATGGACCTGGAAATAATAGATAGGCATGACAGTAACCACACACTCTATCTTTGCACCTGGGGATCCCATAATCTAGGGTGAGTGGGGAAGGTAAAGGAATCCCTAGGTTGGATGATCGTTATGTGCTGTCCACTAACAGGTGTAGGATTAAGTGGAATGAAACTGTGCAGTCCCCCAAATGCTTTAATTATCTTTGCACCATTATTGGTCTAGCCCTGGATAAGGTAGGTGAATTTCTTGAGGCTTGTGTGTTCCCTAACCAGTGGATGAGCTCGGGGAACGTGCACATGGAGCTAATGGGTGAGCCTAAAAATGTGTTCTTTGTGGAACAAGCTGGCAGTGATAAGAAAAAGCTGGGCACATGGTTTAACAAACAGTGCTGGTAGGCCAAATTGGACCTTTGTAAGGCTATTAAATCAAAAGATCCTGTGCTGGTATGAATGTGTAGAAGCCAGTATAAAAGTATCGAAGATGCTGCAAAGAGAGAGTGGAAGACTTAAAGGTGGAAATCTCTGCTCGTAGCCACGAGAACATGGATTTTCACACGTTTTGGTGAGTTGTTGCCTCGGGGAAGCAGCAGACCAATGGCTCAATTGAAAGTAATATCTCTGCAGAACAATGGCTGGAGCACTTTCGCACTCTATGATTCACTGCCTGCTATTGAAGGAACACTAGATGTTAGCATAGGGAGGGGGGAGGTCCCTGAAAAAGCAGAGGCACACTCTACGATTACAATCAAGGAAGTACTATATGCAGTATCTAAAGTGGCTCCAGGTAAGGCTCCTGGCTTAGATAGAATTCCTGGGGATCTATACAAGTTTGCACCCGATGTTTGGGCACCTTTTTCTTGGGGTTCTATTCAATGCCATATTGGAGGTGATGCCTATGCCAGCTTCATAGTCTGGAGCTGAAATAATACCTTTTCATAAAAAAGGGCTCACCTCTCCTTCCAGCCAACTATAGACCAATTAGCCTAATAGGTTAATTGCAAAGGTTGTTTCTGCAGGTGATCTTAGGGAGACTCCAGGCTTGGCTTGAGGAAAATAGTGTTCTTAGTCCTCTACAGGCTGAGTTTAGACAAGGTATCTCTAATATAGACCAGGTTTTTCACCTCCAGCTTATATATTGGAAAGCTGCAGTACTGGAAGGTGCCAGTCTTTGTGTAATATTTGTGGACCTTCGGGCTGCATTTGACCTGGTCCCAAGAGATATTCTGTGGCAGGTTTTGTTAAATATAGGGGTCTTTACCTATTTGTGTGAGATCCTACAGAGACTTTGAGGGGAGCTTTGCTCAGGTCCGCTTTGGCAAACTAGAAGATCTTACTGAACCTTTCTTGGTCCGAAAGCGAGTTAGGCAGGGTTGGTTGCTAGCCCCTACCCTTTTTTCTTTATGTTTTAATGGGCTGATTAATGATTTGAACAAAGTTTTGAATGATGCCCCCATACTAGCCCATCTTGGTTCCTGTGTTAATTTTCGCAGATGATACCTTGTTATTGTCAAGATATCCAAAGGGTTTGCAAAGGACTTTAGATTGCTGTGTTAATTTTCGTAGGGTGAGGGGTTTGGAAATCAACATGGGCAAAATGAAATACATGGTCATCCACCCCTTTCCATCTACTAGGCCAGGTCCTAAACTCAACGTGGTCCCTTTGGAGCAGGTCAAGGTGTTTGATTATCTGGCAATCACTCTGTCAGAGCAAATGGACTGGCTACTGCATTTGTGTAAACAAAAAATAAGATTGGCTCAATTTACTGGTGTCTTAGGCAAAGCCTTTAAAGATTCCTCTTTTAAGGCAGTCTGCCTGGTCTGTGAGCTATACAGGTCACAGACTGTGGGGGCTGTGATGTATGGGGCAGAGCTATGAGGGCACAAGAGGGTCTGTGGTATTTTAAAAGTGGAGAATGGATTCCTAGGACATTTCTTGAACCTCCTTTTGAGTACTCCACCATTGCCTCTATGGTTCGATCTGGATACTCAGCCCATAGTTGAGGAACTAAGATTGAGGCCCCTGCTTTTTTGGAGAAGAATATGGATATCCTCTGACTTGGTCTCATACCGGGAGGGGTAAAAGGAAATTATGAGTTTGGCAGGCGCTCGCAAATTATAGTGGCTACAATATATCTAGGATACTGCAAGATGTATAGGAAGGGTCAGCTTGTGGGGGAATCCCGAGTGGGCCTGACATGTAACAACCAAGAGTGACCTGGCTAGGTCCTATAGGGATATTAAATTGTCTACACATTGCACCATGACTTCTAGGTTTTTTTCAGATTTTAAAGATTTTTATGGTTTTAAAACTTTTAAAGATGAGGTGCAGCCAGTGCTAACTAGGAAATTATGGCCCTCATTATGAACATGGCGGTCCATTCCGCTATGCCGGCGGTGGCGGTAGAAACCGCCAACAGAGGAGCGGTCCGGACTGCCAAATAAGGATCCAAACTAAAGACACACATCCCGCGAGCCACCCACCGCCAGGAAAGGAGTCCCGCCGATGACGGCAGAGTCCGCCCACAGGCCGTCGGAAAGGCCCAACCCGCCCATCAAATAATGAACCACTATTCCGCCACCACTTCTGGGGCGGAAACCACCGCCACACAAAGCAAGGCGGAAATTAATCAAATATAAGGAAACACTCACCGGAGTTCCACAGAACGTGCAGCGGCAGCCATGGACAGAGAGCTGCTGATCATGCCAGCCCTGCCATATACCTACACGACGAGACCCCCGATGAAGATGACGCCGGTAAGTACCGCAACCTACGACACACAGGAGGAAAGGACACAGTTACATACCCACCCACACTGCAACGCCCCCCCAAGCCTTCCCAGCAACACAAGTCAGACACCCCACACCAAGAGGTACGTACCCAACCAAAGGCCACTGCAATTTTACCATAGTACATACAATAGCCCCACACCCATAAAAAAGTAAAACAAACACCAGGGTGTAACTGCGTGCAGCCCAAACACCGGCCACACAGAAACTTTAATTCTTAGCTCACTGAGCCAAACAGTGCTAACAGTCCATAAAATGTACATTGTCCTGGGCCATAAATGGGGCCACACCTGACTCCCACAAGTGCTGGGTACTCCACAGAACAGGGCACCACATGGGGATCCAGGCACCTCACAGAAAGGGGGCAGGGGGGATGGGTGTGGGGATTTTTGATGGGGTTGGGACCTTGACTTCCTTGAGGAGGTTGTGTGGGGGGCTTCTCCTTTGAAGGGGGTGGGGCTGTTTGGCACGGGCAGAGCTGGATGGCCTAGGCTCAGACCGGGCCTTCTTCCTCACTGGGGAAGGTGCACGGGAATGGGAAGGCTGGACCGGCGTGGGCTGTGAGGTGGAAGGAGCGGTAATGGCAAGGAGGTGGGCACGTTTGGGGACAAGACGGGGTGGGCCAGTGGGTTGGAAGAGGTCAGCATGGGAGAGGAAAAGCTTTTTTGGAGCAAATGGGGTGGGCGTGGATGAGGGCGTGGGAGTGGAGGCAGAGGGAGTTGATGTATGGGGTGTAGGTGTGCGTGTAGTGGGTACAGGTGACTGCTCAGTATGCTGTGGTGTGGTGGATGTCTGATGGGTGGGTGTCTTGGTGCGTTTGTGTGTCTTGGGAGGTGGGGGGGTAGACCCAATGGGAGAAGACCGACAGCTAGTGTGGATGTATGTTGGGTGGGTGTCTGAAAGTCTGGTGAGTGTGCTGCATGTGTCAACTACAGTAGAGGTGGTGAGTGCAGGTGTGGTGTATGGGGTGCATGTATGGCTGTCTGCTATTGTGGTGAGTGCAGGAAGAGGAGCAGTAACAGTGAGTGAAGGTGCAGTGCATGAGGGTGTGGATGTAGAGGTGACAGACAGGGAGGCGGAAGAGGTGGGAACACTGGGGGAAGTGGACGTTGTTGTGTGTGCAGGTGTCTGTTGGCTGTGTGAATGCTTGTGGTGGGAGGTGTGATGCCTGTGTTTTGAAGTGTGCTTCTTGTGTGTTGATGTGCCTGTAAGCGGGTCTGATTGTGTGCTTTGGACGGGTGAAGGGAGTGGGGTGCTGGAAGGGGTAGAGGAGGTCGGAGGGGGGACGGAATGGCCAGGGAAACTGGCTGCCATCCGAGAGGGGGCCAGAGCCTGAAAAGATCTCTGTAGGGCAGACACAGCACCGTAAATGCCATCCACATAGTCATTGGTCTGCCGCACCTCTGATGCCAGACCCTGGATGGCATTGACGATGGTTGCCTGCCCTAAAGAGATGGTTCTCAGGAGGTCAATAGCCTCCTCTGTGAGGGCAGCAGGGCTGAATGGGGCAGGGGAGGAGGTGCCTGGGGCGAAGGAGACGCCCACCTTTCTGGGTGGGCGGGCACGGGCAACTAGGTGGGGAGCAGAAGGGAGGGCGGTGATGGACTGGGTGGTGGCGAAGATCGCACTGTAGTGGTGTGTGCACTAGGGTCCGCCACCGCCGGAGGATCCCTATCGGAGGAGGTCTCAGAGTCCCTACCTCCTGTGGTAGTAGCCTCCTCCGTGGAAGTCCCCTTGCCCTCCCACCCACTGGTCCCCTGGGCGTCTGTTGTTTCTGCCTCTGAGGATCGTGGGCCGCTGCCTCCCCACTTACCGACGCCTCAGCTCCCTCGCCTGATGTTGATGCTGTACTAAACCAACACAAGAGAACAGGGATGGGGAGAAAAAACAGGAGAGACACTTGTAAATAGCTGAATGCTGATACACAATGGCCAGACATACACCCACCGAGCAAACACACCCAAGAGGCAGCACCGTGCACTATGGCCATACCCATGCCCCTGACTACTGACCAGAATACTGATCTACAACCATCCCATGAAATACTTTTGGAGCTGAGGTAGGTGAAACCTGACAGGGACACCCCTACACCCTTTGGGGAACATACCATATATGGACACCAGTCAAATTCCCTGCTCTAAGCAGCATGAGCCCTATTGCACACACAGTCATCCTTCCAAACTGAAGTATGGTCAGTGAGTACTCACCCCCTTGCGACTGCTGTGCAGCCTTCAAGCGCCCATCCAGATCTGGGTATCCAATGCCAGGATCTTTCGCATGAGGAGGGTCAGTGCCCGACGGGTACCCCTTCCACGTTGGGAGGACTTCCCCAGCTGGGCCTCAGTGATCTTTCAGGCCCAGCGCCGCAGGTCCTCCCACCTCTATCGACACTGGGTGCTCCGCCAGTTGTAGACCCCCAGGGTCCGTACCTCCTTGGCGATGGCATGCCAATGTGTCCTCTTCTAGTGGGCGCTGACCTAGAAGGGTGACACAGAAATGGAACACAGAGGTCAGGCACTTGCACGATAGGAACAGCTGTCAGAATGTCCAACATAGGACTGACAGTACTCTCAGACATGCAGGACAGTGGCATGCAGCATTCCATGCACAATGGCCCATCCAGGCTCAGAGGAGCACACATAGGTGCAATCCACACCATCCATTACTCACACTGTGCCCCCCAAACCCAGACTCACCTGTACCTCAGTCCATCCGTAGAGTCTGCTGTACAGGGGCAGGACCCCTTCCACTAGCTTCTCCAGTTCTTCCTGGGTGAAGACCAGGGCCCTTTCCCCTGCACCACGTGGAACATCCATAGCCAGAGGCAGGCCACAGCAGTACACAGAGTGGAGTACCTGTCCGCACGAGATTAGGGAGTCAAGTGATCAAACGATGACGAACGGGCGTACGTTCCGTGGCGGTATGCACCGTCACCGCCAGCGGCGATCATGATACGCAAGGATTCCCCATTGGCATCCATGTTAGCCAATGAGGGTGCGAACAGCGGTCAACACCGCCGTACGCTGTGACGTCAACCGCTAACGGTATTAGGTCACTTCCACAACGAAGGGGCAGAATTACAGTGGGCAGACATTTTGCCATCACCTATGCATCTTGAAATTCATACTACTCACAATGCAGGGCCTACTAGCCACATTAAGCACCTAGGCCGCTATCCATTCTGTATAGTAGCACACATTAATTACTCTGTTCCCTACTAGTGATGTACATGTTCATCTGTCAGGTAGCAGTTATTGTACAGACACTACTATGAACAATGCAGTGCATGTGTTTAGCAAATTTTGCCTATGTATGTGTGCACATCACTCCTTTTTGTAACCCCTCGTAGGTACCGACCCTTGTGGCGAGGAAGGGCACCATCGGTGTACAGACCACTTGTGGATATAGGGACCATGGTGGGTGGCTGTGCACAGCGGGAGTGATGTGGGCCTGTTAGTGGGATGTGGTGGGTAATGGCTGGGTGGGATGTAGGTCGAGGTGGGTGTGGGTGGGGTGGGGTGGTGCATGCATTGCAGATGTGTTGTATATGGGGTAATTGTAGATGACTTACCCGAGTCCATTCCTCCAGTGAGTCCCTCTGGGTGCAGGATGGCGAGTACCTTTTCCTCCTAGATGGTGTAGTCAGGTGGTGTTGGTGGCGGTCCTCCCCCAGTCTTCTGCACTATGATGTGGTGCCTAGATGCCATGGCCCTAACCTTCCCCCGCAGGTCGTTCCATCTCTTCCGGATGTCGTCCCTGGTGCGTGGATGATGTCCCACTGCATTCACCCTGTTGACAATGGTCTGCCACAGCTCCAATTTCCGCACAATGGGTGTGTGCTGCACCTCGGACCCAAAAATGTGTTGGTCCACCTCCAGGATCTCGTCTGGTCCTTAGCTCCCTTTTGGCGAAGCGTGGATTTTTGGGGGGGACATGGTGAGTGTGGTGGATGATGTCGGTACTGGGGACAGGAAATGGGTGCTCCTGTGTGGGTCCATATGTGTGTCCTGTATGCTGGCATTCACTGTCTGGCTCTGGTGCTCTCCTTCTTCTGGTCCTGGTTTTGTTGCAAGGGATTGTGGGGTGTGCCTGGGGGTGTTTTATGGGGTTCTGGATGTGTGTCAGGTGTGTGGGTGATACGCCTAACCAATGTGTGCACTTCTTATTGCTGTTGTGTCCACTTGCCACCCGGGGTGGTCGCAGCCGCCAATGGTCGTCCGGCCTCCACTGACCGCCGAGGTGATTTGTGCATCATTATTTGGAGGGCGGGATGTGGGTGTGCTTGGCGGTGGCGGGGTGGGCCGGGATTCCCGCCGACAGGGTCCTGGCGGGGAGTGGTGGTCTGGGAATTTTTGGCGGGGTTGGATTTTTCAATCATTATATGGCAGGTTTCCATTCGCCGCCAACGGCGGGATTCTGTTAACCGCTGACACAGCAGTCGGCCGTCTTTCCCGCCATGTTCATAATGACCGCCTATATCTCCAATATAGGCATGGGCCCTGCCTCTCAGTATGGTGATCTGCAAGTAGGGGGGTAGGTTGTGATGTACTGAGTGCAATATGTCCTGTGTGTAGTGGGACACAAGAAACAATGACACACTTCTTTGCAAAAACTAAAAAAGCCCCAGGTCAAAATGGTTGGTCCATCTTTGTAGGAAACTAGGTATTGGTCATCATTTAGAGGCTTTAAGAATTTTGAAAAACAATGCACATCAACAAATTGTTTTCTCAGTGTCCAGGTATCTGTTTATGGCCTAGTGTATTTGTGAGAGATGTGTGTAAGGTGTCCAGGGATGGAAAGAGGGAGGTGGGGACGGGGGTAATCCATCTCATTTTATTTATTTATTTTCCTGTTTTACATATTTATATATTCTTATCATGCCTTTTTAACCAGTATAGTTTCCTGGGAAACTATCTAGCGGAGCATGATGTATTCCGTTCCCCCAGCTA
Source organism: Pleurodeles waltl (assembly GCF_031143425.1). Lineage (NCBI taxonomy): Eukaryota > Metazoa > Chordata > Amphibia > Caudata > Salamandridae > Pleurodeles > Pleurodeles waltl. The sequence goes on from NC_090445.1 coordinate 636,214,116, forward strand.
CAGAGAGTGCAAACCTCAACCTTTCCTTCCCGCTGCCCAGAGGCTTTATGGTCTCACAACTGGTCCAAATTCAAGTGTTTGTCAGAGGTGTGACAGCCCAGACCCTGGGCTCTCCTTGTTATATTGTTCAGGAGTGGGCAGTTTGGGCTGTCCGCCACCACCCCAACTCCTTGTGGTGTTCTGGGGGTCCACTTAGCATCTGGGAGGAGTCATGTAGGGCTTTGGTAAACACCCAATGGATTCATCGAAGCCAGGTCTCTCCCTCCAGAGGTCGGGCTTCCAGCACCTCCTCTGTAGCCTTGCTCCGTGGTCTGCAGCCAGACTCAGCTATAAGTTCTTTCAGCCATTTGGTGCAGCTCATCCACATTTTCAGGGCCAGAGAGTGAGAGCCCATTTGTCCTTTGCCGTTGAGCGGCAAGCTGTGTTACTACATGCGGCTAGTACAGCACAGAAAACTCCTTAAAATTGGCTGGTCCACGGGAGCGATGCCGAGTAGAATCTCACTGCCCTGCCAACTGTGCCACTCCCTGTAGAGAAGTGTGGCTCAATGGTTAGAGTGGCACACCCTGATCCAGAGGTCTGGCCCGGGACTAGGGTTCAATTCCCGCCTCAGCAGGCCTTGGGCTCAATTTCCTCAGACCTGATAACTCTCGCCTTGGGCCAATCTAATCATGGGTCCCACTCTGTAACTCTGGGCAATAGCTTGCTTAATCTCCACAACGGCCCCAACAGCGCTCGGATGCCTGGCTTCACCTTGGGGGTGCCCAGGAGTGGGCACTTCACAGGGAAAGCCAGGAAGGGTTCCACAGCGGTATGCGTACAGCGCCAAGATGCCCAACTCACAGGGTAAAAGTGCGCTACACAAGTATGAAGTTTACAAGTTTATTTTGACCACCATTGGTTCTGGGCTTCATGTGAGTCCTCTCATCGACCTCCAAGACTAGCTCAGTGAAGCTATGAGGAAGTTTCCCCGTTCTTACAGCCGTAGTGTGAATAGCATGATTTGATCATCTTTCACTACAGAAAGTACCTGTGCCGAGCAGTTGGTACACATTTCTGATGTTGCAATCTCTTTCTTGTGGTGATCTGGCTGCATCATTACACTTTCAGCTGTTTATGTAGCTAATGTGGACCTCCTCTGTGGTCTTGGTGATCCCAAACAAGCTTTTGTGCATGGCGGGGACTTTCTTAGATATTTTGCTCGCTCTTTTAGAGATGAAAAGCTGCTTGCTTTAGTGAGAAGGTCCATTGCTTTCCTATCGGAAAGACTTTATTGACATCAAAAATGTAACTTTTTCAAAATAGGTTGGATGTGTGAGACACTAAACAATTTCTTAAAGATCTCATGCTGTTTGCTATATTTCTGAAGTCGGTTAATATGACACTAACATCGAATGTTATTTTATAGTGATTTATGGTGGATTTATACTGGGACATGGATCCGAAGGCGTAATGGCGCTATTGACACAGACGTTTAAACACCAGTCTAACGCAAACTTTTAAGCAGCATGTTGCTTAGTGAAAATTCAGGTTTTAATGCTTTCTGCCCTTTAGTAGATTGAATTCTGATTGTATAGAAAAGGGTGATATTTTCCATTTAGATACTGCAGACTCGGAAAAGGACCTTCATGACCAATCCCTCAGGAGGCATGCCAGTTTCAAAGGCACTTATGATCAGCCCTTCCTTGGCAACCTGATATGTATATTTCTCCTTCTTTCCTGTCTGGCGGTGTCTTTTGCTGACATGGTGGATGCCAACTGCAGATTAAATGTCTGTATTTAGGAATAGGCTAACTCCTGTTTTGCCAGCTGTACATGACCAGTTCCTTCTTCAGTGGCGCAGCTCGCATCACAGTGATATGATGTTGTGTGAATACTAGACAATGGCCCTCATTACAACCGTGACGGTCGGTGTTAACCGACCAGCCGTACAAACGAATGGGATCACGACCACGGCAGAAACCGCCAACACAGACAGCCACTTTAACACTCCGACTGCCACGATGTTAGCAACAAACACCGCGGCGGTAACCGCCAACAGAGAGGTGGAAGACACTGTACCACCCACCCCATCACAACCCGCCAATCCACCAGCTTTTCCGGGGCAGTACCAACGCCATCAAAAGCACAGTGGAAACAGAACACTGAAGGGAAACCACTCACCTCTCAACACTCAACGAAGAACCAGGACGCCATGGAGCCCGAGTTACAGGTCCTGCCCATGCTGGTCTACCTCCTCCACCACTACCAGGAATACGAAAGGCAGTGGCGGCGACCACGTTGAGTACTGCACCTACTACACAGGGGAGGTGGGGAGGAAAAAAAGAGTGACACACACACACACAACACGCAACACCCCCACCCTCACCCACAACACCGTACAAACAAACACATGCAACAACATTGCATTTACACCCCGTAACTCCCTGGAAGAACGCAAGGACAAAAGGAATTTAGTTAAATCAGTGATATATTAGAAATAGGCAGATATACGTAAGATTTTTAAAAACAGTATTTACAAAAATATACAATATGTACATAAGGCCATACATTGTCCCTTCCAAATGTCCGTGGGCCACTGGGCCTAAAATCATTGGCGAAGCCCACACTTGACTCCTGCCTCAATACGGAGAGAACACTGCAGGGGCATCAGGTTGAGAACACACAGGCACCTCAGCCAGAAGATGGAATAACGCCACTGTTCCTCTAGGGGTCTCCATGCTCACAGCGATGTCCTGGGGAGTGCAAGGCCACAGTCTCTCAAGTGGGTGGTTTGTTCACTGCTTGGTCCTGGGGAGTGCAAGGTCACAGTCTCTCAAGTGGGTGGTTTGCCCACTGCTTGGTCCTGGGGAGTGCAAGGCCACAGACTCTCTAGTGGATGGCTTCTCCACTGGTTCTGGAGGGGGCCTTGTGCTCAGTGTGCTTCATCTTGCCAAGGGGGAGGTGAGTGGATGCATATCGCCACTTGTTCTGGAGGGGTCCCTTGTGCCCAGTGTGCTTCATCCTGCCAAGGAGGAGGGTGAGTGGATGCATAGCTCCACTGGTTCTGGAGGGGGCATTGTGCCCAGTGTGCTTCATCCTGGGAAGGAGGGGATGGGTGGATGCATATCTCCACTGGTTCTGGAGGGGGTCTTGTGCCCTGTGTGCTTCATCCTGTCAAGGAGGAGGTGAGTGGATGCATATCTCCACTGGCTCTAGAGGGGACCTTGTGCCCAGTGTGCTTCATCCTGCCAAGGGGGGATGAGTGGATGCATATCTCCACTGGCTCTGGAGGGGACCTTGTGCCCAGTGTGCTTCATCCTGCCAAGGAGGGGGTGAGTGGATGCATATCTCCACTGGCTCTGGAAGGGACCTTGTGCCCAGTGTGCTTCATCCTGCCAAGGAGGGGGTGAGTGGATGCATATCTCCACTGGTTCTGGAGGAGGCCTTGTGCCCAGTGTGCTTGATCCTGCCAAGGAGGGAGTGAGTGGATGCATATCTCCACTGGTTCTGAAGGGGGCCTTGTACCCAGTGAAGCAGCACTTGGGGTGTGGCAGTTCCCATTCCCTCACTAGGGTGTCTGAGACACGAGAAGTGCAGGGACTAGGTTGCATGATAGTGCATGGATGCAGGGCTAGACTCCATCCTGTGGCGGCTAAGCCTGTAAACTAGTGGTAGTGCCGGTGCTGGTGGGGGTGCTGACGGTGGTGGTGAGAGGCTCCAGCCCATCTCCTGCAGCCTCAGACGGCTGCCCACTGGGGCTGCTGCTGGTAGTGGTCCTACTGTCAGAGGTGCAGGTGGCGGTGCTTGCGGTGGTGCTTGCGGCGGGGCTGCTGGCTATGGTGCAGGTGCCAGTGCTGCCAGTGGTAGAGGGAGACTCCAGCCCTTCTCCTGCAGCCTCAAACGGCTGCCCACTGGGGATGCTGTTGATGATAGTAGAGGTGCTAGCAGCTGTGCAGTTTGCGGTGCAGGTGGGGGGGCTTGCGGCGGGGCTGTTGGCAGTGCTGCCCGCAGTGCAGGTGGCGGGGCTGGCGGTTGTGCTGGTGGGCACCAGGCCTTCACCTGCAGCATCTGACGGCTGAAGTGCCTTGCCTGGTGTTTTCTGCCCCTTCCTCACCTTGGCAGATGCTGTTGTGACCTTGGCTCTGGCAGCTGGAGTTTTGGAGGAGGCCTTGCTGGGTGGTTCGTGCTCCTTGCCCTTGCTGCATGCTGTCCCCTTCTTCACCTTGGCAGGTGGCGGAATGGTTATGTCCTTTGCAGGGGTTGATGGCACACTGGCTGGGTTGACGGTTGCCCCCTTTGAGCCTCTGTGAGTTGCAGGTACCACAGCAGACGCCGACTTGGTGGCTGAGGTGCTGGCCTGGGTTCTGGACACCCTGGCCAGAGGGGATGACGGGGGAGGGGTGGGGAAGAGGTCAATGTTTGCCAGGAAAAGCTTTTTAGACACAATCGGGTGGGAAGAGGGAAAGGGTTTGGGAGTGAAGGAAGTGGGAGTGGTTGTAAGAGGTGTCTGTCTGCTGAGTTTGGGTGAAGGTGCATGGGCTGGATGCTGTTGTGAGGTGGATGGCTGTTGGGTGCTTGCCTTTGTGTACTTTGGGAGGAGGGGTCACAGGCACACTGGGAGAGGACACAGGGGATGTGTGCATGGATGTGGGGGTGGTGACTGCCAGTGAGGGGTGAGTAGTGATGGGCGTGCTGGTGATGGAGGTAGTGGATGAGGATATAGTGCATGCAGGTGTGAGTGGAGACACTACTGGGAGGGAGGTGGACGAAGAGGAGGATGGGGACACAGTGGAGGCAGTGGATGTTGGTGTGTCTGCATGGGGATGGTGTTTGTGTGAGTGCCTGTGGGATGATGTATGGTGCTTGTTTGCCAGAGCCACTTCTGTGTGTTGATTTGGGTGAATGCTGTTCTGAAGGTGTGCTTGGGATAGGCTGGGGTTGAGGGGATTGGGACTGGGTAGAGGAAGTTGGAGGAAATGATCTCTGTTGGGCCGCCACGCCAGAGTGAATACCCTCCAGGTATGCATTTGTTTGTTGCAAATGCCTCTCAACACCCTGGATGGCATTCAGAATGGTTGAATGCCCAACAGTGAGGGATCTCAGGAAGTCAATAGCCTTCTCACTGAGGGCAGCAGGGCTGACTGGGGCAGGGCCTGAGGTGAGCGGGCACGGGAAACACGCTGAGGGGCTGCTGGGAGGGTGGTGCTGGTAGGGGGGTGGCAGCTGTACCTGTTTTTGGGGTGGGCACAGAGGTGTCTGCCACCACCAGGGAACTTCCATGGGAGGAGGAGTTGATGTATGTTGTCCCCCTCCTGTCCCTGTCGTGGTGCCCCCCTCGTCCTCCGTCCCACTGGTGCTCTCACCCTCGATGGATTCAGGCTCCAGGCCCATGTGGGATGCGGCTCCCTCCGTCGCCGGTGCCTCTGCTCCTCTGCCAGATGATGCTAATGCACACAAGGACAGGGTGACAAAACAAAAAGGGGGGAGAGACAGAGGATACACTTGGTCAATGACAGCAACAACACTACTGTTGGTGTGCACAACACACAGGGAGCAGCCCTATGCACTATGCCATGCACTACCAGTTACTAAAATAGTCACCATCCCATGGGGTACAATGCCTAACGCCATTAGCTGCACACCTGAAACCCACAGGACCCTGCCCTGTAGTAGATGCCCACTAACACTATTGGGGTTTGAGTGCTTCAAAGCCTGCCCAGCAAGGGACCTCCCCTGCCATCTTTGCCCTGTCTCAGGGACACCCATAGCCCTCATCCCCCACCCAGGTACCTCTTAACGCGTGCAAAGTCATGATTCAGAATCTGTACTCACCCCCTTGTGGCTGCTGTGATGCCTTCACACGCCCATCCAACTCCGGAAAGGCCAGCGCCAAGATGCGGAACATCAGGGGGGTCATAGTACGACGGGCACCCCTTCCTTGTTGGGAGGCCAGTCCGAGCTGGGCCTCCGCCGTCTTCTTTGCCCAGCAGTGCAGGTCCTCCCACCTTTTGCTGCAGTGGGTGCTCCGCCTGTCAAAGACCCCCAGGGTCTGCACCTCCTTGGTGATGGCACACCAAATACCATTTTTCTGGTGGGCACTGACCTGGATGGAAAAGACAGCAGAAAAGGGAATAAATCAACCATCTGGACCGTCACACTCATGGCCCACCATATCCCTCCCATCCCCTGACGCACATACATTGAATTGACCACCTTACATGCAGTACTCTGGCAAGGACGCCTCTTCCACCCCTACATGTGGCTTCCACACACAGCAATCCATACATCCATGGCCCACGCATCATGCTCACATTGTACTCACCTGTTTGTCTGGAGGACCGTAGAGTAACGTGTACTGGGGTAGGACCCCATACACCAGTTTCTCCAACTCCTACGCAGTGAAAGCAGGGGCCCTTTCCCCAGGCACATGAGCCATTGCCGCTTCCAGACACACATCACAGCAGCACTTGCAATGTAGGTCCTCTCCTGTTGAAGGTCAGGTAGCAAGTGAGTGACCAGATAGAAAAGGGCGGGGACGTCCGCGGCAGTGTGTACCGTCACCTCCGGTGTACATCGCCATTCGCTCCTGGAATCCATAGGGCCCAATGATAACCAATGTGAAGAAGCGCAACGGTCTTCAACCGCCTACCGTGACGGCACACAGCACCAGCGGAATTACCTCATTTCCACTTGTCCCTCCTCACAGGTCAGGCAGCCGCCATTTCAGGGGGGCACAGGGCATGGCACCTAACTGCGTCACAGCAGACATTGGCACAGCAACTGATTGTCGGATTCACATCTTCTTTCTGTAAAGTAAACAAATCATCATTAGTGCAATAGATGTGTGACTATGACCCTCTGCTCACCGTTTTCTTCCATAGGCTTCAACCGCTGAGGCAGAATATGAGATGGCGGCATCCTCCGGTGTACAGACCCCTGGTGGACCTTGCGACAATGGAGGACAGACACATTATCATAACCTACAGAATTGATTGTGCCACAATCCTAGAACTCTGTGCCCAATTGAAGCCAGACCTGATGTCAGCTATCCGCCAGCCCACAGGTATCCCCCTCTAGTGCAGGTTCTTCCAGTGCTCCATTTCCTGGCAAGTGGTTCCTTCCAAACATTGGCCATGGATTCAAGGATGTCCAAGCCAATGTTCTCCAACGTGTTGACCAGAGTGTTGTCTGCCCTGCTGAAACGCATGCGCAGCTACATCATGTTCCTCCAGGTGAAGGATTTCGCCATAGTAAAAGCTGACTTTTATGCCTTGGGACATAACCCCAACATCATCGGTGCCATTGATGGTACACATGTGGCATTTGTACCACCCCTCCCCCCCCCCAGAGGAATGAACAGGTTTTCAGGAATAGAACAAGCTATCACTCGATGAATGTGCAGATGGTGTGTTTGGCGGACCAATACATCTCCCTTGTGAATGCCAAATATCCTGGCTCTGTGCATGACGCTTTTATCTTGAGGAATAACAGCATCCTCTATGTGATGGGCCAAATCCAGAGGCACTGGGTGTGGCTTATAGGTGAGCCCAAGGTCCCCACACGGTATGAGTAGGTGTCTGGGTATGGGGTTGCCCCTAAGGGTGAGTGTGTGTCTAACAGTTGTCCCTCGATATTCTCAGGTGACTCTTGTTACCCCAACCTCTCATGGCTGCTTACCCCAGTGAGGAATGCCAGGCTTAGGGCAGAGGAACGTTACAATGAGGCACCTGGGCGTACAAGGAGGATTATTGAAAGGACCTTCGGCCTCCTGAAGGCCAGGTTCCAGTGCCTCCAACTGACAGGTGGCTCCCTGTACTTCTCACCCAAGAAGGTGTGCCAGATCATCGTTGCATGTTGCACAACCTGGCCTTGAGACGGCAGGTGCCTTTTCTGCAGGAGGATGTGCCTGGAGATGGTCTTGTGGCAGCGGTGTAGCCTGTGGACAGTGAGGAAGAGGAGGCAGAGGAAGAAGATGTTGACAACAGAAGCAATATAATTTAGCAGTACGTCCAGTGACACACAGGTAAGAGACTGTAACTTCACTTAACTTTTCAGTTTTCTGTTGGACATTGCACATGGCAGCCGGTTTCCCTATGTCTATGGCCACTGGCTGTACCCTTTGGCATCTCTATTCTGTTATCTCTGTGCCCCACTCTGGCTCCTGCTATGTGTACTGCTGACCATCTAAGGTCATTCCTAAGTATATTTCACTGTACATTTGACTTGTAATGCTTTGATAATGTTGAACTAATACATATGTGAATCATTTGACAGACTCCAGATTAGTATTTGTTCCAAGGGTGTTATTTAAGTGCTCATAAGTAGAGGGGGAAGTGCAATGGGCTGGGCTGATGGTGGAGGAAAGTCCATGGTAGAGTCCAGTCTCTTGGTATCACATGTGCATTGTCCAATGGGGCATAGGAAGGGGAGTAATGGCAGTTCAAGGTGGACATGGTGACAGAGTGGGACAGAAGGGTGACAATCAGGAGAGTCTTAGGGCCAGATGTAGCAAATTGTTTTACCCATTCTGTGTCTATAGGAAAAAGTGTTCATACATATGGCCCTTATTTCCTTGTAGGGGTCTTGGCAATGTTCTCTGGCTTCTGCCTGGATAGTAGGGACCGTTTGCGGGGTGGTTCTCCTTCTGAAGGGGGTGGGTGCTGGTGGCCTGTTGTTCCTGTGGTGGGGCCTCCTGTCCACTAGCGCCGGCGGAGATGGAGGGCTGTTCTTCAGTTTGGCTAGTGTCAGGGGCCAGTTGTTGTGCCACTGCCTCCCTCATGGTGTTGCCCATGTCAGCCATCACTCCTGCAATGGTGACCAGGATGGTTTAAATGTTTTTTAGGTCATCCCTGATCCCCAGGTACTGTCCCTCCTGCAGCTGCTGGGTCTCCTGCAACTTGGCCAGTATCTGGCCCATCGTCTCCTGGGAATGGTGGTATGCTCCCAGGATGTTGGAGAGTGCCTCGTGGAGAGTGGGTTCCCTGGGCCGGTCCTCCCCCTGTCGCACAGCAGTCCTCTCAGCTTCCCTGCTGTCCTGTGCCTCTGTCCACTGAACCGTGTGCCCACTGACCCCAGTTCCCTGATCGTCCTGTTTATGGGGTTTGCTGGGGTCCCTGTAGTGGTGGATACACTGCTGATTGATGTGTCCTGAGGACAATGGCATGGGCCCGCTGGGTGGGTCCTGTGCTGGTGTTTCCTGAGTGGGGAGGCTCTGTGGTGGGTTGGGACTGTGGCAGGGGAACCGACTGTCCAGAGGTCCTGGATGGGCCAGGTTGGTCATGCTGATCCAGGCATGCAGAGCTGCTGTCGTCACTGTGGGCCTCTTCAGGGGGTGGGACTGGATGTAGCTGGCACCTCCTCTCCGGTGATGTTGAGTATGGGTCCTGTGGGGATGCAAATGCAGTGTTAGTGTATGTGCGTGTGCCATCTTGTGCATGGGTGTGTTTCCCTGTATGATTGTGATTTCCCTGTCAGCTTGGCCTTGTGTGAGTGTGATTTTGTGGGCTGGGTGAGTCTCTCTACTGGGCATGCTGTGGTAATGGGTGTCCTTGCAGGTCTGTGATGGGGGTTCATACATTGGTGTTACATGCAGGGCTTGGTATTGGGATGGGTGGGTTGTGATGGTGGTGAATGTGTGAGGTGGTGGAGTGATGAGGTGAGGGTAGGGGTAGGAGTTTGTGATGGCATGCAGGTAGGATGGGGGATAAAGTAGTAAAGATTTGACTCACAAGAGTCCAGTCCTCCTGCTACTCCTGCGAGGCCCTCAGGATGCATTATTGTCAAGACTTGCTTCTCCCATGTTGTTAGTTGTGGGGGAGGAGTTGGGGGCTCCACCGCCAGTCCTCTGTACGGTTACCTGGTGTCTTGCAACCACGGAACACACCTTTCCCCGTAGGTCGTTCCACCTCTTCCTGATGTCATCACTTGTTATGGGGTGCTGTCCCACGGCGTTGACCCTGTCCACAACTCTCCGCCATAGCTCCATCTTCCTTGACATGGACGTCTGCTGCACCTGTGATCCAAATAGCTGTGGGTCTACCCGGATGATTTCCTCCACCATGACCCTTAGCTCCTCCTCTGAAACCCTGGGGTGTCTTTGGGGTGCCATGGATGTGGTGTGAGTGATATGTGTGATGATGTGTGGGGTGATGTGTTGTGGTGTATGCTGTCATGTGCGTGGATGGTGTTTGGGTGATGGTGTTCTGTGGCTCAGATTGAGGGGGTGCTCCTGGCTTGTGTCTCTGTGTTGGCAATCTTGCTTTTCGTGGAAAGGGTTGTGGGTAATGTGGGTGGGTGTTTTATAGTGGTGTGGGTGTGGTGTGTGAATATGTGTCAGGTGTGTGTCATTTGAATTGTCCAATGTGGGGGTGTTTTGTAAATGTGTCTTTATTTTGAGCGCGGCGGTGTGTACTGCCAATGGTTTACTGCATTTGAAAGACCGCCACAGTGGTTTGTGGGTCATGATACTGTGGGCGTATTCCTGTTGGCGTAACGGTGTGGGCTTTGCTATCACCAGTTTATCGCTGACCTCTGGTCTGGCGGACTTGTGTGGGTGTCTGTATAGTGGTGGTTTTCTCAGTGTGGCTCACAATACCCGTAGCGGATTACCGCTGTGGTCACGGTATGTTGGCAGCCATCAGCACGGCGGTAGGCGACATTTACCTCCAGGGTTGTAATGAGGGCCAGTATATTTCTGGGTTCAGACCTTCCCCTCTTGCAACGTCTGTGCTTTTAAGACAAGACCTGGATCCGCCCTTAATGATTTACTTCAAGGATGGATTCCAGTATGCCTCTCATTCAGATAACTGTTCTTCACTCGTTATCCTTTACTTACTCTGGGTTGTTCCCCTGTGGTGCCTCGTGGAATCGGTCATGACAAAGGGAGCATAGATGTAGGAAAGCCCACAACAATGTTTGAGAAAGTAACCAGAAAAATAATATAATTGGAAAGCAAAAGCAAATTTGACCTGGGTGTGTGCATCAAAGAACACAAAACCCTGGTCCTCTGTTTATGTGAAACGGGGCTTGGACCGATGCATTATTTAATAACAGCAGAACCTGCAAACGAGGAACAATGTTATTCACTACATAACGATTTATAGAATTTAAAAAATCAAGTTACCTCCCAGAATGAAGAACAACATTTGACAAGTATAAACAGTGCAGAGCCTGTTCGTTCAGAATGACACAGCAAAAGTATTGTGGTCAATATGAGACAGTAGCAGATGAATCCATTTTCCATTTTGAGGTTGTGTAGCAATGCATCAGCAATGTGAACCTGACCATTTCATGTGCTATGCTAAACTGATAAATTCAGCAGAGTACAAAGAGGCTTTTGACAACAATTCATCAATATTGAAACCATAATCCATGAAGTAGGGTTAATTCTGGGATTCCTTGTGAATGGCTCTGAATGGAGTGATAAGCCCCTTGCAGTCCTTCATCCCTGGGGCAGTTCACGCTTAGGCCCTCATTACTTTTTGTCCACATAAGCTATCCACGCCAAATTTGCATGCTTTTTTTCAAACATCCTAGGGATGCTAGAGGTACCCAGAGTTTGTGGGTTCCCCTAGAAGAGACCAAGAAATTCGCCAAAATACAGCGCAAATTTCGTTTAAAAAACAAACAAATTGGAAAAAGGTCGGCAGAAGAAGGCTTCTGTTTTTTTCCCTGAAAATTGCATCATCAAAGAGTTTTCTGTGTTACAATCAGCGTCTTCTCAGCTTTCAGGAACAGTCAGACTTCAATCAGAAAAGCACAGTTTTCAACACAATTTTGGCATTTTACTGGGACATGCCCCATTTTTACTATTTTTTCTGCTTTCAGCCTCCTTCCAGTTAGTGACAGAAATGGGTGTGAAACCAATACTGGATCCCAGAAAGCTAAACATTTCTGAAAAATAGATCAAATTCCTAATTCAGCAAGGGCTCATTTGTGGAGATCCTACAAGGTTTTCCTACAGAACATAACAGCTGAAATAAAAAAATATTGAAATTGAGGTGAAAAAAACCAGCCATTTTTCTCCACGTTTTACTCTGTAACTTTCCTGCGATGTCAGATATTTTCATGCAATATCTCGTTACGTCTGCTGGACTCTGCTGGTTGCAGGGATATATAGGGCTTGTAGGTTCATCAATAACCTGAGGTTCCCAGAGCCAATTAGGGAGCTGCACCTTGCAATGGGTTTTCATTCTATACTGGGTATACAGCAATTCATTTGCTGAAATATATAGAGTGAAAAATAGGTTTTAAAAAAAACTTTGTATTTCCAAAATGGGCACAAGATAAGGTGTTGAGAAGCAGTGGTTATTTGCATATCTCTGAATTCCGGGGTGCCCATTCTAGCATGTGAATTACAGGGCATTTCTCAAATAGGGGGTCATTACAACCCTGGCGGACGGTGTTAAAGGTGCGGCAATACCGCAAACAGGCAGGCGGACCAAAAAAGGGAATTATGACCCTGGCGGAAACCGCCAACAAAGACAGCCACTTTAACACACCGCCCGCCACGGCGGTACAGACAAGCAGCGCGGTGGTCACCGCCAACAGACAGGCGGAAGACAATGTACCGCCCATAGTATCACAACCCACCAATCCGCCACCTTTTCCGGGGCGGATTTACCGTGGATAAAAACACGGCGGAAACAGTTACTGCAATGGGAAAACGCTCACCTCAACACATCCCACGAGGAACGAGGACTCCATGGAGCCCGAATTACACATTCTTCCGGCCCTTGTATTCCTATTCATCTACGAAGACCAACAGCGGCGCGGCCGAAGACAACGGTGAGTACAGCACCTACGACATGGGGGAGGTGGGAGGCAAAAGTTAGGGGGACACCCACTAAACATTCCCATCCCCACCCCCACCCTCACATATTACAACATACACACCAATGCATCCAAAAAAATCACAGTAACAACCCACAATCCCCCCGGAAGAATGTAAAGACAAAGCAAAATCTGTTCAAACATTGTAATGTATCAATATACATGTCTGTCAAAAATATACAGATATATAAGAAAATCAGCCAGAAATATATACATTACGAGAAGTAGTGCAGATATGCACATAGCAATGTCCGTGCACCACTAGTCCAAAAATGCATGGGCGAGGCCCACAAAAGATACCTGTCCTCAATCGGAGAGAACACTGCCGGGGCATCAGATAGAAATACTACAGGCACCTCAGGGGAAAGGAAAGGGGGGGGCACCTCAGCCGGATGACTGCAAAGCCAGATCCACGACGGGGCTCCATGCCCATTGATGTATCCTGGGGAGTGCAAAGGCACAGTCTCTCAAGTCTCTACAGTGGGTGGTTTGCCCACTGTACCATCCTGGGGAGTGCAAAGCCACAGTCTCTCAAGTCTCTACAGTGGGTGGGTTGCCCACTGTACCATCCTGGGGAGTGCAAAGCCACAGTCTCTCAAGTCTCACAAGTGGGTGGTTTGCCCACTGCCATATCCTGGGGAGTGCAAAGCCACAGTCTCTCAAGTAGATAACATCCGCCAGTGGCTCTGGAGGGGGACTGGTGGCCAGACTGGATCAGTCTCCCGTGAAAGTTCCTGTCCCGTCACTGTCCCAGATGCAAATGGGATAAGGATGCTTGATGTGGCGGTCTTTACATTCTTACCCGGTGTAAGCCCTGTTCAGCGGTGCTTTGCCAAGGCGGTGCTTGCCCTGTTCAGCGGTGCTTTGACATGGCGGTGCTTGCCCTGTTCAGCGGTGCTTTGCCATGGCGGTTCAGGACTGTTCAGCGGTGCTTTGCCATGGCGGTCTCTGGACTGTTCAGCGGTGCTTTGCCATGGCGGTCTCTGGACAGTTCAGCAGTGCTTTGCCATGGCGGTTCTGGACTGTTCAGCAGTGCTTTGCGATGGCGGTTTCTGGACTGTTCAGCGATGCTTTGCCATGGCGGTTCAGGACTGTTCAGCGGTGCTTAGCCATGGCGGTTCTGGACTGTTCAGCGGTGCTTTGCCATGGCGGTCTCTGGACTGTTCAGCTGTGCTTTGCCATGGCGGTTCAGGACTGTTCAGCAGTGCTTTGACATGGCGGTCTCTGGACTGTTCAGCGGTGCTTTGCCATGGCGGTCTCTGGACTGTTCAGCGGTGCTTTGCCATGGCGGTTCTGGACTGTTCAGCGGGGCTTTGCCATGGCGGTCTCTTGGTGTGTGGCATGATGATCCCTAGACTGGGCATTGGTGTGTGGCATGACGTTCCATGGACTGGGCATTGGTGTGTGGCATGACGATACCCAGACTGGGCATTGGTGTGTGGCATGATGTTCCCTCATAGCGCACCGGGGCTGTGGCAGCCGGGTCCCTCCTGGGCACTGACTCCGGCGGTTGTCTCCTGACCAGTGACGATACTTGGGCCCTCCTGGGCACTGACTCCGGCGGTGGTCTCCTGACCAGTGACGATACTTGGGCCCTCCTGGGCAATGACTCCGGCGGTGGTCTCCTGACCAGTGACGATACTTGGGCCCTCCTGGGGAATGACTCTGGCGGTGGCGGTGGTCTCCTGACCAGTGACGATACTTGGGCCCTCCTGGGCAATGACTCCGGCGGTGGCGGTGGTCTCCTGACCAGTGACGATACTTGGGCCCTCCTGGGAACTGACTCCGGCGGTGGCAGTGGTCTCCTGACCAGTGACGACGGTGCTGGCGGTGGCGTCTCGACCACTGGGAATGATGCCGCCCTTCTCCACCGTGAGACTCACAACAGGCTTGGCAGACTTCCTCTGGCCCTTCCCCACCTTTGGTGGAGTCACAGCTGACTCTCCAATCCCCTTGGGACCCCTGTGAGTTGTTTTCCCACCAGGAGTCTTCACACGGTCCCGTCGTCCACTTTCCAATTTCAGAGCCTTTACAGGGGGTGGGCTGCCAGTGCCTTGGCTCTGGGTCATACTGCCTGCCCTGGTGGCCGGTGCACTCCACATACCTTGAACAGGCACCACTGGTATTGGAGGCTTTTTGGCTGAGGCGCTACGACGGGACTGATGAATTGGAGGGGGGTGGGGGCAAAAAGGTCAACTTTACACAGCGACAGTTTCTGACGAACACTGGGATGGGTAGTTGGAGGGGGTCTGGGAGTGGAGGAAGAGGAGGTGGTTGTAGGAGGTGTCACTTTAGGTGTTTTGGGTGCAGGTGCAGGTACTGGAGGCTGTCGTGAGGTGGATGGATGTTGGGTGTGTGGTTGCCGGTGTTTGTGTACTTTGGGAGGGGGCGTCACAGACACACTGGGAGAGGACACAGGGGACTTGTAAATGGCAGTGGATGTGGTGACTGCAGGTGAGCGGCTTGTGGTGCTGGGTGTCCTGGTGCGATTCCTGGTGCCTGTAGATGTGGTGCATGCAGGTGTGTGTCTAGACGAGACTGGGAGGGAGGAGGGAGAAGAGGAGGAGGGGTACACAGTGGAGGCAGTGGATGTTGCTGTGTCTGTATGTGGGTGAGGCTTGCGTGAGTGCCTGTGGTTTGTGTGGTGCCTATATTTGCTTGAACTACTTGTGTGTGCTGATTTGTGTGCATGCTGGTCTGTAGGTGTGCTTGGGATGGGCTGGGGTACAGGGGATTGGGTCTGGGTGGAGGAGGTTGGAGGGGGGAGGCTAGACACAGGGACAATGGCTGCCATCAGTGCTGAGGCCAGAGATTGCAGGGTTCGCTGAAGGCCAGCCTGACCAGAATGAGTGCCCTCCAGGAATGCATTACCGTGTTGCAACTCTCGTTCTACACCCTGGATGGCATTCACAATGGTAGACTGCCCAAAAGTGAGTGACCTGAGGAGGTCAATGGCCTCCTCACTGAGGGCAGCAGGGGTGACTGGGGCAGGGCCTGAGGTGCCTGGGGCGAAGGTGATGCTCACCTTCCTGGGTGAGCGGGCACGGGGTGAACGCTGAGGGGCTGCTGGGAGGGCGGTGCTGGTAGGGGAGGTGGCGGCTGTACCTGTAGAAGTGGGGCGCACAGATGGTGCCGCCACCACAAGGGAGCCCCCATCGGCGGACGAGTCTGTGTCGCTAGTTGGTGATCCGGTGGCCGACGTGAAGCTCCCCTCGCCCTCCGTCCCACTGGTGCATTATGAGTCCGTGGTGTGGCCCTCCATGGCCATGTGGGATGCAGCTCCCTCGTGCTCCGGTGCCACTGTACCTCCGCCTGATGATGCTGATGCACAAAAGAACAGGGAGAGCACAAAAAGGGGGGGGGGAAGACAGAAGAAGAACAGGTTGAGTGCATGGCATACCGCTACCGTTGGCGGATAAGACAGACACAGCAGCCCCCTGCATTACGCCGTGCTCCTGGCCTCTGCATATGCAATTCCTGGGATATGGCCTACATCGCTATGGTGGACATCTGCACACATGGATGCCACAGGGGCAACTATACCTGTACTTGGCACTGTACTGAGGTGGGGTAGAGTGCCACATGGGCTGCATTACAGAGGGGCCTAGTCTACGCATTTCTGGCTGGCCTAGGTACACCCACAGCCCTCCTCCCCCACCCAGACCCCTCTACTGCGCGCAAAGTCCGCAGAATGAGGTTGTACTCACCCTCTTGTGTCTGCTGTGATGCCCTCAAGTGCCCATCCAACTCCGGGTAGGTCACCGCCAGGATCCTGAACATCAGGGGGGTCATAGTGCGACGGACACCCCTCCCATGTTGGGAGGCCATCCCCAGCTGAGCCTCGGCCGTCTTCTTGCTGCAGCGGCGAATGTCCTCCCATCTTTTACGGCAGTGGGTGCCCCGTCTCTGGTGGGGCCCCAGGGTCCGAACGTCCTTGGCGATGGCACGCCAAATGTCCCTCTTCTGGTGGGCGCTGACCTACATGACATGCACAAGGGAAGAAGAGAAGTCATTACCAACTGCACCGTCAATGTGAGTGGCCCCCCTCCCTACTCTAGCCATGTGGCCCATTCATTGACATGCATTAATGCTCCCTG
Source organism: Pleurodeles waltl (assembly GCF_031143425.1). NCBI lineage: Eukaryota > Metazoa > Chordata > Amphibia > Caudata > Salamandridae > Pleurodeles > Pleurodeles waltl. The sequence continues at coordinate 636,231,026 of NC_090445.1, forward strand.
AACTCTGCCCCCTTCCCTCCTCCACCCAGCCCTCTCCACCCAGGCCTAGCCCATACAACGTGCTCCCTGTGTACTAACCTGTTGGTCTGGAGGAACGTAGAGTAGCGTGTACTGAGGGAGGACCCCGTCTACCAGTTTCTCCAACTCCTGGGCAGTGAAGGCAGGGGCCCTTTCCCCAGACGCAGCAGCCATCGTCGCTTCCAGACCTAGGTCACAGCAGCACTTGCAGTGTAGGTCCTCTCCTGTCGAAGGTCAGGTATCTAGTGATTGAACAGATAGAAAATGGCAGTGACGTCCGCGGCGGTGCGTATCATCAACGCCGGCGCACCTGTTCATCGGCTCCTAGGACCCATAGGGTCCTATGTGAACCAATGCAGCATTGCGCCGTGGTCTACGACCGCCTACCGCGACGGTGTGCAACGCCAGCGCAGTTACCCCACAATCCCATTGTCCCAATGTAGAGGTCAAGCAGCCGCCATTTCAGGGGCCCACATGGCTTCATTTAATTCTGCATCACACATAGCTAGGCCTACACTCAACACACATACAGGAAGGGTTTTGTGTGTGGTGTCGTGTTCTGTGTAACTGTGGGTACATACCTGGATGAAAATTGACTTTATCGTCGCTCTTGTCCTTCGTAGATGCCATCAGCTGGGACATGTGAGAAGATGGCGGAATCCTCCGGTGTACCGACCGCTGTTGGACCTGTTGACAATGGAAGAGCGACATGTCATCGTCACCTACAGGTTTGACCGTGCCACAATCCAGGAACTATGTACCCAGTTGGAGCCAGACCTGATGTCACCAATCCGCCATCCCACTGGAATCCCCCCTGACGTTCAGGTGCTGTCAGTGCTCCATTTCCTTGCAAGTGGGTCTTTTCAGACAACAGTGGGATGTCCCAGCCTATGTTTTCCAACGTCTTGTCCAGAGTGTTGTCTGCCCTGCTGAAACACGTAAGGAGATACATCATTTTCCCTGAGGTGGAGGATTTGCCTACAGTTAAAGGTGACTTCTATGCCCTTGGACATATCCCCAACGTCATAGGTGCCATTGATGGGACCCATGTAGCTCTGGTCCCCCCCCACAGGAGTGAACAGGTGTACAGAAACAGGAAGAGTTATCATTCCATGAATGTACAGATGGTATGTTTGGCAGACCAGTACATCTCCCAGGTTAATGCTATGTTCCCTGGCTCTGTGCATGACGCCTACATCCTGCGGAATAGCAGCATCCCTGATATGATGGCTCAACTCCAGAGGCACCGTGTATGGCTATTAGGGGACTCTGGTTACCCCAACCTTTCCTGGCTAAAAGGTTGGGGTGACCAGGGCAGAGGAACGCTACAATGAGGCCCATGGGCGGACTAGGAGGGTGATCGAACGCACCTTCGGCCTCCTTAAGGCCAGGTTCAGGTGCCTCCATATGACAGGTGGTTCCCTATTCTACTCACCGAAGAAGGTGTGCCAGATCATCATCGCCTGCTCGATGCTTCATAATTTAGCTTTACGACGCCAGGTGCCTTTTCTGCCGGAGGATGGTCCAGATGACGGTGTTGCGGCAGCTGTGGAGCCTGTGGAGCCTGGGGACAGTGATGAGGAGGAAGCTGAGGAAGAAGACAACGACAACAGGGAGTCAGTCATACAGCAATATTTCCAGTGACACACAGGTGAGAACATTTTCAGATTTTACATTACATTCACTGTCACACGTCTTCCTCTATCCTGTGTGTAATTACTCGGGATTATTTGGTAATTAAGTTGTTTCTTTCCATTACGGTTTCACAGGTGTGGTTACCTACGTGTGTCATCTACTTGCATCCTTCAAGGACTTTTGATGTGTGACATTGGTATGTTGCTTTTACATCTCACAACGCATTTTCACACTGTCATTGATATTACATTTTAACAAATCATAGACTGACTCCAGATTGCTTTGTGTTTCAAGGGTGTTTATTGCAGTGCTCAGAATTGGGAGGGCGTTGTTCAATGGTGATGGGTGATGGCGGAGGAATGTCCATGGCAGAGTCCAGTCTATTAGTCTCACAGGTGCACTGCCCATCTGGGCATGGGAAGAGGAGCTGGGGCAGTTCAAGTATGGACAGGGTAACAAAGTGGGGCAGTGGGGGGACAATCAGGGTGGTCTCATTTCCTGGCAGGGGTCTTGCCATCTTGCTCTGTCCTGTTCCTGGATCTCAGGGACCGCTTGCGGGGTGGTTGTCCGTCTGCAGGGGGTGGGGTGCTGGTGTGGTGGTCCTGTGGCGGGGCGTCCTGTCCACTAGCGCCGGCGGAGGTGGTGGGCAGTTCATCGTCCTGGCTAGTGTCAGGGGCCCCTTGGAATGCCACGGTGTCCCTCAGGGTCTGCTGTATGTCCTTCACCACCCCTACGATGGTGCCCAGGGCGGAGCTGATGGTCCTGAGCTCCTCCCTGAACCCCAAATACTGGTCCTCCTGCAGGCGCTGGGTCTCCTGATGTTGTGTTGGTGATGGTGTTGTGTGCCTCTGCGTGGTGGGATTGTCTGATCTGTGCTGTGTCTCTGGCCTTCATGATAAATTTTTGGTCGTAGGGGTTTGTGGGTGATGTGGGTGTGTGTTTTATATTGCGTTGAGTGTGTGGGAGTGTTGTTTGTATGAGTGTCAGGTGTGTGTATTTCGAATTGTCCAATGTGGCGGTGTTTTGGAGATGTGTGTGTATTTTGAGCGCGGCGGTGTGTACCTCCAATGGAATACCGCGGTTCAAAGACCGCCGCGTGGATTCGTGGGTCGTAATAGCATGGGCGTGTTTCTGTTGGCGTGGAGGTGGAGGTTTTGTAGAGATTGAGGGGATAGCACAGCGAGTTGATAATCACATATTTTTCTTTTATACATCTTTTAGGCTGACTCTGCGTAGAGGACCCACACAAGTGAGGCATAATTTTACTTGGAAGACTGAGGGGGAACACTGGGTGGTTGGAAATATGTGCTGGAGCAGTGATCCTAAAAAGAAAAGTGAGGAAAATGTGCTTATTTAAGCAAATTGTTAGGTTTGCAGATGAGTCTGGGTAAGAAAATGTTGGGGGATCCAGGCAAGCCACACCTTCCTGGACTCCTTGGGGTGTCTAGTTTAAAAAAAATGTCTGGGTTTGGTAGGTTTCCCTAGATGAAGGCTGCCCCCTGGACCAAAAACATATGTACCCTCCCCCTAAACACAGGTAGTTTTGCAATAGATCATTTTGATTTGTCCAAGTACTTCTGTGATGTTGCAAACACTAAAATTGTGAAAAGAAATGCACTTAGGTTATGTTAAAAAGACCCCTCACCCACCAACCAAGTTGGTGGCATGATTCATCATCGGGGTCCCACCCGAGACACCTAGCATGTCACAGGTGTGCTGGGACGCCTGATTACAGCAGAGTAGGTTTTGTCATTTTTACCACACATACTGGTTGGATTTGGCATGAGGGTGAGTGATGGTTCAGTAGATCAAAATATATTGACAAGAGATTTCACAAAAATGAAATGCACAAAAAACTGAACCAATGACTCACAACTCATGAGCTTTAAAGCCACAACAAGGCACCAACCGCTTTACAGTCCATTCACACACCTTTCATACATGACATGCACAAGATCATTCCCGCTGCCAGCCACGGGCCCAGCACATTACAACACTCGCAACAACAGACAGCACCACTCATGGGCCCATCACTTACATACGCCCACATGCCTGATACAGCAATTACAGCAGCTGATGGGAGTGTGTGGACTGGCGTTGGGCTGGCAGTGTGTTGTAGTGTCGCGTGGGCTCTCATTATCCTAAATGAGACTACTGGATTTCTAGGCAGCAGGATCGATAACGGTGTGGGGGACTGAGTCTGACCCACTTGTAAAGAACTCTGTCACCCTAAATCCGGTTTCTGCTCCGGCTAACTAGCAGTGCCTCATTTCTCCCATGGGGAAGAAATGATTAGGCAGCCGAGCGCATGACATCTTTGGAACTTCTCAGGGAAGTCGTGGTCACTCAGATCCAAACCAACTCTCTCATTTACAATATGGTCTCATATACAAATGACAAAGACAGTATAAGTTTTATAAAATGTTTTAATAAAACGACTGTATTTTAGATAATAAGGCGTGAGCCGCAATAACCAGAACAATACAACATAGTAGGATTGAAATAGTCACCAGGAGAGTAAAACATAAGAACAAAGCTATCTTCTTGAGCGGCATGTCTAACTGAGACTGCTGCCACTTTCTTCTTTTTAAATTGCTGTTTTTGTTGCAGCGGTTTCTCTTCTTGTTTAACAGAAACCTCCGCTGAGCGTTGTGAATCCTCTCTCGGTTTCACGTACTCCGTCCTCCGCTTTGACCGCCCACCTCTCTCACTTCTCTTCTCTGAGGAGTCCTGAAAGGAACGAGATTGGCGTGTATCAGTATATTGATATCTATCAGGCGTCTTCAAATTATCCCTATTCCTGAGATTATACCTATTCTGCGGGGTGTCCGGTTGCGGAGACTGTCCCCCATCTTTTTTAGGCGTTTGCTGTTTCTTTTCCCAGCGCTTTTTTGTACCCTCAGGTTGCTGTTGCTTAGCATTATCTTTATTATTTTTACCCTGCAATTGGGGTTTCTGCGGTCTAGCCCCTAGGCTATCGCGACCAATACTTGAATGTCTCAGCTATTATTCTCGGAAGTTCCCGCTCTTGATCAATCTGCGGAACATCCCGAAGACGCATTCGCACTGCTAGTGCTACTGCCTCTCCCTTGAGATTACTCAAAATAATAGAAGAAACCGCGGCAAAATTGCCCATTAACTGCATGCCCAAATCTAAGGCAGGGGCAGCCCCATATTCATCTTGAATTTGTTTAAGCACTTCCGGTAAATTAGCTAAAGTCGGTGTACCGTGTGCTGTAGTGCAGAGCGTGGCAAACACCGTGCCCCAGGTATTACAAAGGTCCACCGGAGGAACCATCCCATACGGCAAACACATCGTCAAAATTCTATGTTTATCCTGAGGTCCCGTATGGGGAAATACTGCTTCCAGCGTATACATTTTTTGCACCAGCCAAAATGGAGTCTCCTCACGTTTAGCCGGTACCTTACCCACAACTGAGTGTACAGTGGCCGGATTGGAACCACTGCATGTGGGTGCGCCGGAGCAGCACGCGCTGCATTAGTATTTAACATCTGTATTACAAACTGAACCAGTCTTCTGTATGTTGTTGCTAAGTCTATATATAAACAACGTACATCAGCCACTGCCAAATTAGCAACCGCAGGATATGGTGTGTAAGTAGCCAATAAAGGCCAGGTCGGACCATCATTACTCAACCGACCTAACCTCACTTGTGCTACTGTATGTGGGAGGGCGCCATCAAGCCAATTATGGTGTTCTTGATAAGATAGGGGTATCTCTAAGTAAGCGTAAGCCCTGTATTGTCCAGGGACATTCGCAACAATGTATTCGTGAAAAGTATTTGTACCCCCATCAACCGCTGGAAATACGACCCAAGAATAAAAAAGTTCTGTCCTATAGGCTGCATGGGCGTCCACCACAAAAGTGACTGGACCCCCCTGGACTGTCAGTCCATGTGCTATCAGATGTCCTGTGAGCGGGTGACGCATATTGATTGCTATATTCACTACATTAGGATTCGCCATTTGTAAAAAATAGCTCTAGGTCAGAGAAGGCACACCAATATCGGGGTATTCCCTTTCAAAGTTCAAGCTTGAACAACCAACCACTAAACAATAGGACATACCTATCCCGTGGTGGCGGAAACCCTCAGCCCCACGGACGTCTCCGCTTACGGAACCGAGGAGTCAAAATATATATGAGACCAATCGTTGGCGGCGCCATGTCGCGTGGGCTCTCATTATCCTAAATGAGACTACTGGATTTCTAGGCAGCAGGATCGATAACGGTGTGGGGGACTGAGTCTGACCCACTTGTAAAGAACTCTGTCACCCTAAATCCGGTTTCTGCTCCGGCTAACTAGCAGTGCCTCATTTCTCCCATGGGGAAGAAATGAATAGGCAGCCGAGCGCATGACATCTTTGGAAGTTCTCAGGGAAGTCGTGGTCACTCAGATCCAAACCAACTCTCTCATTTACAATATGGTCTCATATACAAATGACAAAGACAGTATAAGTTTTATAAAATGTTTTAATAAAACGACTGTATTTTAGATAAAAAGGCGTGAGCCGCAATAACCAGAACAATACAACATAGTAGGATTGAAATAGTCACCAGGAGAGTGAAACATAAGAACAAAACTATCATAGTGCCTAACCGTTTCTACTCTCCCTCTGCTTGGTCTATTTAGAGCACAGCATTTTAAGCTTCTAGCTTGCCTTTCTGAATCACTGGGGAGACATCAGCCCTCATACCTGAGCAAAGGCCTGTGATCTGGTTCAGCATCTGCAACGAGGCAGTCAGCGTCTAGTTGTGGGTCTCTGGTCGGAATCTCCCTCTTGCATGTATTGGGACAAGGAAGTGATTTTATAACTAACATGTCATTGTGATCACAAAATGTCCCTACGCAGGAATGCCAAATCTAAACTCCTACCACGTCTATCGGCAATGTACCAGACTGTATCCTTGACTGAAGCACAGAGTGAATGTGTTATGGAGAACTCCAGTGCTGAAGTAGGCAAAACAGTGTGATATGAATAAAAACAACACCATAGAACTGGCTATTTGAAAATAACAGTACGAAGCCTAATAAAAAGCATTTAGAGCAAAGTGCATAAAGGCTCTAAGCTGTCAGCAAATGAATAAAATACATTCAGGGCAAAGTGCACAAAGGCCTAAGGCCTAAAGCCTGAAGCTAATGCGCAAAGAATACGTAAAACTAACCACACTACAGTAGTAGCCAACAGCAAGTCAATATTTACACCACCAGCCAAGCGGCACTCCTCGCACAATGCCATAACTTTTTTTTTTTAAACAAAGAAACCACTAACTAATTAGAAATAAGTACAAAACTACAAACACAAAAGCTCTAACTAAATACATGACAGAAATGCCAACCATTAAACTGAACACATGAAAATAGAAAACAGGCAGTTTACGCTTGCGGTAGTTCCCAGTAATTCTTCTGGGCAGTACATTTGAGTCTCCCTCCGGATAGCTCTTCGAGCACAGACTACATTTCTTAGCTGGAAAGTCTTTTTTGAGCGTGGGAGGGATGTGCTCAGCAAAGTGGCGATCTTTCAATCTAGCCACATCCTCCACCACTGCTTCCTTAGGAATTCTTGCCTGTTTGACCACAATAAAGCTTTCTATCCCTGACTACTGATATTTCACAAATGTTATCTTTGACTCTGGAGACCTATTCTTGAACACAATAAAAGCATTAAAAGTTGCCAAGTGGAACATGTGAATTGCTAACTTTTTATACCAAACGTAAGACGTACGAACAGCAGTATAAGGTTCCAACCTCTGATCAACTCTATCTACACCTACCATGTGCTTATTATAATCTAACATGCACACAGATTTACGCACTTCAACAACCTGGCTCCAAACAGTCACACGGAAAGTACTCTCCTCATGGATGGTACTTAGCATGTAGACATCCCTCCTGTCTGTAAATTTCAGCACTAGCAACTCATCATTCCACAAGGCACTGCACTTTCCCCGTCTCAAGTTTTTTTTACAGACAAGCTCCCTTGTATAGCCTTTCTGGTTACAACGAATTGTGCCACAAGCAACCGTGTCCACTCTAAACAATTCCTTGAACAACTGCACTCCAGTGTAAAGTTATCTACATACAAATGGTGACTTTTGTGAAACCGTCATCTACCAAGTTGCCACACAGTTGCCTCACTAACTAGTGGGCGAACAACCAGGAAAGGTCAATACTGGAATCCCTACCAGTGTAGACCTGGAAATTATACACATATCCTGTACTACTTTCAGACAGCATATACAATTTAATTCCATACCGGTCCTCTTGCTAGGAACAAACTGCCTAAAAACCAAACTACCCTTGAAGAGGACCAAAGGCTCATCCACAGCTATTTCTTTGCCTGGAACATAGACCTCTGAAAAACGACCTACAAATGTTCAAGGAAAGGCCTAATCCTAAAAAGACGGTCAGAATCTGGTGACATTGTGGCAAGGCTAAAGCATTGTCAACACAATGCAGCATCTTATGAAGAATCAAATACCGATTACAACTCATGGTTGCAGGAAATATAGCTGTTGCCATCAAGGGACTAGTGGACCAATAAGAAGCCAGTGACGGCTTCCTTATCAACCCCATCAAAAAAGTAAAAAAAGTCAAACCCAAAAACATTTTGATCTCTTCCAAATTTGTGGGAATCCACTGGGTAGCTCTAGAGTGTGGCCTAAGTCTGGAAGCGTTGTCCCTCAAATACTGCTCCACATACAAATTAGTCTGCTCAACAATCTCTTCCAAAAACACATCGCCCATAAACAACTCATAGAAATTGACAGGCAAAAAGTTATCCGTATTGACTCTACACCCCGGGAGACCAGTGAAAGCAGGTAACTCTGGCTGCTCCATGTTTGGGCCAACCCAGAGTTCAGGTCTTCCAAAGGGAAATTTTCAGCCCCAGGTTGGTGCACTATTGGCACATCAGTGTCCTCCTCTAAAACAGGCCCTTCATCTGCACTGAGAGTGGCTTCCTCATTAGAAGATTACTCTCCGACAGAAACTTCACTGCCAGAATCTCTCACTTCCTCCTCTGCCTCAGATGAAGAGTCAGTCTCATAATCATGATCAGACAATGACTCAACAAGCATTCCAGCAAGCTGCTGAGCGGTCATCCTGTGGCTAGCCATGATCCTTCCTATGAAAAGTAACTGGACAAATGCACCACCAACACCCAGCACTGTGTAAGATGAGTAATAAACAAAGTGTTATCACAAAGAGTTATATACTGAAAAACTCTACCGCTCACTTGCCGGAAAAACCTACTCGCCAGCAACTACTCTGCACATACACAGCAATCACCAATGATATCCCACTAAAAAGAAAAAAAGAAAGCTAATTAGAAATATGACAACAAAAATATCATTGTGCACAAATCTAACAACAATTTTACACACAATCCTGCATTTAGTACACCACCTACAAACATGTCATTCATGCATGGCAACAATACTCCTTTGGAGTAAATTGTTTTTACTTACCTAAAACATGCAACTACGCAAACCACAGGTCAACCACTGCCAAAACCGCAAGGAGCCACAGCAAAGGAAGCAAAAACTTTGAACTAGAATAAAAAGGAGAAAGAAACTGTTATAATCACAAGCATTTAAAAATTGGTGCCTAAGTGGATTCTGCCCCACTAAGGGGCAGATGGGCCTACTGAAAAATAGGCCTATCTGGCCCAAGGGCGGGAGAAAAGGCCTATAGTAGTGTGCCCCCCTGGGGAGTGACCCTTGCCCAAAGGGCCACCCGCCCACATAAAAAAACACACACTATCCCCTGGTGCCTAAGTGGCTTCAGCCCCCCTTAGGGGCAATGGGCCTAAAAAGAAAATAGGGGGACAAAAATGGCCAACAGTTCTATGCCTCCTTGGGAGGCGATGCTTGCCCAAGGGGGCACCCCCCCACAGATATAAACAAAGAAAAGAATCTCTGGTGTTCCAGAGGTTTCTGCCACCCTTGGGGGCAGATCAGCCTACAAATAATAGGCTGATCTGCCCCCAAGGGGGGCAGAAATGGACATAAATAATATGCCCCCCTAAGGGGAGCAACTCTTGCCCAAGGTGCCGCCACCTCATACAATAATCACACACATTATCCCTGGTGTCTAAGTGGCTTCTACCCCCCTTGGGGGCAGATGGCCGATCTGCCCTCAAGGGGACAGAAATGGCCAACAGTTATATGCCCCCAAGGGGGCGCACCCCACAGAAATAAAAAAGAAAAAAAAAAAACCTGGTGTTCCAGTGGTTTCTGCCCACCTTGGGGGCAGACCAGCCTAAATATAATAGGCTGATCTGCCCCCATGGGAGGCAGAAATGGCCATAAAATATATGCCTCCAAAGGGGGGCGACCCTTGCCTAAGGGGCTGCTCCCCGACACATATAAATAAAAAATAACATTTCTAAATAAAATCCCTGGAGTCTAGTGGGCATTCCTGCTGCCCGAGCGCAATGCAGCAGGAATGCTCAGAGACATTGAGCGAAAGGAAAACCCTTTCCTTTCCCCAATGCCTCTTTGTGTGCAATTCACCCCCCCCCTGGCCGGAGGAGAAAGAAACTCACCTCTTCTCCGAACGTGCGCTGGAAGCAAATGGCTCTCTAATGATGTCTGCGTGCAATCGCGTGGTGATGTTATTAGAGGGGGGAGGGAGGGTTAGGGTGGAACGGCAATGGCTTCCCCTTCCATCCCTGCCCTGGGGGGTGGGAGGGTCGCCCACGGAGGGAGAGCTCCGGTTCCGGGACGTAATGGTTACATCCTCTGCACAGTAGCACTGTGCTGAGGGTCGTACCCATTACCTCCGCGGCACAGAACGAGTTAAGCAATGTGCTTCAAAGGGAGGGTGCTGTAAAGTAAAGCAGAACAACAGGGAGGTCATGCAGTGGCCAATTCGACTACTTAAATATTAGGATGTGATAACAACAGTGCTGATCAGCTTTGAGGGCAAGAGGGTTGGTGTGGCTGCATTATGATAAAGAATGCAGGTCTATCTGCACTACGTGTTAAACAGTACAAAGACTTGTGGCCACAATGGATAGTGACCATATGGCCACTGGTGGCAGAGCACAGAACCAGTGGTCTGCCTGTGACATATTTCAAAAACATCAAAATCCGACAGCCGTGCGAGAAGGGCCACAGCAGCAGCTCATGATCTTAGAGAAAGGTGCACACTGGATGTTCAACAAAGGCCAGTCAGTGTTACAGAAATAAGTTCAGTTACAAAATTATTAAATGTGGTATGTCCTACTCAGTGAAATAATCTTAGGGTGGGTCAGGCGGTGTGTTAGAAATTGGGCCTCTAGTTGGCAGAGGTATGCACTCTGTCCAAGTAGGGAACCACAATCCTAGTCGGGGTAAGCCACACACAACCTAACTTATCCTGTGCTCACCCTCTTATAGTTTGGCTAGGAGAAAGCAGGCTTAACTTAGACGGCAATGTGTGAAGTATTTGTGCAATAACTCATACAATAACACAGTGAAAAAAACACAAAAAGTACTCCACACCAGTTTAGAAACATAGATATTATTTATCTGAATAATACAAGACCAAAATGAAAAGAATCCAATATGCACAAGCCAAGATATAACTCTTTAGAGGTTTAAATAAGTCTTAATCCTTAGAAATCAAAGGATGTATCTCTTCAGCACAATTTTTCCAGCATAGCGGAGGTGATTTGTCTATTGTTTGCTCACCGGCAAGGTGATGCGTCAATTTCTGGGCACGCAGTCTTGGTTCCTTGCTACGGTGCAGAGTTTGATGACACCTTGACACCCAAGGATGATGTGTGGAAAATCCAATCATGCTGTGATGATGAAAGGGGTGCTCTGCCAATTATGCAGGTGCTGCGTCAGTTTTCAGCTGCGAGACTGCATCGATTTTTCCAACACAGTGGATTTTTCTCTTTTAGATGAAGTCTTTGATGGCCCTGAGACTTCTTAATAGTAGGCAAGCTGACAAGCCTTGGAGCTCACTTGTGGGGCGGGAGGCAAAAGCCTTCCAGCAGAGTGAGGAAGCAGCCGGAGGCAAGGCAATAAGCAGGAGATCATTCTTTTCAGAAAAGCAGTCCAGATGAGTTCTTTGGGCAGCACTGCAGACCTTCCGTCAGAGTCCAGTGGTAGGTCCAGAAGTGTGTGATTTTAGGGGATGACAGATCCAGTATATATACCTAAATGTGCCTTTGAAGTGGAGGAGACTTCAAAGAGTGGTTTTGAAGTGCATCATTTCCCCTTTCAACCCAGTCCTGTCTGCCAGGAAATCTGTGGGGGTTTATCAGTCCTTTGTGTGGCATCAGGCAACTAGCCTTTCAAGTGTAAGTGAGAGCCCCTCCACCCTTCCTGCCCAGGATGATCCATCAGCTTCAGATGCAGCTGAGTGTCCTGTGTTTATGGCTGTCTGGGTGGAATGCACAAGGGTAGCAGTCAACCAGCACAGACCAGGTATAGAATGGAGATAGGTTGTAAGGCACAGAGGGCAGTAAGTGCAGAGAAATAACTACTTTCTAAAAGTGGCATTTCTAAAACAGTAATGTTAAATCCAACGTCACCAGTACGCAAGATTTATCCCTACCATTCCAACCACACCAAACGTGACAATGCCACTCCTTTCAGATTAGGAATTACCACTTAAAACTATATAAGGACATTTCTAAATCTGGCCTGAGAGAGGGGCAGACTTTCCAGTAGTAAAAATTGACTTTGGGAGTTTTTCACTACCAGGATGTGTAAAGCTTACAAGTACGTGTCTTGCCTTTTACTTAGGTAGCAACCTGCCCTGTGGGCTACCTGGGGTCTACCTTAGGGGTGATTTATATGTAATAAAAGGGGAGTTTAAGGCTTGGCAAGTAGTTCTAAATGCCAAATTGAAGTGGCAGTGCAACTGCACACACAAACCTTGCAATAGCAGGCCTGAGGCAAGGTTAAGAGGCTACTTATCTGGGTGACAAAATCAATGTTGCAGGCCCCTTAGTAGCATTTAGTTTACAGGCCCTAGGCACATATAGTTTACTTTACCAGGTACTTACCAGTAACAATTTAAATATGCCAATTGGGTATGAGCCAATGTTACCATGTTTTAGGGAGAGAGCACTTGCATTTTAGCGCTGGTTAGCAGTGGTAAAGTGCTAGCCCTAAAGTCAACAAAAACGAGGTCAGAAAAAGAGGAGGAGTAAGGCAAAAGGTTTGGGATGACCCTTCAGAGATAGCCATTTCCAACACAGTGTGATCCCGGGACTGGGCAAACGGAAAGGGAATGATCTGTTACACATGGGTACATACTTTTGTTAAGTCCTATAATGTTGAGATGATTGACTCAAGTTCTATTTGAGGGTGGCTGTTTGGGGGCGTGTGCCTTGGCTCAATAGCAGGAACCAGGACGCAGTGATGGATTATGTGAGCGAGCTGTAAAATAAAAATCAATAAGAAAAAGGATGGACTTGGTGGTCTGCGAATGAGCAGCACTACTCCAGAGGTTTGACTCGGCCTATAGTCTTTGTTGTGGTTTTGTGTGTGGCAAAGGGGCTAAGCAATGAAATAATTAGGGAGGGGTAATTGAGGTAGAGGCCCCAAAGAGAGGACAGTAGGATGATGAGTGAGAAAGAACAATTGGCAGAAGATTTTGCTGTTAACAGTATAGTCACAGGAGAACAGACGTGGGAGTAATCTTTATAGTTTAAGGTAAGATGATGAAAGACAGTAAAAGAACAGAAGTTATGGGAGAGAAGAGCAGTCCTGGTCCAATCGTAGCAAGCAGGTTGGGAGCCAGTTACGCTTCGGGAAAGTTAAAAAAAAATAAAACACATGGATTACAAAATTTGGGTAATGGAGAGAGAATGTTGGAGAGCCAAATGGGGAATGTATTGAATTGTTTACTGAGGGAACTTTTGTTATTTTCGTATTAGTTTGATTGCAGAGACATGTTACCGCATATACTCAATAGGCAGAAGATATTTAGTAAGAGTTATATCGTGCCCCAGCATTAAAGCAATTGTATATAAAGTTAAGAGCGTTTTTACATGTTTTTCGCCCGATCCCGTGCTTCTGTTGCAATTCCTTGTCTGCCTTTTATCTCGACAACACTAAACCCGATTTATTAACTTGCCAACATGACCTGTTGTCTGAATGCATAGAAACCCCAGATTTTTTTCATTCAAAATTATAGCATGGCGCTCAAATACCTGCGTATTACAAAATGTTCTGCTCCACAAGACAGAGAATGGTAGTCTGACCCATGAAAAGAGAATTAATTTCCTGAGCAGCCGTTTGGAAGATGTATTTAACTCAGCAGATTCAGAGAGAGGCCATCATACAAATTCAGATATAAGTTGACATGTTTTAAACTATTTTTAAACTTTTTGGACTATAAAATATACATTCTGTAGTCTCAAGTGGGTAGCCCGCTCTTGAGCTGCTCATGATGCACCCGCCAGGGTTGGTGCAACTAGGAGTTTTCAGGTGCATAGCGGCTGTCATGAGAGCCGCCTACTGGCATCTAAGTGTAAATTTTGCCCACATACTTTTGGCAGAAGAAACCCCTCCATTTGTATTTTTTTTAAATTAAATGTAAATGTCCTAAAGGCATGTTACATGTAATGTTTATGCACAAGTGCTGCCCTATTGCCTAAACCTGTGAATATAATCTCGAGTTCCCAGTAACATGTTTTGGACCTGGACCAACGTGAGCTCTGCTGTTGGTGATTTCAGAGTGTAGGACTGAGTGCTGCCCTCTTCTTCTAGTATGCCGAAGCTCTAATGGTCTGCCTCACTACTTGTCAAGAGATGACTGACATTGATGTTGGCCCCCAGTCTATTAGGAGTGATGTTGATCCTCCTCTCCCGTTTCCACCCGCCTACACATGGCACACGACAATTGACACATGGGTGAGGTGTAATGTCAGAAAGCAAGAAACATGTCCACTTCATGTCGGTCATTAGTAAGGTCTTGGATTATACATCACATGTTGACGTCTCGATTGAGTCTTGTTGTTTCCATACTTGCTTCATAATGTATGCACGCACGGACCAAAGACAACTCAAAACAGGATCTGCATTCGACACTAGTTTCTAACATTTCTAGGCTATGTTTTAAATTGAGCACAGTGCTCTGACTATTATTACTGTTCTTGGTTTACTCCAAAGTTGCTAGTACAGAACACTAGCTAAACCATTATATCATGACACACCATCTCCCCCACACCAAATTGCCATATGCTCAACTGATCATTGCATTTGTGATATGCAGAAGCCCCTCCAGAAATGGTTGGTTGGTTGAAAATTAAATTTTCTGGCTGAGTTCCTGGAAAGTATTAGTACTCCACAAAGTCAGCTACACCTTGTATTTGGGAACTAACTATAAGTGTAAGCAGGGTGTCAGGTATGCAATGGCTAAAAATGTGTAAGACTGTGTGCAAGCTAGATACCTGACAGAGTATGCCTCTTCTGGTTGGTCGCACTGTGCTACACTTGGCAGATGTGCGCAGCATGCACGGGTTCAAATAGTGAAATCAAAGGTTCTTAGTAAGCCAAAGAGCCTCTGATGAGGATTTAGAATTTCAGAGGCAGAGGCTAAAGGGCCTACGCTGAGGTGTGCCCTGACTGAAATTCAGAAAGGCAAATGGAGGTCACCGAATGGGCCCACAGTGGCTGCTGCTTTTTTTGAAAGACTTTAATCTTGCAAGATTTACAGGAAATCTTGTGGGAATTTCCATCCTTTATTCCTGGGTGACAGTAGCTAATGTGAGCATCCCATGAGTCTCTACCCTACTCTGTGAGCCAACTGAAGTGTGCTTCTGTGGATCCCCGGTTCTATAATCTTCTACTGCACCATTTACAGAGGTTGATTTTAGGCCAGCAGAGTCTGAAACTAAACAGTACGTGCTAGCTCTTTCTCTCTCCAAGATAAGTTGGCACAGGACTGCTTAAGCAGGAGCTATGTTTGAGTGTGTGGACGGGCCGGGTACAAGACAGGTAGAAGAGATTACAGAAGCAGAAGCAAGGGTTGTGTTTTTTTGGGTGGCCCCATTACATGGGGCAGGGAATGATACTGCTGTAGCTGATGGTGGTTGCCTAGGTATCAAAAGAGGTTAAGTGATGCAATACCATGCCTGGAAGTCCTTGTTATCCTTCTCAAGAGAACAAACTAGGGCTATCAAAGTTTACTACTACAAAGGGAAGATGAGAGGATTGTGCTGGGAGAGCTTACTGCTTTACTCAACCAATTTTATTTACTTTGTTCTTTGCTTGATGTTACAAATACTGTGTTCCAGCACCTAGCAGGCTGGTCAGCTGGCCACGGTGAGAATTGTGTGTCATTACAGGAGACCGTTCTGCTTTGTGACTCCTCTTTTGTATCCATTTCATTGTCCTTACCACCACCATCATTGACATTGGTCCTCCTCTTGTGTGGAACAGCTGACCAAGATATCAAGAGATTTATATTTTCAGAGACAGGCACAACCTACTCTAAACCTAGGAGGCTGAATATCCACCTGGTGCTAATAAACCTATTGAACTAGGAGACACTGCCTCTTCCCTTTCCAGGTTTAATTTGTTATCATTTAACATTTGCTTTTGCTCTGTTCTTGCATTGCTTGAACTCTGCCCATGTGCAGCTGCTGCCATACTCTCATTGTGGATTATGTGATCCCTTTTACTTCCTGCCTATATGAGACGTTGACTGCTCGCAGTTCGTTGGAACTCAGTGCAGTGCTCTGGGCTTTTTGGAGCTTATTACAAACAACCTCTTGAGGGAATCCTTTGCTTTTCCTTAAATGTTACTCCAAGCCACAGTACCGGCTTTATACAGCTCACTGAACAGCTTGACTCGTGTATAGAAGTTGTCTACATAAAGGATATACCCTTTATGAAGGAGTGATTGGACAAGTGCCCATTGAATCTTCTCATTAGTTCTTAGTGTGGAAGGGCAATCAGCAAGATTTATAGTGGAATTTTTCCCATTATATATTTAGACTGTATATACATCTAGAACAGCTCTTGTATATCTTGATGTCATAATAAACTCTTTTGCTTGGTATGTACTGCCTGAACAGCAGTCGCTCTTTGTAGAGGATTAAGGATTTTTGACAGCTACAATCTTTCCAGGAGTATAAACCTCTGGAAACTTGGCAGACAAATCTTCCACAATAGGCCGAATTCTGAAAAACCTGTCAAGGCCTGGATGGTATGAAGGCAATGCTGCAGAGTTATCACTGAAATCTGCCATACAATGCAGAATCAAAAACCTGTCTCTGGGCACAACTAGTGCCAAGTTGGGTGATGCATGAGTTCAGAGGTGTGGCCTACACAGAGGTACAAGAGTGCCTCCATGCTTCCCAGATCCTGCTTGGCTGGCAGATGTTTGGTGCAAAATTTCCTCAAGAAGATCATCACCCAGAAATAGATGAAAGTAGTCAATAGGCAATAAATTGCAGTATTGAATGTATATCCAGCATTTGCAATGAAGGCGGGACTATGTGGCTGTTCTAAATTGGGAGGCTGCCATGTGAGAACTGTCCCTTTGCTCACTGGTGCATTGGAATGTACTCTGGATTGGGCTAAACTGCCACTGGAATTTGTGGTTGACCAGTGGCTGAAGTGGGCTGATCCTTTACCTCCAGATGTATGGTAAGGTGGGAGGACAGCAATGGCTGAAGTAGGCTGATGCATTTCCCTATGCTATGGTAGGCAGTGGAAGGGGAGTCGGTTCATCAGCAAAAATGGGCCAATCGAACCCCTAAAATAATAGTGCCAGGGGGAAGAAAATAAAACGGCCACGGATGAGCCATAAGGGAAATGGTACTGGGTTGTGTTCAATCGCACCATACATGGTATGTCGATGTCCCCCTCACGCTGGGAAAGGAAAATGATTCACATTATTTTGGGGATTCGACCAATGCCTTGGTAGCCAATCTGCACCCTCCTCCAAAAAAAGAATCCTTTGTGCCTAGTGGCAATTCCTGCTTGGCGATCGTGGCACGACTGCGATATGAGAAGGCATCCTTTTTGGTGATACATCAATGAAAGGGAGACTTCCCCTTTCTAGAGTGCCTCCATCCTTCTCATAAACATATCGACACATGCATTTGTTTCATGCACAATTACCACAAGAAAATCATAATCCAGAATGAGGTGGAAGTAGTCAATCGGGCAAAACCTGTAGTATTGATTTATAATCCAGTGTCCTCCAACAAATGGTGGAATTTGTGAATGTACTAAATTGGAAGACTGCCACATGAGCATTCTCCCAGTGCTCTGTGTGGTATCTGTCTGCATTCTGGATTGGGCTAAACTGCCACTGTTTCTCCACTGCACAGATTTTACTTTCTAAAGGGACATCACAGCTACGATGGGCATGCTCTTTAGATCCTTGGAAGAGAAGTCCTCACTGGATGACACTCCACCAACTGAAAAATTCCTTCTAGATTCTTCTCTATGATCTTCTATCTCAGGTGCAGTGTCAGTAGCAGAACTTGTGGATGAGTGATATGAGCTGAAACATACACAATAGAGCAAAATCACACCAAGATCTTCTCTGGCACTTAAGGAAACTACTTTGTGTAAAAATGCTCTCCTTGTAAAAGGGCAGACTGACATCACTCGAACTGAAGTTAGCCAGTGGCTGAAGTGGGTTGACCCCTTGCCCCATGACGTATGCTAACGTGGGTGGAAGAAAAATGTGAATGGCAAAGCATTGCTCTATGCTGCGGTGGTTGGAAGCATGACTGATCAGTGGCTGAAATGGGCTGACGGTTTTCCCAACAATGTATGCTGAAGTGGGTGGAGAGAAAATGTGAATTACAAAAATTCAGTTGCTGAAGTGGTGTGACACATTTTCCTGTGCTGTGCTGGGTGGAAGTATTCCTGAGCAGTGGCTGAAGTGAGCTGACCCCCTGCCCCATGATGGATGGTAGGGTCGGTGGACAATACTGGATGAAGTGGGCTGACGCATTGCCCTATGCTATGGTAGGTCGTGGCCTGTGGGGGGTCAGTCCATCCATAAAAATTGACCTCTTCACCTCACCCCCAAAAAAGTGCCTGGAGGGGACATACAAAAGATACTGGTA
Source organism: Pleurodeles waltl (assembly GCF_031143425.1). Classification (NCBI taxonomy): domain Eukaryota; kingdom Metazoa; phylum Chordata; class Amphibia; order Caudata; family Salamandridae; genus Pleurodeles; species Pleurodeles waltl. Next base: position 636,249,740 of record NC_090445.1, read on the forward strand.
CTGTTTAGTCAAAAGCAAAACTGTAGCAGTGATCACACCATACATGGCACCCTGATGCCTTCCCCTCTCCAAGGAAAATGTTGAACGTAATTTTCAGACCCAAGAGGAGTGGAGGTTGTGGAGTCAACCCATGCTACAGGCACTAATTCGTCCCCTCAAAAAATAATCCCTGGCGCCTAATGGTAATTCCTGCTTGAGGGTCATGGCATGCCCACCATCCCAGCTAGGTATCACTAGAAGAGAGACTCTTCCCTTTCCAGCAATGTCCCTCTGGCATCCGTACTCCCCTTGTGGTCTGGAAAAATGCTGCTGGACACTCAGCCACAGCACTCACTGCCTTCTTGTAGGCCAGAGATGTTAGGGCACCGTACGGTATACTGACATCATTCATCAGAGCCAAAGAGATGGGTGACTGAATCAGAAGTAATTCCACTTTGGCCGTCACCCAATCACAGGATGTTCACATCATCTGAACTATGGAGGTAGTGCTTATGACATGAATGTCTAATCAACCCCACTAAAGCAGATACAGTGTTGTGGAAAACACCTACATCTGAGCACTAATATGTCTGCACATCAGAGACAGGTTTCACTGTTCCTAGCCTTACCATACACCATCTCAATTGACATAGGTCTTAACTGCCCATTCACATAGACTTAAGGTGGTTTAGTGGGGGTCAACTTTCCACCACAGACCAAGTACCTGGCGCTCCTCCTAAGTATGGACCCCCCAAAATCCCACATTTTAAGTGCTTGGTGGCCCCTAAGGCTGTTCACAGAATCTTACATTTGTGAGAGATACTGATTCTCACAAATTCTCCTATATATTTTATCCTATTTCAACAATCAAATTTTGTTTTGGTTTTGATGGCAAAACTAAGCATTATTATCATAGGACATGTTTTTCATAAAAAAAGATTAAAATGGTACATTTAAAATGTTTATGATCAGTACAGAGTTTTGTTATATGAATCCTTTTTGATGAAATCTTTTTTCGTTTGAAACATCATGCTTCAAAATATCTCTGTACAGTTTTTTTTCCTATACAGGTTCAAATATTCATATAAATACTCAAAATTAATCAAAAAAGTGTTCATCTGTTATATTTTCTGCTCTAAGAATCCAAACCTACAAAACATCTTCCATGATCACGAGTTGAAAATATATATCATCAGAAGCTCATCTCTGTGGCATCGTGGCTAGAGCTGCTGAACTTGAAACTGGGGAATCGGGTTTGAATGTGGCCCAACTTCTTGTAATTCTGGGCACATCTTTTAGTCTCCGCACCCATGCCTGAAGAAACGTCTAGTTCTCTTGTAAAGTATTCTAATGCCATTGGGCCAAGACTGCACTATTTTGACGAATAAAAAGGAAATAAGCTAAAAACAAGTTCAATGTGTAGTCAAAAGCTTCTAATAACTCGGTGGGTAGTGAGAAACATAATTTGTCGACCCCTCTCAGCAAAAAACAAGCGACCAGTCACTGTGATTGCTATAAAGAGAGCATCTTCAAAATGATCCCTACTTTCGTGTGTGTATGGGAATGCTGAAAAGATTAATCCTTGGGAGTAGAAACCTCTCTGTCCTTATGAACCCAAAATGTCTAATTGTTATTAGTAATCCATCCTCCTTTTGGATCTCCAACCACCTTAAACGTAGGCATGGCAAGAAGTATAAGCATTACTGCTTATGTGTTGTGTATTTATATGATTTACCCAGACTGCAGCTGCACTTTTTGTTTGGTGTCCTTCTTTCCTGGACCTCAGGCAAAAGGATTATCTAAATCCTCCTTGTTAGGGGATGTGAGAAAGGGAGGACAAGCACCGGTGTTCCACTTTGCCATCTAGTAACGCTGTGTGCTCTAAACAAATCAACAATTTGATATTTACAGATGGGCCAGTGATTAATTTGTAAAAGAATAAGCCTAAAGCTCTGCCCACAACCTGCCAGCTGACAGCACCTCACCAATACTAAGGCTGTGTGGCCATGAATCCACCAGTGGTGGCTGGCTCGTATTTACAATGGGAGTGGAGGAGGGTTACAATAATAATAACATTAGAAAAAACAGCACTTAGCTAGGGAGTTTTCCTCTCTCCTCTCCTGTCTCCAAAGCGCAACAGGACCCAGGACACTGCACAAGCAAATTATGCGCTGCTTTCATGTTGGGAACCAGCATGAAAGCAGCACCAGGATTGGTGGGAGCGGTCTCCCAGCGCTCACAAGAGCTCTGGAGGTCTCTGCTTTTTCTAACCTAGCTGTCTTAAGACAGCTGTTGGAGAAGTTTAAAGTCTGCATGTGAGGCTAGCCGTTGCAAGACTGCCGGCCAAAGTGACATGTGCACTTTAAACAAGTTCACTCTGCAGCAATTGCCCACTCCGTCCCATCTGTTCAGGACGGGGTGCTGAAAAATAAAATAGTAATAAAGAAAGTTTATTACCATTTTATTTACCAGTTCTGGGGCATTTGGCGCTCTTGTGGGGGGTCGCCCCCTGAATCCACCACATCTCTTTAATCCATTACAAGAAACTTTCTGCCTTTCTGTCTGACTCCTGCAGCCCCCTGCTTTCTCTCTTTGTGGGTTTATTTTTTCATTTTTCTCTTCTTTCCCCTTTGTGCGTTTTCCTTCTCTTGCTCTAGAGAAATGTCAGTTGAGGAAACAAGTAACTGTCCCCAGAAATGAGCTCCAGTGGCCCCCAATAGCCACCAGCTCAAATAGAGCTCTGCAGAGGACCGTCTTTTTTTACACCAAAACAGTTAAAAATGTGTACGGCTGGGAATTAACCTCTTTTCTTTCTTTCCGCCTTGGCACGTGTGCAACATATGCTTACTGGGGGCTATTTAGTGGCAGTGAGCGCATCGTGGTTGAGTGTTGTTCATAGGTACGACAATGCTGATGACTCAATGTGTCAAAGAAACAATACGCAATCCGTCCCCAATCTCCTCACAATTGAGCATGTTGGGCCTTTCGAAGATTTGGCTTTACTTATTCCCTCAGTTTTACAGAACTTTACCAAAAAAGAAAATGTTCTCATAGAATAATTTACCCAACATCAATTTCTAATAGTTTTTTTCAGCTGAACCGAAATTTACTTTCAAGGATTAAATAATGTATTAATCATTATGCTTGTTACTATGCAAATATGAAATTATAGTCCTGGACCCCAGAATTAGATACAGATGAAGATACTCATTTTTAAAATAACCTTTATGGGAGTGTGTGTGTTACCCAGCTTTACATTTCAGACTCGTTTCTTTTAAACGCCTCGAAATAAAAATTAGGGAATGCTTTCAAATTTGAGGATGGGGATGATTTGCACAGTCTAGCTATAGGTTATCTATATATCATAATCTGTCGATAATTAGAATAGTGAAATAAAGTTTCCATATAATCACTTGATTTTAATCTACAGCCCCTACTAAACCCCCAACAATAATAGTTTGTTTATAGACTCACTTGGAATAACAAAAAGTTGGCTGATGGCTGCCTTCAAATCCACTGGCCTGTCAGTCATGTGCTTTGTGCCTTTTGGTGATTTGATGAATTGCTGATACTGAGCCTCAACTTGCAGAGTTTGCCAAGTGTCAGATGGGATAGGCTGGGTGGATCGAGAGAAGGCAGCCAATCCTCAGCAGAATTTGTCACTCCCTACAGGTTTTTTAAAGAATAATCCTCACCCTGTGTGGACAGTTTCAGATTGGCGCCAAATCTACACAACAACATCCATATCAGTTTGTAGATATTAGTAAGTGTCAGAAGGAAGGGGCAGATGGAATAAAGACTTATGGCAATTCACTGACTGGGCTTGTCGAATACTACCTTGTATGTGTTGTACACTCCTTGCCAGGGGTGGACTAGCCTACACGGCAATATGGCATGCCCGATAGTCTGGTCTGTAATGACAGTGTGTGGTCCTGTTGTATAGTCTGCCGGGCGGGTTTTTACTGTTGATTTGCCCGATTTTAAAACCAACATTACATGCAGCATGCTTACAAACTTCCATACTTGCGAAGCACATAAATAGCGTGTCTTTACAAGTTCAAAACTGCCCAGAATTTGCAAACAGGGACTACATTTTTAGGTATCTAATTTACTAATGGTGCCACTTTTATTTAGGTGCTAGGCCTATTTTCTCATTTCCCATTTCGGCCACATGCCCTGTCATAAATTCCTCAAGTAACCCTTGTTGGAAAGTGTCTCTTTAAGACATGGTCACCCCCACTTTGCCTACTGGTACGGATGCTCTTGATTCTAAGTACACTGGGACCCTGCTAACCAGGCCCCAGTGCCAATGCTCATCCCCTCAACACTACACAAGTGTTCATTCTAACCCAATTGGCAAGGACCTTAGCACCTTTATAAGGCCCTGGTAAATGATACGCTTGGTACCTAGGGGGTTGGTACTAAAGAGGGCCCCTAAGGGCTGCAGCATGCCACCCAAAGGGACCCACACTCAAACTGCTGGCAGACTGCCATTGCAGGATGTGTGAAATGGTTCACGTCATTTTGAAAACACGACAGTGCCCACTCCCTGTGTGCAGTGCCTAAATACACTGCATGTACAATACATGTCACCCCTCCCGCAGGCCTGTAGAGCCCTAAGGCAGGGTTCAGTATGTTATATGTGAGGGTACATCTCCACAAACACATATGCCCTTGTGATGTATATTTCCATTGCTAGTCATTGGAAATGTTAAGGAAGCCAATTGAGGGCATGTACTAGGCACTGGTCATTACAAGTTACCCAGCTTCATGATGGCTTCCCTGAAAGTAATGGTGTTTGGGTGTCAAACCACCTTGTATTAATAAATCTGTCCTGATGCCAGTATCAGATTTATCGGGACCTGCACCCAGAGGGTATCTTAGAGGTGCCCCCTGTAGCCCTACCAGTCTCTTAGTGTGTTGGCTGATTGGTATCTTTCAGCCTGCCACCACAGATGAGTTTCTGGAACCCTGTAAGGGAGAGCCCATGCTCTTAGAGGCCATGAAGAATGCCTGCTTGGCAGAAGGTGTTCTCACCTCCTCCAGCACAATGGCTAGCAATTTAGCATATGAAGGCCGGAAGTTTTAAAGCCTCTGCCACCTTTGACATGCAACCCTGGCTCCCCCCCCCAGACCTGAGGAACGCTTTCCCTGGGGCCCATTTGACACCAGAGCAAGCAGGAAATTAGTTAGTCAGGAGGTGTGTTTTACCTACAGGCTAGTCATACCCCTAAGGTGGGCTTCCTGAAGTGAACAGCCAGAGAAGGGTTTCACCATCTTGTTTTTAGTGAAATAGGGACTTCTGATTCAGGATTATGCTCACTCCACACAGGAAGTGATCATGGGGCATAGACTACTACCTTGTACTCCCCTAAATGCCCCTAAATTGAGTCCTTCTGACACCAGGCCCACAGATGTGACTTCCTGGGAACTGAAGATGTACAAAGAAGAGAGAACACAGCAAGAACCAAGGACCCACACAGAAACTGGCACCAAACCCTGTCTTGCTGCTTGCTCCTCAAAAATTGCAACGCACCAACTAGTCCTGTGGCTGTCTCTCTTCCCCAACACTTGGAAGACAGTCCAGCACTTTCACAACCAGCTACCATCTCCCATAGCGTGGAGGAGCCATTCCCCTGCATTTGCCGGCACCAACCTCATCTGCCTACTTCACTGTGTTGCTGCCCATTGGGTCCACAAAGGAAACACCACTTCAGGGGGAGGACTTTGTGTCTCTTGGAGGTCAGCCCTGACTCTCTGCTGAGTTTTGAGATGCTATACCCTGCCCTCCAGGAATCCCCGCGACAGTACCCCGAGTACCAAGCACTTGCACCAGCCAAGGATTGTTTTGCATCCAGCCTGGACCCTACTATCTTGGAAACTTTCCTGCATGTTTAGGGACATCAGGACAACTGTGACCCTGACAAGAGTGGCCCTGCTGTCCTGTTTTTCTCTCTTCTGCAGAACGATCAACTGACTGTGAGAGCCTCGAATACAAGTGACCAGCCAGCCAAGACCCTCTGCACCCGAGCCCCACATCCACGACTTCTGACTGCATTCCCTTGGCCTACGAGTCCCAACAACCTGAGCCACCCTTTGGGTTCTTCCGGACTTGGCCTCCAGTTTCCCCCATTGCAGCCTTTGTTTCAGGTCCCCATTAACTTTAAAGGTGTATCTATCGCTCAAGGCTACAATCCCGCCCAGAACTGCTGCACCCAAGGTTTTCAACCATGTATTAGGAAGAGTGAACCCATGGTGAAAAATGGAATTTTCCTGTACAAAGTTGTTTTGTGAATGAGTGGGGGGTAAACCCCTCTCTCCCCTCCCATTCCACCCAAGACCCCATCCCAGGAATCCCCTGGGGCAGTTATGCTGCACTTTGAAGGTAATATTATAGTTCAAGAGTGTCTTTGTCAGGACTTCACGTATACAATTTTTTTGTGTATTGATTTGTAAAATGCACTATAAAATGGCCCATTTGGCCGGATTTAAAAAAAATATTTTCTTTAGGACTAAATCCCCAACTAATTATTATTTTATGTTGCAAATATTCCTAGGGGAAGCCAGACCCGCTCTCTTCATTTACTTGCTCAATGCAATTCGAGATAACTAGTTACACCGTTGCTATCTACGATTACTAGGCTAGCACTGATGGCTAATGAGTTACTCCTACCTTTCAACGGGAAATGCAAATCATGACAACCACAGAACTCAACACCGAATAAAGAAAATGCGATCTTGCTATCAAGTAAGTAAATGAGAATACAAAATGTTAACTTGCTTTATTTCTAGCAAAAACCTAACTAGACAGCATTAGGAGGTAATGAGATGTGTCTTGATTGCTGACGACGAGTGGTTAATTAAGTTCTGTGAGTTTCCCTCACTCTAGCCAGCTAAAAACAGCGAGAGGAGAATCGCATTCCGGGATGCTGAACATGATTATCCAAGTGTATCTCGGATCTAACTGACCTCTCACATTAGCATGGAAGGATACATTTCAAAACCTTTGAACAGCGACACATCACACCTGTTTAAAGTAGCACTGGAAACCCCTGCGTGAAACCCAAGCCGTCTCTTACAGTCTCTCCAAAGAATCCGCCATGTTAGTAGACAGGGGCGCATTAGTCTTATCAGCCCGAGAACAATATGAGTCACTCCGAGATCACAAACATCCGATCAGTATACGTTTCAAGGTTAATTCAATTTACTGTACCATACACTTTTTCTGTTTAGTTGAGTTAAATGCCGCAGACAAAAAGCGATGTGCATGAGTTGCAGACTACAATGCCGGATGGAAGCTCTTCATCGGTGGCACTCTTATTCCACTGAGTGCCTCTGTTGACATCATAGCGCGAGCGCAAAGATCAAACGTTTCGTGTTACCTGGAGAAGACCGAGACGGGCTTTTTTTTTAAACCTTCTGCGAATCAGTCCCTTCTTTTTGTATTTCACTTGCAGAGTTCAACGGACCTATCGCACACTGTATGACAGAACAGTGACTCAAAGAGGGCTGGGCCCTCCTTTTTCAAAAAAGTAATCATACCCAATGAAGAAGAAAGGGAGACACGTTTATTGAATTTTGGGTTATCTGATGATGTCGGTCAGGTTTTTTTTTTTAAAGATTGATGTCGCATTGGGGAAGTGTTCCAACAGATTCCAGAGGGCCACAGCACCGCCTTTCCTCACACCACTAGCAGCAACAACTCGCACAGCAAATTAGAACACTATGGCCCTCATTCCAACCCTGGCGGTCTATGACCGCCAGGGTGGAGGGCAACGGAAGCACAGCCAACAGGCTGGCGGTGCTTCCAGGGCCATTCTGACCGCGGCGGTAAAGCCGCGGTCAGAAAAGGGGAACCGGCGGTTTCCCGCCGGTTTTCCCCTGGCCCAGGGATTCCGACCCCCTTCCCGCCAGCCTGTTTCTATGGCGGGAACGGGTGTCGTGGGGCCCCTGGGGGCCCCTTCACTGCCCATGCCACTGGCATGGGCAGTAAAGGGGCCCCCTAACAGGGCCCCATTAAGATTTTCACTGTCTGCTTTGCAGACAGTGAAAATCACGACGGGTGCTACTGCACCCGTCGCACCTCTGCAACTCCGCCGGCTCCATTCGGAGCCGGCTTCATTGTTGCAGGGTCTTTCCCGCTGGGCCGGCGGGCGCCCTTTTGGCGGTCGCCCGCCGGCCCAGCGGGAAAGTCGAAATGACCCCCGCGGTCTTTTGACTGCGGTGCGGTCTTTCGACGGGGTTACTTTGGCGGGCGGCGGAATGACCCCCTATGTATTAAACACATCCTCATTGAACGGCCACCACATTCCTCGGCTTTCTGGAGATAAAATGATGGCTATGCCAAGAAGATAAGATGAGGGTGAAAAGGCATGTGTTGTCCCTCCCCTCTAGTTTTGAATTGAAGGGACTCGCGATGCTAACCAGCTTTATCCATCAGAGCACTTTTGGCATTCAGGCGCAGATAGCAGTTCGTTATCCAGGTTTTAGTGCCATAGACAGCAGTTTAAGTGCGTTAAAAAAGGTATGGGAACTGTGAAGCAGCATGCAATGGGGCAGGGTCAATGAGGGTGGGGTAAAGATATGGCTAAAAAAACAAAATATTCTCCTTCAGGTAGCTACATATAAAATAACTCACGGATTAAATGAAAAATACATTTTAAAAAGTTAATTTGATCAGTGGCAAGTGCACTATTGTGTATTATGAAACCTCTCATTTAATGCACTGAGAGGTCTGTGTGTAAACAGAAAGCCACAGAATAAAATCTTGGTTGGTGCAATAGAGAATTGTGACTTTTGTACTGTTAGTGCTAGGAGGGCCCAGCCTCTGAGAGAAAGCACTGAGAACATGAAAGTTATTTTGTTAAACTTCCATTACAGGCAGTATAAGATAAACTGCCACCAAATTGGCAAAAAGGTTTCTGATAAATTGGCACTTCCAAAATATAGGTTATAGTAATACCCATACTGTACATAATCATTGTTAGAAATGAGGTCTTTGGTTGACAGTCAGGTCACCCCCGTTCAAGCAAGGACCCTCACTCTAGTCAGAGTAAAAGAGAATCACCCTCAGCTAACCCCTGCTTACCCCATTGGTAGCTTGGCAGAGCAGTAGGCTTATCTTCAGAGAGTTGGGTGTAAAGTATTTGTACCAACACACACAGTAACTTAATGAATACACTACAAAATGACACAACACTAGTTTAGAAAAATAGGATATATTTATCTAAACAGAACAGGACCAAACCGACAAAAATCCGACATACACAAGTCAAGTTATGAATTTTTAAAGATTAAACTAAAAAATAGCACTTAAAAACACAAAATGCTTCGATGAGGTGTTAACACCGCGCCGTGACGGAGTCGTTCACAACAAGCCGACACCTGCGGCGCCGGACACGGAGTCACATAGACCCCCAAGTACAGTACCTTTGGTGAAGAGTGAAAACAAGTCGATGCGCGAAGTCGGGGATCGCAGTGTCTGTGTGAAACGTTGAATCCGTGCACTTCGAGCAGCGTCTGTCACGACGTCGTGCGGCGACTTCCACGGAGTCACGGACTTCAGCTGGGCTGCAGTGGCATCGGGCCTGCGAAGGTCATCGCGTTCCAGCGAAGATCACGGAGTACGTTGCAGACAGCGTCGGTCTGAAGTAGTCCGAAGTCGATTTCCTGGGATTTCCACCAGCTTTCCTTTCAAGGGCCCGGGACTGGTTTAGGGCACCACTTGTCAGAGCAGGAGTCTCTCCAGAGACTCCAGGTGCTGGCAGAGAGAAGTCTTTGCTGCCCCTGAGACTTCAAACAACAGGAGGCAAGCTCTAAATCAAGCCCTTGGATATTTCTTCACAAGATGGAAGGCAGACAAAGTCCAGTCTTTGCCCCCTTACTCTGGCAGAAGCAGCAACTGCAGGATAGCTCCACAAAGCACAGTCACAGGCAGGGCAGCACATCTCCTCAGCTCTTCAGCTCTTCTCAAGACAGAGGTTCCTCTTGATGTCCAGAAGTGATCTAAAGTCTGTGGTTTTGGGTGCCCTTCTTATACTCAATTTCCCCTTTGAAGTAGGCCTACTTCAAAGTAAAGTCTCTTTTGAATGTGAAATCCTGCCTTGCCCAGGCCTGGCCCAAGACACTCACCAGGGGGTCAGAGACTGCATTGTGTGAGGACAGGCACAGCCCTTTCAGGTGTAAGTGACCACTCCTCCTCTCCCTCCTAGCACAGATGGCTCATCAGGAAATGCAGACTACACCCCAGCTCCCTTTGTGTCACTAGTCTAGTGCAACCAGCCCAACTGTCAAACTGACTCAGACAGGGAATCCACAAACAGGCAGAGTCACAGAAACAGTATAAGCAAGAAAATGCTCACTTTCTAAAAGTGGCATTTTCAAACGCACATTCTCAAAATCAACTTTACTAAAAGATGTCTTTTTAAATTGTGAGCTCAGAGACCCAAAACTCCACATGTCCATCCGCTCCCAAAGGGAATCTACACTTTAATCAGATTTAAAGGTAGCCCCCAGGTTAACCTATGAGAGGGACAGGCCTTGCAACAGTGAAAAACAAATTTAGCAATACTTCACTGTCAGGACATATAAAACACATTACTATGGCGGTCATTCTGACCGCGGCGGGCGGTGGTCGCCGCCCGCCATGCGGTTACCGCCGAATGACCGCACCGCGGTCAAAAGACCGCGGCGGTCATTCCAACTTTCCCGCTGGGCCGGTGGGCGACCGCCAAAAGGCCGTCCGCCGGCCCAGCGGGAAAGCTCCTGCAACGAGGAAGCCGGCTCCGAATGCAGCCGGCGGAGTTGCAGGGGTGCGACGGGTGCAGTGGCACCCGTCGCGATTTTCACTGTCTGCAAAGCAGACAGTGAAAATCTTTGTGGGGCCCTGTTAGGGGGCCCCTGCACTGCCCATGCCAGTGGCAGGGGCAGTGCAGGGGCCCCCAGGGGCCCCATGGCACCCGTTCCCGCCATCCTGGTTCTGGGGGTGGACACCGCCAGAAACAGGCTTGCGGGAAGGGGGTCGGAATCCCCATGGCGGTGCTGCAAGCAGCACCGCCATGGCGGATTCCCTGGGCCAGGGGAAAACCGGCGGGAAACCGCCGGTTCCCCTTTTCTGACCGCGGCTTTACCGCCGCGGTCTGAATAGCCCAGGAAGCACCGCCAGCCTGTTGGCGGTGCTTCCGCCGCCCTCCGCCATGGCGGTCATGGACCGCCAGGGTCGGAATGACCCCCTATATGTCCCACCTTAACCATACACTGCATACTGCCTTTGGGGCTATCTAGGGCCTACCTTAGGGGTGCCTTACATGTAAGAAAAGGGAAGGCTTAGGCCTGGCAAGTGGGTACTCTTGCGAAGTCGAATTTACAGTTGCAACTGCACACACAGACACTGCAATGGCAGGTCTGAGACATGATTACAGAGATACTATGTGGGTGGCACAACCATTGCTGCAGGCCCACTAGTAGCATTTGATTTACAGGCCCTGAAACCTCTAGTGCACTTTACTAGGGACTTACTAGTAAATCAGATATGCCAATCATGGATAAACCAATCACATACAATTTTGCACGGAGAGCATATGCACATTAGCACTGGTTAGCAGTGGTAAAGTGCTCAGAGTTCAAAAGCCAACACAACAGGTCAGATAAAAATAGGAGGCAGGAGGCAAAAAGATTTGGGATGACCCTGCATGAGAAAAAAAGTTCAACACGACCCCCTACCAGCCTAAAGCCAGGGGAGAACAATCAATACCTTGATGTACTTCCCTGACTGGGGCGATAGAACAAGGACCCAGGCCCACAACAGCAGGGGCATGTTCCAGTTCTACGACTTCCTGACTTCAGTCAGATCCCTCTGTTCATACTCTCAGGGCCCACTAAGTTAACCCATGGGGAACCCTTCTCCACATCTGCAGATACAATCTGTGCAGCACCTAACTTTACTTTGCTCACTGATGTATCCCAATGGGCAGATAGCACCACCAGGGCCAACACAGTGGTGTTGCCCACTCCACCCCCGGGGTGTGACTCTCGTCCCCCGCCCCCCAGGAGAAACTCTGTCCACCAGGACAGCAAGCCACAGTGGCCCAGGACAACTGTCAGGGATGAGAGCCGGACCTCAGGCCTCTCCAACCACTGTGACTGCGGAGAGTGGGGGCGGTAGCCCCAGGTGCCTGGCACCCTTTGACCACTCTCTCTTCCACCAGGTCAGGGATGACATCCTGACCCTGGTCCTCCCCTCTGGGGCTCTGTACCCTCCCTGCAGGAGAGGCACCCCCAGAGTCCAAAATTGTCAGGGTACTTCTAGAAGCAGTCCTGCACAATTCTTCCACCAGTACAGGTATGTAAACCTGCAACTGGTCCTCCAACCTGGGGTCTGTACCTTCAGGTTCGACCAGGGCCAGGGGTGAGGCTTCTTTCTCCCTGCCCTCCCTTCTGGGGTTCTGCATCGCCTAACAAGGAGTGCCCCCCCCCAGAAGACAACATGGTAGGGGCACTGTTAGCAGTAGCCCCTTCCTCCAGCTCAGGGGGGACACCCTGAAACTGGCCTTCCAATCCAGAGTCTGTACCCTTAGATTGACTTGGAACAAGGGGTGAGGCTCTCTCTCCCCTGCCCCTACTCTCAGGGTTCTGCACCCCCCTCAGGGAGCGTACCCCTTGAAATCACACCAGGGGTGGTGATTGGGCAAACCGCCCACCACTTCAGGTCAGGGTTTACCCCCTGCACCTGATCCTCCAGTCCAGGGTCTGTACCCACAGACTAGACCACCGCCTGGCAACCCAGGACTTCCTGGGGGGCATACCTACCCCCACCAGGTCAAAGTTTATCCTCTGAACCTGGTCATCCAACCCAGAGTCACCACCCTGCAGTTGAACCACTGCCTGGCGCACCAGGACTTCCTTGGGAGCACACTTACCCCCATCAGGTCAGAGTTTACCCCTGAACCTGATCATTCAACCCAGAGTCACCACCCTGCGGTTGAACCATTGCCTGGCACACAAAGACTTCCAGGGAGGCGCACTTACCCCCCTGAAGGGACACACGGTCCCCAGGGGCCACACAAGAGTCTGACTGGTACAGGTCGCCTGACCTCTGCCCATCTGACAGAGTCTGGATTCCCCCCAACCCAGAAATGGTCTCACCAAGGTCATTGCTGGGGGGCTCTGCTCTCAGAGCTGACCCCTGACCATCCAGGTTCTCCATTGGGGTCCACAACCCCCTCTCAACCCTCTGTCTGGACTTCTGCATCCCCTCGCTAAGAGTGGTACTGCCAGACACCAGAACGGGTGGGACGCTGGCTACAGCCGCCCCCCCGCAAGTTCTCCTGCCACTGTGGGGTCTCCCTCAACAGATGGCCCTACGGTACAGGCTGGGCTCCCCTCCTGGTGTTCCCTCATAGAACCCTCCAGGACCTGGGAACTGATCTCGGGCACCTTGGGCCTCAACCCATCCCCATTCCCTCTCCTCTGAGAATGGACATGGGGTCCCTCACCCATACTACTACACTGGGACCTACCTGGGACACTGCAATCCTTCCCTCACCTGGTTGGGAAATACGTAGACCACACCCCTCAGAAGCACCCCCAAATGCCTCTTCAGACTCTCTGGTACTCACCCAAAGGTCTGCCTCCAGTGTAAGTTCCCTGGGGTCAGAGAACTCACACTCCACCTGGTGTTGGTGTAGCTCTGAAAAATAAGGACTAGACATATGCTCTCCAGCAATTACATCACTCAGCCCGTCACATGAATTAACCAAAGTACCCTTCACCCAACCATCCAGTGACTCAGCCTTGAAAAAGCACCCCAGATCACCCTCCTGAGACTGGTGAGACATTACCTGACTGTCCCTGACACTCAACCCACACTCCTCTGGGATGTCTTCACACTCCATAACCAGGACTTCTACCTGGGGGGAACCCCTCTCCCTGTCACTCTCACCTAGAGTCAGTAGAGTGTCCCTCCCACCAGTAGGAATATGACTCCCCAGGCCAGTTCCCCAATCCACCTCAGGGGCCCTGTGCATCACTGGAGCTACCTCATACCCCTGAAGCTCCTGGCATGTGTTAACTCCCTCCTTCAAGTAGGGCACCACCTCTCTGGGCATGTGCACTTCTTCAGCAGCACTGGATATAAAATTGTTGCTGCCACCAATCCAGCTGGACTCAGCCCTCCTGACTGCCAGCTCTTCCAGTTTTAGCTCATAAGCCAAAATCATAGTTTCTATCTCAAAGTCCCTTTTCCACTCGTCGAACTCCCTTTGCATATTCAACTTTTCTGACTCCAACCGGCGAGCCCTTCTGCCTGTCTGTCCTGCACATCTTTAGGAGTCAGACCCTTAGAGGACCTACTGCTACCACTCCTGGAGACCCTCCCCCAGGTGTAACAGGTACCTCCACTACACCACTATGTAGACTCTGCACTTCCCCATCCATATCTTTTTTGTGCCCCCCAGCTTCCTTGGCTGTCACCCAGGCCCTCAGTGCCTCTTGCAGCTCCCCCTTCCTGGCAAAGCTCTTAACGGGACCGGCAAGATCTTCAATTCACAGAACTGTTTCAGTTGAGCAACTGAGTACCTCTTCTGTTTCCCTAATTCATGCCAGCTGTTGCATGTCCAGATTGAGACATGATGGCAACAAGTGCAAAGTTCCAACGGCAGAAAACAAGTTCCCAATGAAGTAAAAAGAATCAGTCAAGGGATCAGCAAAATCATGGAAGTAGAACAAAAAGGAGTCCCAAAGAGAAAAATAAAAGATCACCAAACAAGTAGTATGTGGTCACGTAGTGGTCTGAGATCAAAACAGTAGTGTACACCTAATCACTGTATGTCACGTACAAATACAAGTCCAAATCCCAACCGCTGATCACCAATGTTAGAAATGGGGTCTTTGGTTGATAGTCAGGTTACCCCCTGTTCAAGTAAGGACCCTCACTCTAGTCAGGGTAAAAGAGAATCACCCTCAGGTAACCCCTGCTTACCCCCTTGGTAGCTTGGCAGAGCAGTAGGCTTAACTCCAGAGTGCTAGATGTAAAGTATTTGTACCAACACACACAGTTACGTAAAGAATACACTTCAAAATTACACAACACCAGTTTAGAAAAATAGGATATATTTATCTAAACAAAACACGACCAAACCGACAAAAATCCGACATACACAAGTCAAGTTATGAATTTTTAAAGATGAAACAAAAAAATAGCACATATAGAAACACAAAATGCTTCGATGAGGTGTTAACACCGCGTCGTGACGGAGTCGTTCCCAATAAGCCGACACCAGCGGTGCCGGACACGGAGTCACGTGGACCCCCAAGTAAAGTACCTTTGGTGAAGAGTGAAAACAAGTTGATGCGCGAAGTCGGGGATCGCAGCGTCTGTGCGAAGCGTTGAATCTGTGAGCTTCGAGCGGCGTCGGTCACGACGTGGTGCGGCGATTTCCACGGAGTCGTGGACATCAGCTGGGCTGCAGCGGCGTCGGGCCTGCGAAGGTCATCACGTTCCAGCGAAGATCACGGAGAAGGTTGCAGGCGGCCTCACCGGATTCAGCAGCAGCATCGGTCTGAAGTCGTCCAAAGTCGATTTCCTTAGATTTCCACCAGCTTTCCTTTCAAGGGCCCAGGGACTGGATAGGGCACCACTTGTCAGAGCAGGAGTCCCTCCAAAGACTCCAGGTGCTGGCAGAGAGAAGTCTGTGCTGTCCCTGAGACTTCAAACAACAGGAGGCAAGCTCTAAATCAAGCCCTTGGAGATTTCTTCACAAGATGGAAGGCACACAAAGTCCAGTCTTTGCCCTCTTACTCTGGCAGAAGCAGCAACTGCAGGATAGTTCCACAAAGCAGAGTCGCAGGCAGGGCAGCACTTCTCCTCGGGTCTTCAGCTCTTCTCCAGGCAGAGGTTCCTCTTGATGTCCAGAAGTGATCTAAAGTCTGTGGTTTTGGGTTCCCTTCTTATACCCAATTTCCCCTTTGAAGTAGGCCTACTTCAAAGTAAAGTCTCTTTTGAATGTGAAATCCTGCCTTGCCCAGGCTAGGCCCCAGACACTCACCAGGGGTCAGAGACTGCATTGTGTGAGGACAGGCACAGCCCTTTCAGGTGTAAGTGAACACTCCTCCCCTCCCTCCTAGCACAGATGGCTGATCAGGAAATGCAGACTACACCCCAGCTCATTTTGTGTCACTGTCTAGAGTGAGGTGCAACCAACCCAACTGTCAAACTGACCCAGACAGGGAATCCACAAACAGGCAGAGTCACAGAAATGGTATAAGCAAGAAAATGCTCACTTTCTAAAAGTGGCATTTTCAAACGCACAATCTCAAAATCAACTTTACTAAAAGATGTATTTTTAAATTGTGAGCTGAGAGACCCCAAACTCCACATGTCCATCCGCTCCCAAAGGGAATCTACACTTTAATCAGATTTAAAGGTAGCCCCCAGGTTAACCTATGAGAGGGACAGGCCTTGCAACAGTGAAAAACAAATTTAGCAATATTTCGCTGTCAGGACATATAAAACACATTACTATATGTCCCACCATAACCATACGCTGCACCCTGCCCTTGGGGCTACCTAGGGCCTACCTTAGGGGTGCCTTACATGTAAGAAAAGGGAAGGTTTAGGCCTGGCAAGTGGGTACACTTGCCAAGTCGAATTTACAGTTGCAACTGCACACACAGACACTGCAATAGCAGTTCTGAGACATGATTACAGAGCTACTATGTGGGTGGCACAACCAGTGCTGCAGGCCCACTAGTAGCATTTGATTTACAGGCCTTGGCACCTCTAGTGAACTTTACTAGGGACTTACTAGTAAATCAAATATGCTAATCATGGATAAACCAACCACATACAATTTTGCACGGAGAGCATATGCACTTTAGCACTGGTTAGCAGTGGTAAAGTGCTCAGAGTTCAAAAGCCAACAGCAACAGGTGAAAAATAGGTGGCAGGAGGAAAAAAGATTGGGGATGACCCTACATAAGAAAAAAAGTCCAACAATCATTTATTTTTATCTAACTGTCCTGAAAAGCACTCACTTTACATCTCAGCTGTTAACTCCCTTGCACTACCACAGGGAAAGAATACGTCCTTGTAATTACAAAGCTTCATTGTGATTCGATCAATTAAAGCAGCACTGCACCTCAAGCTCCTTTTACATTTGCAGATTAACCAGTTGTGCGTATTTGTATTTCTTTCAGGTAAACAGGCACCCTGGCAAGAAGGTCTGTGTTAGAAATGGGGTCTTTGGTTGGCAGTCAGGTTGCCCCCTGTCCAAGCAAGGACCCTAACTCTAGTCAGGGTAAAGGAGAACGACACTCAGTTAACCCCTGCTCATGCCCTTGGTAGCTTGGCATGAGCAGGCAGGCTTAACTTCAGAAGCAATGTGTAAAGTATTTGTACCAGCAGACAGTAAAACAGTGACAGCACTACAAAATGAACACCACACCAGTTTAGAAAAATAGGTAATATTTATCTAAATCAAACAAGACCAAAATGACAAAAATCCAACATACACAAGTCAAGATATGAATTTCAAAATAATACGAGTGTAAGGGCCAGATGTAGGAAATTCCGGCTTTGCGACTCGCAAAGTCGGATGCAGGATGGTGTCCCTGACACCATCTGCGAGTCGCAAAGGGGTCGCACAGGCCCAACTCATTAATATTAATGAAGTGGGTTGCAATTTGAGACCCCCTTGCGAATCGTAGCACTCACAGGGATGGTGGCCTGCTGGAGACAGCAGACCACCATGTCTGTGACTGCTTTTAAATAAAGCAGTTTTTTTGTTGTTGTAATGCATCCCGTTTTCCTTAAAGGAAAACGAGATGCATTACAAACAAGAAAATGAAACTTGTTACTTTCATTTTTCTGCTCTAAAAAAATGTTTTCAGGGCCATTCACAAAGGGGAAGGGGTCCCATTGGGACCCCTTCCCTTTTGCGAGTGGGTTACCACCACTGTGACACTGGTGGTAACTGCGAATTGCTTTGCGACCGCGTTCGCGGTCACAAAGCAATTCTGCATCGCGAT
This sequence comes from Pleurodeles waltl, assembly GCF_031143425.1. Lineage (NCBI taxonomy): Eukaryota > Metazoa > Chordata > Amphibia > Caudata > Salamandridae > Pleurodeles > Pleurodeles waltl. The sequence continues at coordinate 636,267,743 of NC_090445.1, forward strand.
GCGACACGCAAAAAGGAAGGGGAACACCCCTTCCTATTTGCAACTCGCATTCCCATTTTGCGAGTCGGTAACCAGGTTACCTACTCGCAAAATGGGAATGGGCATCGCAATGTGGCTTTTGCGCCTCACAAACATCGATTTTTGCTGTTTGCGAGGTGCAAAAGCCTTGCTACATCTGGCTCTAAATCCTTAGAAAACAGTGGGAATGTTGTTGTTATACGAAGTACCTGGTTAGCGTAAAAAATAAAGCCACACATGCGAGCGTGCGTTGGAAAAGGCAGCACTGCATTGATTCCTTCCTTGCAAGGGAGGCCGTGCATCGTTTTCTTTTCCGGTTGGTTGGGCGATGCATCGTTTCTTCTCCCTCACAAGAGAGCAATGCGTCGATTTCCAGATGGGGCCCCTTGGATCCATGCAGAGTCAGGTTGACTTTGACGCCAGGGACAATGCGTGGAAAATCCTGTGGCACGGTGTTAGAAAACCATGTATAGGGTTGGCGTTATTATCAGCAGCTGCAAGCGGGTGTTGCACATCGTTTCTCTCGCTGCCATGCGTCGATCTCCCAGCTGCGAAGCAGGTGGAGCGTCAATTTTAGCCGAGAGGCCGGCGCTTCATTTATCAGCCATGCTGCAGATGGTGTGTCGTAAATTTCCCTGCACAGCATTCTGTGCGTGGATTTTCAGCTCTTGTCTGCCAACTTCACCTTTCAAGGGCCCAGGGACTGGATAGGACACCACTTTGCGGGCAGGAGTCTCAGCAGAGTCCAGATGTTAGCAGAGGAAGTCTTTGATGCCCCATGATACTTCAAAACAGGAGGCAAGCTCAACTCAAGTCCTTGGAGATTCTCCACAGGCAGGAATGCACAACAAAGTCAAGTCTTTGTCCCCTTTCACAGGTAGAAATAGCAACTGTAGGATAGCCCAACAAAGCACAGTCGCAGACAGGAGCAGCACTCCTCCTCAGGTCTTCTCCTTGGCAGAGATTCCTCTTAAATCCAGAAGTGATCCATTTTTCAGGGGTTTGGGGTCCAATACTGATTTCCCTTTCTGCCTTTGAAGTAGGCCTACTTCAAAGGAAAGTCTCTGTTGTTTACAAGATCCTGCCTTGCCCAGGCCAGGCCCCAGAGACACACAAGGGTATTGGAGACTGCATTGTGAGAGGGCAGGCAGATGTATTTTTAAATTATGAGTTCAGAGACAGACCCCACACTCCATATTTCTATCAGCTCCCAAAGGGAATCTGCACTTTAATAATATTTAAAGGCAGCCCCCATGTTAACCTATGAGAGAGACAGGCCTTGCTCAGTGCAAATCAAATTTGGCAGTATTTCACTGTTAGGACATGTAAAACACATTAGTACATGTTCCACCTTTAACATACACTGCACCCTGCCCATGGGGCTACCTAGGGCCTACCTTAGAAGGGTGCCCTACATGTATAAACAGGAAAGGTTTTGACCTGGTAAGTGGGTACACTTACTAAGTCGATTTGGCATTTTAAAACTGCACTCACAGACACTGCAGTGGCAGGTCTGAGCCATGTTTACAGGGCTACTAATGAGAGTGGCACAGCCAGTGATGCAGGGCCACTAGTAGCATTCAATTTACAGGTCCTAGGCACCTCTTGTGCACTTTACTAGAGACTTACTAGTAAATCAAATATGCCAAATAGACTTGGCATCCTTTGCATGGTCTCCCTTAACAGTCTGTTTATTGTTAAGCTGTCTGTTGCTCCCTTGGTTTCACAGCATGGGGCACTCCCTGAATGAAACTTCAGCTGAAGCATTTGCACTATTGGAATTTACCATCCTGGGACCATTGTCTTTTCATAAAAAGTAAAGGATTTGTTTTCCATAAATTAAAAACATAGGGGCACATTGGGCCCCTCAGATTTTTACCCATGGGCATAAAAGATTCCATGAAAAAAACACAAAAACTATAGTATTCTAAGTTTGTATTTCATTCTTTTTGTTGGAAGACCCACCCAGGCAACAATCACCCAGGGTGAACCTCAAAAGTCACTAATCATAGTCATAATCCACAGCCAACAAACGGTGCCAGGAATGCATTGATGGAAAGGGGAGATTCTCCCTTTTCCACCAATGTCCCCCTGGTGTCTGGGGAGGCTGTTTTGGCCTTTTGTTTCCCACCAGAGTAGGGAGAGGAGGCTGACCTGCTCCTTGATCCTCCAGTGGGAAAATACTGTGATGTGGGTGGGAGGGGTAGCGGGGGAGAAGCAGAAGCTATTCTGCATCTCCTAAGGGTATTTAAAAAAAATAATAATTTAAGTGATAGTTGTCCACATCAGGGAAGGTGTGCGTGTGTCAGGCAATGGCTGACACACACACCAAAGGGGTTAAAAGTGCTGTCCAGGTCCAGAAACAGGGGTTAGTAGGTTTGCTCACCTGAAAAGCATAATAACTCCTCGGCAGACATCCATGGAGAAAGAATTTATAAGAATATCCTGTTAATGGAAGTAATAGCAATAAGGGAATTGCAGAGGCCAAAGTACCGCTACGCCGGCAGAGTTAACAGAATTCGGAAACTTTGAGTTCCACTGAGAACGCAGAGTTACCGATAGACTCCGCAACATAGCAGAGTTTTTTCTGTTTTTCCCCCGTTAGTGTGCGCTTTCTTCCGATTTGCCCGCACGAGAAGTGAAACAAGAGACTTCCGGTTTCTCGTGAGCACAAACCAGATTTTTTTACCCTCTCGCAAGAGTGAGTGCCGCACCAGCAATTCTGGTGCATCTTTTGTGAGGTAGAGGAGCACGAGTGAGCGTGATCGACTGCTGCTGCAACCGGGCGAAGCTGAAGCTGCTAAAATCTTCGAGTGAAAAATCTTCTGTAATTGACCATTTGCGTTGATATTGTTGTGCGTGGAGTACTTTTTTTTTTCTTTTTTTCCAACAGGAAGTGCCTCAGAGACTTCAACTTCCTGTTCCTTTCCAACAAGCTCCTCCTACTGCTTTGTCCATCTCCTAGTCACTTTTCACTTGGATTTTGAGATAGAAGGATCACTTTTTTTGTCTCCTGGATATATAATTGGATTTAAGGACTTTGTTTTATTTGAGATTTCAGAAGTAAATAAAAAAAAACACTTGTATAAGGGTGTTGTACAACTTGTTTGTTTGATGGGGGGATGCACCAGGATTTATCTGTATTTTAATTTGATTTTTTATTTTTTTTATTTATTGTGGTGGGTGGCCTGCGTTTGGGCCCTAGTTATAGTTTATAGTTGTAGTTTTACTTGTAATTTGTTTTCTACAAAGGAAAAATGTTTTACAGTTCACTACATTTTCTCCATGTTTTGTTTTGTAAATTTGCAACATTCATTCAATTCAATGGTAATGTTAAGTGGCCTAGCCTGCTCATGGAATAGGTCTTCTAGCTGTGGGCCCAGTACTAGTCATGAGCGCATGATGAAAAAACAACTGTTTGTGGTGTCTGTGGAACAGACAGCATAAATGGCATTGGATTAAAGATAACAGAATGTTGTTTGGCTGTTTTTCACATATTTTCTCTGCAAACAGTGTATGGTGGGGTTACAGTACCTGATGCCTTTGTATGATGTGTGTTGTAAAATATTTAGCCCCTTTAATTTTAGTTTTTGGAATTACTAACTTAATGCTGTCTTTTTCTCCTCTACCAATGCTTTCTTTGTCTGGCCTATGCGTAAGAGTGTTTCATAGGCACCATTTATCTTTGTTCCCCATGCCATTTGGCCAGGGGCCCTTTTTGTATAGTCAGTTATAGTTCTATACCTGTTTTTGATATGTTTTGTGTTTTCTATTCAACCTGCTTGTTGTTTGACCATGTAGCTGGTGGCCATATTGTTTAGGCAGCCAGTAGTCCTGCTTGTGTTTTTCTTTGTGGTGATGACCATGTGTTAAGACTTGCACTCACAGACACATGCTTCTTGCTGCACCCTCACAAAAGTAAATAAGCATGTATGAAGAACAATGAAACATTTCATGAATGTGTTTACAGCACAACACTTCCCTGAAACTTGTGAGGAACACTACATTGCATGTTTGTTTATATTTATAAAAGCAAGTGTTGTTCCATTTGTGAACTGTGTGCCAAGTGGTTTATGGAGACATCAAATTCCTCCATATGAATCATCAGAAGTGATTGATGACTCATCACCAGCATGTGTCTGATGAGATATCACCAGTCTATAAATAGAACTGCCAAGGTGTTTCCTGTGCTTGGCTTTGAGTCTTCCTTCGCTCACAGGTGTTCCCAGTTCAACTGGAGTTCCATGATTTTCAGTGCGATGCTTCATCGAAACTTCCCTCTCTGGAGTGGATTACTTTCGCAGTGGCTGGAGAATTTACGAGCACTATTCTATCGTCCTCAAATAATCAAAACATTCCAGGAGACGTCGGTTCATGAGTAATTCCCCTATCATCTCCCTGTTTTCAGCCTTCTTGAGGTTAGTGACCTTTTGGTGCATTATGAAAGATATTCGTCAATGCTGAGAAAGCCACGATACAAGGCTATTTTCCAAAGACAGCTTGTGAAGTATTTTTAAAACCAGCATTGAAGATAAGTGTTGTGAACTCCTGAAAGCATCACTCGATATCTATGCAAATTTAAACGTTTATTCTGATTGGTTTGGAGCAAGTCTATTGTGTGAAAACAAATTACAAAAGACAAATTCATAAGTTGGATTTTATAAGATTTTGTTGTGAGTTACAAAAGCATGCTTAATAGTTGAGCAATCGAGCGCTAATAATTATTGTGACTTTGCTGAAAGACTAGGTGATTGCTCAATCAAATTATAATAATTTTTGTTATTTTTCTGAAAGACTCAGTGATATTTATAGGTCTTTTGTTTTTGATTTGTTTTTGGTCTTAGAATTCCTGCACCAAGCCCTGAGGAAACTTTCTTAGACCAATAGTGATGCTCCTTGGTGAACCAGTGTTTTGTTTCTCTTCTCTTCCATTCCCAAATCCCTGTTCCCTATCCCTTTCCCTCTGAGGCTATTCGCTCAGTCCCTGTTCATTTCAGAAATGAGAGGATAGTGTTTAGGGGTGAGGGGTTTATTCTCTTTGCTCCAAGGGAATCTGCAATTCAGGTGAGTGGACATGGTCTTGTCAGCCATGCCTCCTTGCTGGTTGCCATTTTGTGTATGCAGCCAGTGTGCTTTAGGCCTGCATGTGGTGTTCTTTATTGTGGTGGCCATGCTTCCTTTCTGGTTGTTGTCTGACCATGTGGCTGGTTGCATTCTGTATGTTGTAGTTGTTTATCTTTCCCATCCTTCCAGACTGTATATGATAATGAAAGTTAATGTTGGGGTGGTGGTTTCATTTTACGAATGGATACACTGTAGTTCATAATTATTTATAAGTTTATTTAAGTAACCATTAAATGATATTGTTTGTTTCTACTACCAATGCAACTGCAACAATGCCATGTTTCACTGATCCTTCTTGCGTATTTGCTTTTAGGTGCATAAAGAGAAAGAAACATCACCCACAGTACTGCCATACTGAAGCCCTGTGCACGACGTGACGCATGACCACACACATGACCACATGGACATCTGTTAAGCTGCTGAAGTTAAGTGCTACTTACAGCTTCAAGATGGTCCCAAATAAAGCTGCTACTAAGAAAGCGGCCATTAATAAGAAGGCACTTCCCACCACAGGTATGTCACCCCAGACCTTTTTTGGGTAAAGATGTATGTCTGTTGCACCAGCCTCCGGGTAGCAAGCTGGGAGCACCACTCCCACATTAGCGGCCCTATTATAAACTAGGTCCAAACCCTTGTGTGGCACAGAGGCAGCCTTTCTAATCACAGGAACGCTGATGAGCAGTGACATTGAATTGGACTTATCTCTTTCTCAAAGCAGTACACAATTGTTGCCGAGACTCAGGCCAGTGGACAACATCGGTGGCAGTCAGCAATAGCAGTTCTTCCCGAAGTGAAAGCACATCAGGATGTTGAGCTTCAAGCAAAGGAAGCAGAAGAAGCCCCTCTTTCACAAGATCCACTGTCTTCCTGATCTACTCAATCTTCTTCTTCAAGCACCCCCTTCTGATTACCAAGACTCCACTTGGATGCTACCTCAGTCTGAGGCACACCAGGAGAGGCAAGGAGTAAAAAGGAAACTTCCTGAAGGCCTTAGCATTATGGATGAAGAAGAGGAGGATGACGAGTCTGACGATGAGCCAGTTATCATGGATGTTAGCCCAGCCCCATTGGAGTCAAACATTACCCCATCAACCCAACCTGCTTCGAGGGATGCAGCACAATACCACCACATTCACCTCACCAGTTTCCATATTTACAAGGCCCTGGGTGCAACCTACATCCACAGCCACCTCAGTAGAAGAAGGCACTGCAGAGAGGCAAACATCGTCAAAACAACATCCATCTACCGTCACTTCTTCATACATTGGCAGCGGCACCAATGTTAGAAAGTTGACCTCCCCAGTTTGATTCTTCTTTACGGTTAGTGAAAAGGAGCCAAACATTGCCATAAGCTCCATTTGCTGAGCAAGTGTTAGTCCGGGTAAGCTTGGTACAAACTATGGAACCGGAGGTCAAACAACCCATTTGAGAAAACACCAAGCAATCTGCTGGAAAACACACCTTAGTGGCCAAAAGGAATAACCTGTAAGTGGCGATAGTGAAGATGTTGAAAGCAGGGAATTTGAGTGGATCATGGTGGAAGGTGTAGAAGAGGGTGATATTTGGTTTACACAAATCATCCCTGTCCCCAGCAGTGCAGTAGTATCATCGCCCACATCAGCAACATCGCATTTGCACAGGAAGACTCTGTTAGGTCAAAACACCAAGGCAAGAACCTACAGTGGCTGTCCCCCCAAGACACACATTATGCCTACCACCACCTTCTAAGTCTTCTGCATCAGTGGGACCAGCAAAGAAAAAAAATCTGGGCTACTATTACTGCCATATACAAAGCAAGCCGGGTAGCTGAGGCAAGTAAGATGCATTTCCCATATGTGGTGACAGTATGAATGTGGCTTTTTAGATAGAAAACTGTGGGTGCAATGTGGTTGAGTACACTCCAATACCCTAGAGAGTATTTTGGTGTTCAGAACAAACACCTCAACAAAGTTAATAAGACACAGCCGCAATCAGAAAGTCCATATAAAAATCAGTCTTTCAGTTGAAAACAGTTGTGAAATGATCCTTTATTAGAAGGCATCAGCATAGGTCCATCGAGTGATCAAAGTTCCTTAATCACAGCCATTGCACGCAGTTGGATGAACATCTTTGCATAAGCAAGTCAACAGGTGTTTCGTCACAACAAGTGACATTTTCAAGGCTCAAAGCAAAGGCGCGGTCCGGAAAGTACCAAATGTGGTACAAGTTTTCTTATTCAGCTCCACGCCAGCACTTTTTGTTCGGCATGTACTCCGAGATTTGAGACTCATCATGGTCTCACATGACTGCTACTTTTCTTCCTTGTGACTACTATGAAAGAGTTACTCATAACCATATCTCCTTTCTACATCCATTTGGTACTTTCCGGACCGCGCCTTTGCTTTGAGCCTTTGCATTTGATTGGTTTATAAAGGCAGAGCTTAAGTCAACTGCAGAGGTGAAGGCAAAAAAGGCTCAAGCAAGGTGCAGCACCAATGACTATTGAGAGGATGGTCCAAACATGTCTGGATGATCCAGTGGAGGTCTATCTGAATCAAAACCCATTGGTGTATTGATATGAAAGAGGAGCCGATGGCAAGTGTTCAGCAGGTTAGCAAAAAAGTATTTAGCCTGCCCTGTAGCGAGTGTACCTGCTGAGCGTGTGTTCAGTGCAGCTGGTGCAGTTGTAACAGTGAGAAGGACCAGTCTCTAGCCCCAAAACATTGAGAAATTGACAATGATCAAAATGAATCTACACTTTATACCACCAAATTACAGCATTTCTGAAGTACAATAGGAGGAGGATGAGGGTGATGATTGGTTAGACACAAGTCATGGTAGTGTGTTAGCTTACTAACGTCTGTGTGAACCATCTGAGTTTGAGGATGAACTCTGCTTCCCTGACTAGACCAGGGTCACCATAAACCTTTCTACTGTTGTTGAACTGCTTTGAGAAAAACAAAATAGCTAGCCTGGGGATTCTTATTATTTTATATTGTTTGTTTCTGTCTAAATGACTAACAAACTGTAACTGTTGTAGGCACATGTATTTCCGAATGGTAGTTCGACCAGTGTGAATTGAAGAAGCCCCCCAAAATCACTTCAAGGAGATTTAAGAGACAATGCTTGCTTCTATTCTGTGCCTATGCTTTCTTTTGTTCCCTAGCAGGATTGCCCCAGATATGTGTGTTTCGTTTCCCGAGTAGAAGAGAATCAGCAGTGTGCCACTATGCTTGATTGGCAGAGGTAAGTAGTAATGCTATATGCCTCAACGATTGATATGAGGGATACTTGTTTCAATCTTGAGATGGTTTGTGTGGCTCATCTCTAGTGGTGGCAGATAGTGAGAGTGGATATTTATTTTATATCATTTAACTATATTATTATGCTTGCTTTGGTATTGTGTTGTGATCGATTTATAATGGTGGTGGCATAATAATAATGGCCCTCATTCTGACCTTGGCGGGCGGCGGAGGCCGCCCGCCAAAGTCCCGCCGTCAGCTTACCGTTCCGCGGCGGTAATTCTGACTTTCCCGCTGGGCTGGCGGGCGGTCGCCTTCAGGCCGCCCGCCAGCCCAGCGGGAAAGAGGCTTCCACGATGAAGCCGGCTCGGAATCGAGCCGGCGGAGTGGAAGCTGTGCGACGGGTGCAGTTGCACCCGTCGCGTATTTCACTGTCTGCGCAGCAGACAGTGAAATACATTTAGGGGCCCTCTTACGGGGGCCCCTGCAATGCCCATGCCAGTGGCATGGGCACTGCAGGGGCCCCCAGGGGCCCCGCGACCCCCCCTACCGCCATCCGGATCCCGGCGGTCGGACCGCCGGGATCTGGATGGCGGTAGGGGGGGTCGGAATCCCCTCGGCGGCGCAGCAAGCTGCGCCGCCGTGGAGGATTCAATGGGGCGGCGGTACACTGGCGGGAGCCCGCCAGTGGTGCCGGTCCGACCGCGGCTTTACCGCCGCGGTCGGAATCCCCATTGGAGCACCGCCGGCCTGTCGGCGGTGCTCCCGCGGTCCTCCGCCCTGGCGGTCTTTGACCGCCAGGGTCAGAATGACCGCCAATGTGTGAATTTTTCCTGAAGGTGTTTTTTTCTCTTCCCTTTTCACACTTAGCAAAATTTGTTTGCTGGTGTTTTCATGCTCCTTTTTTTCTGATGCTTTGTTTTCTGGTTCACATATGTCAAAGAAGATCCCCCAGTCCATTTAGCTAAGAAACAAAATTCTAATCCAGAAAAAAAACTACTTGATGTTTCTCTTGTTGTTAAACACAGCTATGCTCCACAGATCGCTGGATCTCAATTGGGTCGAGAAACTCTGACTCTTCGGGAGCAGTTGGTATAGCGTTGGACATAGAAATCTTTAATTAGTTTGGCGGATGACGGAAGGAATTGGAGCATGATTTGACAACTTAAACAATGGCCAGAAGAAGGAAGTTATTAAGTTCATGGAAATCTACATGGATGGTGTGAGGATGACTCTGAGGCCTACTCCAATCTGTGGACTGGTAATGAGAGGTGCATTGATTACTTTATTTCAGAAATGCAATGCTGTTGTGTGTGTCTGCTGGCTGGTTCAAACTTGAAACTAAGTGGTGCTTGAGTGGGGGGGGTGCTTTAGGAAACTGGAGCAGACAGACGTGATGGATGATAATGTCACATTTTGCACGTGCTCTAGGCTAAATGTTATTTATTATGATCATGACAGTTGCGGGTTTGATCATCCCGATACATGCTGCCACTTGTCTGTGTTTGTTGGTTGTTGTAATAACTTTCACTTAACGCCTTCACTGCCAGGCCTTTTCCCCTCAGGTCCCGAGCCAATTTTGGGCTATTTGGGACAGTTTGTACTTAGGCCCTCATAACCTTTTGTCCACATAAGCTATCCACACCAAATTTGCGTCCTTTTTTTCCAACATCCTAGGGATTCTAGAGGTACCCAGTGTTTGTGGGTTCCCTTGGAGAAGACCAAAAAATTTGCCAAAAGCAGCTACAATTTTGTTTAAAGAAAATGGGGGAAAAGGGACTACAGAAAAAACCTTGTGTTTTTTCCCCTGAAAATGGCATCAACAAAGGGTTTGCAGTGCTAAAATCACCATCCTCCAGCTTTCAGGAATAGGCAGACATGAAACAGAAAAACACATTTTTCCACACAATTTTGGCATTTTACTGGGACATACCCTATTGTACTATTTTTTGTGCTTTCAGCCTCCTTCCAGTTAGTGACAGAAATGGGTATAAAGCCAATGCTGGATCCCAGACAGCTAAACATTTATGAAAAGTAGACAAAAATCTGAATTCAGCAAGGGGTCATTTGTGTAGATCCTTCAAGGTTTTCCTACAGAAAGTAACAGCTAAAATAAAAATATATTGAAATTGAGGGATGAAAGAGACATTTCTGCCCATGCTTTCTTCTATAACTTTTTCCAGCTATAGCAGATTTTTGGAAGCAATATACCATTATGTCTGCTGGACTATTCTGATTGTGTGGATATATAGGGCTTGTAGGTTCAGCAAGAACTCCAGGTACCCAGAGCAATGGGTTTTCATTGTATAACGGGTACACAGCAATTCATTTGCTGAAATATAAAGAGTGAAAAATAAGTATCAAGGAAACCTTTGTATTTTCAAAATAGGTACAAGATAAGGTGTTGAGAAGCAGTGGTTATTTACACATCTCTGAACTCTAGGGTCCCCATACCAGCATGTGACTAAGAAGGCATTTCTCAAATAGACATCTTTTTTACACACTGCCTTCATTTAGGAGGAAGAAATGTAGAGAAAGGGGCAATAACACTTGTTCTTACACTCTGCATTCCCCCAAGTCTCCAAATAAAAGTGGTACCTCACTTGTGTGGGTAGGCCTAATGCCCACGACAGGAAACTCAACATGGACACATCACATTTTGACATTGAAATCTGACGTGGGTTTTGGAAAGTGCCTAGTTGTGGATTTTGGCCACTAGCTCAGCTGGCACCAGGGAAATGTACCAAACGTGTGCATTTTTTAACACTAGACACCTAGGGGAATCCAGGATGAGGTGACTTGTGGGGCTCTCCCCAGAATCCTTTGCCAACCTCAAAATTTGGCAAAAGAAATACTTTTTCCTCACATTTTGGTGATAGAAAGTTCTGGAATCTGAGAGGAGCCACCATTTTCCTTCCACCCAGTACTCCCCCAAGTCTCCTGATAAAAATGGTACGTTACTTGTGTTGGTAGGCCTAGTGCCTGCAACAGGAAATGCCCCGAAACACTATGTGGAAACATCAAAATGATCAATACAAAACTTCCTGTTTGTTGGGGGGGAGGGCACCTATGCTTCTGATCCTGGGTTCAGCAGCCATCTAGGGAGACCTACCAAACCCAGGCTTTTCTGAAAACTAGACACAGAGGGAGTCCAAGGGGGTGTGACTTGCATGAATCCCCCAGTGTTTTCATACCCAGAACCCTCTGCTAACCTTGAATTTAGCAAAAAAATCGAATTTTCCCCACATTTCCGAGTGGGATCACCGCACCGGCACAAAGTTCCTACCACCCAACGTTCCCCTCAGTTTGCCGATAACAATGATACCTCACTTGTGTAGGTGGGCGAAGTCCCTGTGACGGGGAAGATCCAAAAACATGTCAAAATTGAGGGGGAACCAAAGCAGGTCCAAAAGGGCAGTTTGAAAAAAATAAAAAATAATTTAGGCTGACATGTAGGAAAGAATTTGTATCGGTATAGAGGAGACAATGCTGGGTCTTAGGAATTTTGTGGGTTCCTGCAGATTCCGGAAGGTTCCATCACAAAAATGTGGAAAAAATGTGGAAAAAATGTGTGATTTCCAGCAAAGTTGGAGGTTTGCGGGGCATTGTGGGTAAGAAAATGGTACAGGGTGCATGTGAAGCACACCACCCTGGACTCACCCAGAAGTTTAGTGTTCAGATGTGTCTAGTTCTTGTGGATTTTTCTACATGGCAGCGTCCCAAAGTCCAAAAAGTGCAGCCCTCACCATTTCAAGTGGGACGATTTTGAGAGTTAGCCAAGCTCTCATGCCCAAATATAAAACCAAAATAATCAAATATCCTCTTGCTTGCCATTGGGATAAGATTTTTTATTGTGCGGGGGGAGAACTGAAAGACTGTTACCTTCTTCAGTTGGGGTGGGGGCATAACCATGGCCATACTGGTTGGGAGCCACCACCCCACTATTTTTTTTGCTTTAGTCCCTGGCATCTAGTAGGCTTTCTGCCCCCCTGGGGAGTGGGTTGGGATAATTGCCCCAACAATTTTGACCCCATTTATTTGGGGTGGGGGTATGGCTATACCCCCACCCTCCTTTTTTTATTTTTTATTCTTCCCTGGTCTCTGGTGGGCTTTCGGGCAGATGGGCTTTACAAAAATAGGCCGATCTGCCCCCAAGGGGGGCAGAAATGGACAACAGTAATGTGTCCCCATGGGGAGCGACCATTTGCCCCCCCAAGCAAAATACACACACACCAATCCCTGGTGCTTAAGTAGTTTCTGTTCCCCAGGGAGGCAGATCGGCCTAATTGAAATAGGCCGATCTGCTCCCCAAGAGTGCAGAAATGGCCTAAAATAAATTGCCCCCCAGAGGAGCGACCCTTGCCTAAGGGGTCACTCCCCTTGTGTGAAATTGAAAAATCACTGGTGTCTAGTGGTTTCTGTCCTCCTTGGGGCAGATTGGCTTACGAAAAATAGGCCAATCTGCCCCCAAGTGCGGCAAAAATGGCTTAAAAAAATTTGCCTCCCAGGGGAGCGACCCTTGCCTAAGGGGAAGCTCCCCACATGTGAAAAAGTAAAAATAAAAAATAAAAATGATCCCTGGTGCCTAGTGGGGCAGATAAGGCCTAATAAAAAAAAGCCCCTAAGGGGAACGACCCTTGCCCATGGAGTTGGTCCCCTTCATTGTTTATAAAAAAATAAAAAATAAAAATACTCTTTGGTGTCTAGTGGGCATTTCTGCATCCTGATCGCTTTACGATGCTCAGAAAGACATGAAAGGAAAGGAAAAGCTTTTCCTTTCATGTCTCTCTGCCCGCCCCCACCCCCGATCGGAAGAGAAATGCAAGCATTTCTCTTCCAATCACGCTGGAAGATGAACTTCCAGCGCGATGGTGGAGACCTAAGATGAGGTCAGTGCACATTTGCGCGCTGATGTCATCACATGTCACTGAAGGGGGGAGGGGTAGAAGGAGAAGCAATTCCCCTTCCATCCTTGCCCAGGGGAGGGGGGTGGAGCGCTAGCGCTCCTCCCGTGGTCCTGGTGCTATACGAGCTGGTCTCGTCCTCGTCCTCGTCACACGGCAACCGTGGCCGAGGACGAGACCATCTCATCCAGGGCACCCGAGGGGTTAATTGATCACACATCAGTCATAAAATGAATGATTGCAAAGGTCTTTGCTGTTGGTCCACCACCTCTGAGTCTTCTCGGTACACTACTCCTCATAAAGCTGACTTTCCATTTCAATCCTTCTTGTTTCTACAATAATTGATAATCATTTCTGTGTTACAATCCGCAGACCTTCTCTTCTCCTGCACCGTAACATTCATGCTTACCTTATTGGACCGCTTCAAGCAGGCACCCAAGAAGATTGATGGACCAATCCAAGAAGATTGCAGATGCACCACCCAATTTGGCAAGACAGGCTAGTATAATTTTCCTTTCCGTTTTGTTTTTTTAGCACTATGTGTGTTGTCTTCACCCCAAGATTAATTATATGTACTATATTGCAGGCGTAGGTGACCGAACATTTTTAGATATATACAGCTTGGGTCTCACTGGGGCTGACCAAATGTAAAAGTTGTCTTTGTGTCATATACATATATTCATATTTTTCTACTCCTCCCACAAGAGGCTGCTGATCATCGATTCCCAGATAAATATTGTATTTCTGTAGTGTTTGTCTTTTTGTCACACCTTTCCCAAAATCCCTTTCCCATGCATTCATACAATCCCTAACCCTCTTCCCCCGGGCTGCATTATTTATTGAGGTGTTAATTAATAATTTACATAATTGATTAATAACATACTTGGTGGGGCTAATGTGGTAGAAGCAGCCTCACCTCAGTGTGGAAGATCTTCATTTGAGTTCACCTATGTGGAGTGTGACTGCACTTTGGATGCCTTCACTGTTAGTACACTAGCATGCTACTACTACACCACCATGGTACTTTGAGAAACCTTGTAGCCATCGCTTCCTCCATTCAGGTAAGAGAATTATTGGGCATTGTTGTACTTTTAGTTTAGGCAATATAATTGGCAATGACAAATCTCTCTGCCCCACTCTTATAAATAAATGTTATAACCTGTCAGCAGATTTATAAAACATGCTGTGCTAAAAGGAATACTCTATCAGCAGATTTGAAAAACATGCTGCGTTAAGGCAGTAGTGCGAAGTTAAACACCCCAAAAAAGATTTTCGCCATAAAAAACTATAAATAACTATTTATTTTCCCTAACAAAAAGAATAAATACCCACCCTTTCCACCCATAACTGGCCCACCCCTATTATCAAACAAATGTCCCTTTTGCCCAACCAATGTACCACAAAAAAACTGTCCATTTTTCCATGGTGACAAAGCAAAAACAACAAGTGATGGACGGAATGCTGAACATTGTCAAACATTCACCCCCAGTACAGTGATCTGGGCCTAAATCCATCGTTTTTTTGCTGCCCATGCCGTTCCAGTTTGGACCCAGCCATATGCAAATCAGTCTTGACCCTGTTCCCTGGTGAATGGGAAAAACAAATCCTGCAAAAATCTATTCCCACTCTCTCCACCCACAGCAAGTCCCACTCACCAAAATAAAAGGGTCAAAAGGGGTCGGAGGAAGAGCACTTAACTAAAGGCAGGCCAGGATTCTTCTAAGGAGCTGGAGGGGCTCCTTAGATATGCCTGACAGGCCTCGATCAGCGCCAGCCTCTGAAAGACACGGCCTTGGAACACGGTGTCCAATGGAATGGCAGCAATGATAATGTGACGGTGGGCGCATGCTCTGGCACTGCGGTGTGGGTGTTGCTGGTCTGAAAGTGCTGGGGCCTGGCTGGGACCCTCTGTACTGCCAGCAACTGCTGCTGCCTTCTCCTCCTCTTTCTCAAGGATCACCAGTGGCTGGTACTCTGTCTATATGGCCTCCAGTTTTGTCCACTGCAGCAGGACTGCTATTTCCTGCTGTGATGGTGGACCAGGAATAGCTATATCAAGAAAGAAAAAAGAGAAATTATAACCAATGCTCTGAGCAAAACACTTGTTTAAAATAAAATAGTGTAGTGCACAGTAGCAGTACATTTGTTGGTCACTTCATGCCATTCAATGTTAAGGTGATAACTGTCACAGCCATAATATGCAGTATGGAGTACAAGTATTCTTATCTCTCCTGTTGTGCTAAATTAATGGTGGCATTGCTAGCTCAGCTTGTACCCTAGTTGTACTCGTTAATATCTGCCGCTGGGGCAGCTGTAGTAGAAACGTATTTTATTCCAATGGCCCTGTCTTCTTTGAACCTGGACTACAAGTCTGATGAATGCTAAGAATGAAACCACCATGTAGTATAATATAATCAATCATGCAGACATCCTGTTTGCCATAAGTAGGCAGTGGGAAAAGCGATGTACTGCAGTAAAGGGAAAGGATTAAGGAATATGATCTAGATTGTATTTGGAGCCTTCACATTATCACAGTAGTCCTCATGCCCCTCCTCCACCACACTTTCTAATAACTATTTTTTCCCCCAAAAAAATCCATCTGCTTTGCGGTGAGGAAAGGAATCTTCTTCACTTACTCAACTGCAGGGTAGGGTAGAGGGGATTAGGATGGGTAGTCGGAGTACACTCTTTACTAATCAATTACTCATCATCATGTGCTTAGGTTTTGGTTAGTAGTATGACTCACTGTGGTTGGCAAATGTTGAAAGAGAAAAACTAAAGCAGAAGTAAATCAGTTATGGAAGCCATAATGAATTATAGTTATCACCTGGCTTGAAAAATGTGACACAAGCAAAGATTGGATTTTTCAAATTACTCTGAAGTCTGGAAAATAACTTAAGAAAGGTTAAAGGAGTGAAGTACTAGGAAGTGACTGACACTGTAGGCACTTGGATTGCGGCAGGCTTCTGCAGCAAATTTAAGACAGAAATATCACCCTGGGAGAGCTGTGGTGTTGGGCTTCACGTACAAATCAAGGTTGCTTTCGGTAGGCCAGATATGAAAGTGATCAAAACTTGCTGCCACAGGTATTCTCTAGAAAGGACAGTCAATCCTAAAAATAAATGGTTGTATGTCAGAGTATCATTGACAATAATATTGTTTTCTAAATATTGTTTACACAAATATTGCTCCTTTAGGTCCACAATGTTCTGGTATCATACCTAAAACATACAGATCACACTATCTGGGGCTAGAGAGAAGAAGTTTGTTTCCCTTTTTCTTTTAGGGCTGAGTCATGGAACTCCCATTTTAGTGATGTTTGCTCATCAGTAAAGTTAATTATGGCTTGATCTACTTGTAAAGAAGATCATGTATGCAGTGTGATCTGGCCCCAAACAGTCGGTTTCTAATCTGAAAGGGTCAGCTTTTATCATCTTAGACCCCAAAATACTTGATTGTTTAAAATAAAGTACACAGTGGTGTAAGAGGAAAACAAGATGAACGGAGCTTGCAGGACAAATATCCCAATAAGATGAACCAGAGGCCTATTGAAAAAAAAACAGAAGTAAAAACCTGTTTGTTTTCAAAACATTTCCCATCCCAGCTGGAGTCTAGAGACTGATCTCAAAAATTGCGGGGGCATTTGAGAAGGCATGGGTGCAGACAGGGGGGACGTTGACAATCCACAACAGCTTGAGAATAGTTTTTACTTTGTGGTCTTCAGATGTGCTCTGGTCTCATTTTACCCCAAAAAGACATGTCACAAGTTCGCAGGTGGAGAAACTTATAGGAAGGAGTGGTTATGGAATAGGGTAAGACATCAGGGATGACCTAAAGAAAGGGTTGACATAACTGAGGGTTTGGAAGATAATGTAAGCAGGGAGAGAAGAGTGGAAGTCTTAGAACATTTACAAGAGTAGAAAGAGGGATGGAAAAGCTGATCCAATGAAAAAAGTTAGAATAAACACCACAGTTACATTGCCCCGAAGGGATAATAAGTGGTGGGTGCACCAGTACTGAAACTCCAATAACATCCAAATGATGTGATTAGTGATTCACAAACCCTGGTAGGTGTCTCCCTTAGGACAGCAGCCAGAGTACAAGTCCACGAGACCACTGAGGCAAGTGTTGTGCCTGTTCCCCAAACACAGCAAGGTTAAAGGGAAACAATAGTGTCTTCCAGTGCATAGTATGATCCCAGCATTGCCACACACATGAACATGGAACAACCCTGCCATCACTTGTATGACAGAGATGAATACATTTGGAAACATTCACACTAGCATTAGGATGGAAAATGTCTTTTACACAGGGAATTGGTGGTGACCAAGAGGTTACACGTAAAGACAGTGATGTATTGGGAGGGGGGCAGGGTGAGTTACAGAGGGAAGCAGTGTTGTCCTGAGGGACAGTTACACAGGGATTCAGTGACATCAGAGGGGTTACAGTGGGAGCCGGTGTGGGCCTATTAGTTTACAGCTAGAGATGGGAGAGGGATGTTTAAAAAGGAACCACTGAGGTCTTGAATCCAGAGCTGAAACTATTTTCTTAAATTAAACAAAATAAGACCCCTGTGTCTTAACCTTCATTTCACAAAGCTTGCTATCTATGCATCTGGGCCCTAATATATTGGGAGAATGCAAATGTGTTACTTTCTTTCTCCCTGTCATGCTCACCAGCACATTTCTGTGGTCAACTTGATACAGAAGTATACAGAACTGTTGTTGCTTTAAAAGACATGGGCTATCAGAGACCTAGATGTACACATCTGATGGAGTAGCATTACCCTAGTTTCAAAAGACTTGGGGCCTTTTACGAGAAACTCAACTCCCTGGAGTTACTGATGCTGGGAGAATAGGTAACTCTGTAAAGTGGGCAACAATGCTCAGGTAAAAACACCTAACCAAATATGTTCTTTTGAATATATTCACTTGGTACCAGTCATGCACCAAACAGCTGAAACACTCACACTAAGTGCTACCATAACTTAATTTAATTTATAGCAGCAATAGTTAATTGAAGAGCAGCACTGTTTTTAAAACATAGGTGATCTCCACATGACTACAAGGAATAAACAGTAAAGAACATGAAGGTGCAGACTAGACATCTTATATCCCTGTGCAGGTGATGCCTGAGACCTCCCACTAGCTTGCAGAACCAACAAATAGCTAAGTAATGGACAGTGCTTGGGCCACACGTCGTAGTATGTCCTACTCTGCATCAAAGTCTCCCATAGGTCAGGTAATACCTGATTTAATTGCTGAGTTACAACCGCAGCTACAGGCCCCAACACTCAGAATCAAGGCAAACCCACCACATTTGTAGCTATTGTGTTACCTACACCAGCTAGCTTTGGAAAGTTACCAGGAGTGCATGGCAGTGGCAGAGGAGGTTTCCCAAAGTGGATTTTCCAGGTCCTTCCTAAGGTTCCTAGAAATAAAGGTGAGCAAAAGCAACCAATATATGTCATTCCCCAACACCCTCAATCATTGCAACTAACCAAATTGTTCTTCTAAAGGGTAGCACAGTTCCCCAATGTCATTAGCTGTGTTGATGTCACATATATTGCCATTTGTCCCCCTGTAGCTACTGAATAAATATACAGGAACAGCTCACACAAAGCCAATTTGCAGGTAGAGTGTAATGCCTCCTGTATCATAACAGACCTTGCAGCCAAATACCCAGGCAGCACCTGTGACTCATTCATATTTTGCCACAGTGGCATACAGAATCGTCTTGCACAAGGTGAATTTGACAGTGGGTATCTACTAGGTAAGAGAATTGCAAACTCAATTAATACGGTGGTGAGGACAGTGTGTGTGTGATGTGACCTAAAGGTTTCCCTTCTCATACTTTTAAGTTGAAAGTGCATATGAGTTATGTCCCTGGCTGCTCACACTTTACCTGACTCTGAGGACAAGAAGTGAGAGGCAATAAAACAGGGCACACAGGACATGTGCTCAGTCATTGAGAGGATCTTGGCATCCTAAAGTCCTGCTTCCGCTGCGTCCACAAGACCGGCGGGTCACTACTGTACATACTGGATACATTCTGTAAGAGAACTGCCACTTGTACCATATTACACAATATTGCTATGAGGAAAGGTATGCACGGTATCCAAATAAAGTCTGACTCTGCTGATTACTTACCACCACTACGAGTGAAGAAGGAGGGTACACATGCAGCAGAGGGATCTGCACAACTCACAGAGATCACCAACAACTATTTTGAAAGTAAGTGATTACATAACATCATAGAAATGAACCTCACACATGATGGTGGTGCTTGGTGCACAGCTGAGTGACCAACTTTTATTCCATTTACTACAAAATCTTAGCAAGAAAGGATTACCTGCATCATTGTGGATGATACATTCTTAACTTAAGAACAACAGAGTAAATAAGGTGAACAAGAAACAGAGGCAAGTCAGGAGTGTCTAGGGAGTCGCTTCTTATGGACCTTTGGGTTCGGTGCTGTATGAGTAGCACTGGATTGTTGGAATAGCAAAGCATGAGTGCCAAATGCACTATGGCATGAATGCCTAGTAGTGCATGACTCGTGAACGGATAAGCCACTGAGGCTGGAGCCCTACTCACTGTCAGGGATGTTGGAGGTGCACAGGCTGGAGCCCTCCCCACTCTCTAGGATGTTGGGGATGCACAGGTTTTAGGTCTAATGCAGTAATGACCTGCACCAGCCCACATGTGATGTCCTGGCAGCAGTGTGCTATGTCTGTCTGGATATTGGCAGTCTGCCTTGCCAGGATCGATGTTGCAGCTGTCAGCCAGTTGATAGACTGGGTGAATATGTCAAATCAGGCCTCTGATGCTGCAGACGGAGCTCCCTTTCCATTGCTGCTAGCCACCATTCCTGCCCTTTCTCCATGTTATGCAGGGATCTTTGCCATGTGCAGCAACTGCCTACTCACTGTTCTGATTTTCTTTGTTTGGAGGTGCCATGTGTTGAGATGCGACCTCTTCAGGCAACCATACCTGGGATATGCATCTGATATGTCTGACAGTCTCTTGACATCATGCTGGGATTTGGCCACTGCACTTTTGCATTGTTCTGGGCTCAGATGTTGTAGGATCCCTGCTAAGTGACTACCCAATCTCTGTCCTCAAACTCTGGCAGTGGGGAGATGGTGCCTCTCCTGCCAGTTGGAGTAGGGGTGATGGTCTGAGGGGATGGGGTGTTATGGGCTCAAGGACAACCTTACTGTCTGTAGCCCCTTCAGTGGCCACTGACACATCTGGGTTGTGATCTGTGGAAATGCATGTATAAAGTCAGTATAATTAAATGCTTAATGTTTTGCAACAATATTGCTGTGACTCTGCTGCATTTGTTTGTGACATGTTTGTGTTGTACACATATATGTTGGTGTGGTTATCAGCACTCATTACAGCATGCTAATTATGTGTACTGCAACTCCCATGGTGCATTGCTGGGTGTGCCAAGTACATCTATGTAGTCATTCATGCTGTTTTGTATGATTTGTGGATTGGCTAAAATTATATTATGAATGGTACATAAAGGGAAGATGACGTACCCTGGGTGGTGCTTACTGGAATGGATGTGTCAATTTCAGCAAGTCCCACAATACTCAGGTTTGAGGGTCCCCTCAATGTGTGTCTCCATAGAAGTTGAAAGGGGTTTTGTAAGGGTCCTCCATTTGTCCTAAGTCCCTCTTCCACTCTGCTAGTCCCATGTTAGGGACAAAATGCTTTGGCTGGGTTTTTTTGTAAAGGAATGTGATGGTGAAAATTGACAAGAGAGACAAATATAGATGTGGAAAGGATCCTATATTTGGACATTCTATTCCTTTGTGAATTGTTTCGATTTTTCACCATCCGTCTTCACAAGCTCGAAAGAACTCATATATTTGGAAACATGTGAAATATTTGGAGAATACTAATTGCACTCCCTTTTTGGAGTTTTCAAGTCTAATTGTGTTTGAGGTTTCATGAAAGTCAGACCTCTGGGAGTGTGCAGATTGATTAATGAACTTGAGGAGCTTACCAGTGCAGTGGAATAGTTCCTCTTCTGCCATTTGTGTGAATTACTAATTGTTGTTGTGTGGTAGCACTGGCAGAGCCACTGTTAATTGATGAATATGTCTGAGATGGCCTCTTTCGCTACCATCGTCAGAAGCCATGCTATGAACATTGTGTAATATGCTGATGATCCACAACTCATAATTTCCCTCACCAAAGCTCATCATTTCCCTCACCGAATACCCCGACGAGGCCAAAAGGAACTTCCACTCAAGAGTGGAAGCCGTCACCACCTAGATGAGAGAAAACTGCCTGAAGCTCAACTCTGACAAGATTGAGCTTATCATCTTCGGAAACGCGACTCATGGTGGCCCACATCCCTCAGCGCCCCTCCTGCACCGACTGAGCACGCCTGCAACTTAGGAATTATCCTCTACTCCTCCCTATTCATGACTGTAGGAGGCTGGCCTGGCTTTTAGTGGGTACCAAAGGTACTTACACCTTGTGCCAGGTCCAGTTATCCCTTATTAGTAGAATGGTGGTGTTTCTATCAGCTTAGGCTGATAGAAGGTAGCTATGGCAAAGCAGCTTAGGCTGAACTAGGAGACATGCAAAGCTCCTACTATACCACTTATATCATATGCACAATATCATAAGAAAACACAATGCACAGAGTTACTAAAAATAAAGGTACTTTATTTTTATGACAATATGCCAAAAGTATCTCAGTGAGTACCCTCAGTAAGAAGGTAAGTACTATACACAAGTTATATGTACACAAACCCAAAATAGGTAAGTAAGAGTCAGAAAAGTAATGCCAACAGTGTAGAATTACAATAGGTTGCAATAGGCAAGCATAGGTATAGGGGCAACACAAACCATATACTCCAAAAGTGGAATGCGAATCAGATTGGACACCCAGACCTATGGGAGCTTGTAGAGGGTCGCTGGGACTGTAACAAAACAGTCAGCGTGTCCAAGATACCGCACCCAAAGACCTTGAAAAGTAGGAGTAAAGTGCACCTACTACCCCCAGAGAGCACAATAGTCGTGATAGGGGGATTCTACAAGAACAACAAACACCAGCAGTGTACTGACAACGGATTTCCAGACCTGAGGACCTGCCAAGGCAAGGGGACCAAGTACAATAGTCGCCACAGTGTCCGGGGGGGGCAGGAGCCAGGAAACCCCGGATGAAGGTGCAAGGGAGCTGCCTCCAGTTGGAAGAAGCTTGGAGTTATGCAAGAAAGAAGAGGACTAAAAACTTCTCCTTTGGAAGACAGATGTCCCACATCGCGATGAAGCTTGTAGAGGTGTTCCTATGCAGAAATACTGCAAACAAGCCTTGCTAGCTGCAAGGGTTGCGGTAGAGGTTTTTGGGTGCTGCTGAGGACCAGGAAGAACCAGGATGTCGCCTTTTGGAGGAGGAGACAGAGGGGGCACTCAGCAACTCAGAGAGCTCTCACAGAAGCAGGCAGCACCCACAGAAGTACCCCAACAGGCACGTAGAAGAATAGTGAACCAGAGTCAATGCGAAGTTACAAAAGGGGGTCCCACGACATCGGAGGCCAACTCAGAGGGTTGTGCACTGCAGGATGGAGTGCTGGGGACACAGGCTAGGCTGTGCATGAAGGAAATCCTGGAAGAGTGCACAGGAGCTGGAGCAGCTGCAAATCACGCAGTACACAGCTTTACAGTCTAGCGTGGGGAGGCAAGGACTTACCTCCAACAAACTTGGACTGAAGAGTCACTGGACTGTGGGAGTCACTTGGACAGAGTTGCTGTGTTCCAGGGACCACGCTCATCAGGATGAGAGGGGACCCAGAAGACCAGTGATGCAGTTTTTTGGTGCCTGCGTTACCAGGGGGAAGATTCTGTCGACCCATGGGAGATTTCTTTGGAGCTTCTGGTGCAGGGTGAAGGCAGGCTACCCCCAGAGCATACACCACCTGGAAACAGTCGAGAAAGCCGGCAGGATTAGGCGCTACAATGTTGCTGGTAGTCGTCTTGCTACTTTGTTGCGGTTTTGCAGGCGTCCTGGAGCAGTTAGCGGTCGATCCTTGGTAGAAGTCGAAGAGGGAGCTGCAGATGAACTCTGGTGAGCTCTTGCATTCGTTATCTGAAGAATTCCCCAAAGCAGAGACCCTAAATTGCCAGAAAAGGAGGTTTGGCTACCAAGGAAGGAGGATTGGCTACCAGGAGAGGTAAGAGCCTATCAGAAGGAGCCTCTGATGTCACCTGCTGGCACTGGCCACTCAGAGCAGTCCAGTGTGCCCCCAACACCTCTTTTTCCAAGATGGCAGAGGTCTGGGACACACTGGAGGAGCTCTGGGCACCTCCCCTGGGAGGTACTGGTCAGGGGAGTGGTCACTCCCCTTTCCTTTGTCCAGTTTCGCGCCAGAGCAGGGCTGGGGGATCCCTGAACCGGTGTAGACTGGCTTATACAGAGATGGGCACCATCTGTGCCCATCAATGCATTTCCAGAGGCTAGGGGAGGCTACTCCTCCCCAGCCCTTCACACCTACTTCCAAAGGGAGAGGGTGTAACACCCTCTCTCAGAGGAAATCCTTTGTTCTGCCTTCCTGGGCCAGGGCTGCCTGGACCCCAGGAGGGCAGAAACCTGTCTGAGGGGTTGGCAGCAGCTGCAGTTGAGACCCAGGAAAGGCAGTTTGGCAGGACCCGGGTTCTGTGCTAGAGACCCGGGGGATCATGGAATTGTCCCCCCAATACCAGAATGGTATTGGGGTAACAATTCCATGATCTTAGACATGTTACATGGCCATGTTCAGAGTTACCATTGTGACGCTATACATAGGTAGTGACCTATGTATAGTGCACGCGTGTAATGGTGTCCCCGCACTAACAAAGTCCGGGGAAATTGCCCTGAACGATGCGCGGGCACCTGGGCTTGTGCCAGGGTGCCCACACACTAAGTAACTTGGCACCCAGCCTTCACTAGGTGAAGGTTAGACATATAGGTGACTTATAAGTTACTTATGTGCAGTGGTAAATGGCTGTGAAATAACGTGGACGTTATTTCACGCAGGCTGCAGTGGCAGGCCTGTGTAAGAATTGTCAGAGCTCCCTATGGGTGGAAAAATAAATGATGCAGCCCATAGGGATCTCCTGGAACCCCAATTCCCTGGGTACCTCAGTACCATATACAAGGGAATTATATGGGGGTACCAATATGCCAATGTGAATTAGTAAATGTAGTCACTAGCCTGTACTGACAAATTTGGAAAGCAGAGAGAGCATGAACACTGAGGTTCTGGTTAGCAGAGCCTCAGTGATACAGTTAGGCACCACACAGGGAACGCATACAGGGCACATACTATGAGCACTGGGGCCCTGCCTGGCAGGGTCCCAGTGACACAAGGACTAAAACAATATGCATACAGTGAAATATGGGGGTAACATGCCAGGCAAGATGGTACTTTCCTACAATGACCCGCCAGGTAAACTCGGTTGCCTCCTCCTGCTGACACACAATCCGAAAACTTTGGAAGATCTTCAGATGGATACCAGCAGAATGTCGCAGGACAGTCTCCCACTTCTTAGTCACTAGCAAGCTTGACTACGGCAACGCCCTCAACGCCGGCACCTCAACCACGAACATCAAAAAACACCTTCAAGCTTCTCACCCACACATACAAGGCCATACACAACGCAGAACCAGCCTACCTGAACCACTGCATCTCCTTCCACACCCATGCCAGATCCCTCTGCTCCATCCAAAAGGCCCTGGCCACCATTCCCCACATCTGCAAAACCACCAACAGAGGTCGATCCTTCACCTACACTGCAGCAAAGAGCTGGAACAACCTCCCCCCTGCACCTTGTACAAAGCCCGTTGCTCACCATCTTCAGGAAGAACCTCAAGACATGGCTCCTCGGATGAGGCCTGTCACGCCGCCCCCAGCGCCTTGAGACCCTCAAGGGTGAGTAGCCGTGCTTTACAATTACGGATTGATTGATTGAGATAGAAGACACTCGAGAAAAGACGGCTGAAGATTTATTCAATTGTGGTATAGAGTAAAGGAAAAGACATGGAAGTGTCAAAGGACAGTTTGAAGATATGTTTATACGATTTGAAGCAGGAGGAGGAGACTGCGTTGACCTGTTTGGACATGGTGAGGGCGTAGTCGAGGATGAAACCGAGGTTGCGTGCGTGGTTGGCTGGAGTAGGTGGGGGTCCCAGTGCGGTGGGCCACCAGGAGTCGTCCCAGGCCGAGGGGGAGCATCCGAGGATGAGGACTTCCGTCTTATCTGAGTTTAGCTTCAGGCGGCTGTTTCTCATCCATTTGGCGATGGATTTTAGTCCCTCGTGGAGGTTGGCTTTGGCGGTGTATGGATCTTTAGTAAGGGAGAGGATGAGCTGGGTGTCGTCGGCGTAGGAGAGGATACTGAGGTTGTGCTGCCGGGCCAGTTGAGCGAGGGGGGCCATGTAGACATTGAATAGCGTTGGGCTTAGCGAGGAGCCTTGGGGGACTCCGCAGATGAGGTTGGTGGCTTCGGAACGGAAGGATGAGAGTCGGACTCTCTGGGTTCTGCCGGAGAGAAAAGAGGAGATCCAGTTGAGGGCTTTGTCTTGTATTCCGGCTTCGTGGAGACGAGTTAGTAGGGTGCGGTGGCAGACCGTATCGAAGGCGGCGGATAGGTCTAGGAGGATGAGGGCTGAAGTTTCGCCGTTGTCCATTTGCTGTCTGATGTCGTCTGTGGTGGCGAGGAGTGCAGTCTCGGTGCTGTGGTTGCGTCTGAATCCGGATTAGGAGGGGTCTAGGATGGAGTTGTCTTCGAGGTAGTGGGTGAGCTGGGCATTGACGATCTTCTCGATGAGCTTCGCTGGGAAGGGGAGGAGGGAGATCGGGCGGAAGTTTTTGAGGTCGTTGAGGTCAGCCTTTGGTTTCTTGAGGAGGGCTTGGATGTCGGCGTGCTTCCAGCTGTCCGGGACGGTGGCGGTGTCGAAGGAAAGGTTGATGGTTTTACGAATTTGGGGGGCGATGGTGGAGTCGGCTTTGTTGTAGACGTGGGCAGGGGTCTGATGGGGATCCTGAGTGGATGGAGTTCATGGTCTTTCGGGTTTCGGCGTCATCTACGTGGGTCCAGGTGGTGAGGCGGTTGGCGTAGGAGGAGTTGTCGGGGGTGGGGTCTGGCGGAGGTGTGGAGTTGAGGCTGTCGTGGATGGCGGCGATTTTCTGGTAGAAAAAAGTAGAGAGTGCGTCGCAGAGTTTCTGGGATGGTGGGATGTCGTTGACGTTGGCGCTGGGGTTGGAGAGCTCCTTCACGATGCAGAAGAGTTCCTTGCTGTTGTGCGCATTGTTGTTAAGGCGTTCTGTGAAGTGGGAGCGTTTGGCGAGTCGGATAAGTTGGTGGTGCTTGCGGGTGGCTTCCTTGTGGGCTGCTAGGCATGCGGGTGTACGTTCGAGAAGCCATTTTTTCTTGAGTTTCTGGCAGGAGTGTTTGGAGGTGATGAGTCCGTCTGTGAACCATGCTGCTTTTTTCTTTTCTTGGTTGACGGTGGGCCTCTTGAGTGGTGTGAGGGTGTTGGCGCAGTTGAGGAGCCACTGTTGGAGGTTGATGGCGGCAGAGTCCGGGTTGGTGGGGTCGGTCTGCGGGTTCTTGGCGAGGGTGCTGGTTAGTTGGTCTGCAGTGACTTTCCCCAGCAGCGGTGTGGTGGTAGTGGGGTGCGGTGATGTTCGGTGTTTTTCTTCAATGTGAAATGGACGCAGTGGTGGTCGGTCCAGTGGAGTTCGGTGGTGTGGTTGAAAGAGATGTGGTTGCTTGCAGTGAAGAGTGGGTCTAGGGTGTGACTGGCGATGTGGGTGGGTGTGTTGACCAGTTGTCTGAGTCAGAGGTTGGAGAGGTTGGTGGTCAGTGATGCGGTGTTGGCATCGTTGTTGTTCTCCAGGTGGAAGTTGAGGTCTCCAAGGAGGATGTAGTCCGTTGAGGCGAGGGCGTGGGTGCTGGCGAGGTCGGAAATGGTGTCACTGAAGGGGGGTCTTGGTCCTGGTGGTCGGTATATGAGAGTTCCTCTGAGGGTAGTGTTGGGGTCCGTGTGGATCTGGAAGTGAAGGTGTTCAGCTGTCTTGAGGGTGTCGTCCGTGTGGGTGTGGATCTTGAGGGTGGATTTGTGGACGATGGCTATTCCTCCACCGGTTCCGTTGGTGCGATCTCTTCTGGTGATCTTGTAGCCGTCAGGGATGGCGATGGCGATGTCTGGGACCGAGGAGTCGTTCCACCAGGTTTCGGTAAGGAAGGCTACGTCTGGGGCGGTGGTTTCGATCAGGTCCCAGAGCTCGATTGCGTGCTTTCGTGCGGAGGGTGTGTTGAGGAGGATGCAGTGCAGGTGGTTGGTGTTGGTTGTTGTAGGCTTCGTTGTTCTGTTGCAGGTGAAATTGCAGGTGCGGCAGGAGAAGGGTCCTTTGGTGTGCTTCGGGGTGGCCTGGAAGCAGGTTGTGGAGGAGCCAGGGTTAAGGGCGAGTAGTTCGCTGGCAGAGTAGCGAAGGCTGGTTGTGCGGGGGCGTGCGGTCCAGGGGGGGGGGGCGCTGGGTTCGGTCCAGGCGCGGACGGGCGCAGACGGGCTTGCCTCCAGCACCAGCCATTAAGAAGGGAGGGGGGAGGGAGGAGCAGCTGGGAGGCGGGAGGGAGCGGCGAATGGGGGCACGAGGGGGGCGGGCCACAGGGAGGCAGCGGCAGGGAGAGAACTGCAAGGGGGAGCGCACAAGGGGCGAAAACCAGGAAAACAAGGCACAGAAAAGTCCAGAAAGTGTACCGAAGGAGCTGTATTGGGATGCCATATTTATGCCCGGCACGAGTTTGCGTTGTAGGGGGTTGGGGGGTGACTCCTGGATCCTTCCTAACCAATGGTATAAAGGTTGCCAGGGGTGACTCAACACTTTTGTAGCACTTACTGTTTGCAATACTGAAAACAATCCCTCAGTGCCCCTCATTCCTAAAATCTTAGTTGGGAAACACCTTCTCTCCATGTGGAGATCCTGTTTGGCCAGGATAATGAGCAGTCCCCTACACTGTGGTCACTTCAAACCAGTTCTAGGGGCAGCTTTCCAACTACTGGGTTTTGTGCCCGACTGACTGTTCAGACAAATGCTGGGGCCTTTCCAGGTGTCACCTAACATTTGCTTGTGGCAGGGGAGATCCCTTTGAAGTAAATTAGGTTCCCTGGTACATCCCAAGAGGTCTTCCTGCAAGGCAAAAGGAAAACACCTTCCATGCATAACCCACTGTCTATACTCTGAAAGCGGTTTTCATACCTTTTCAGGGCTAATTACCTACTGGGCTACTGGTAGAGAGCTAATGTGGAATACCCTCCAAGAGCTACTAGCTGGGTTACTGGTAACTTTCTAAAAGTTATTTTTCCTCCTCACTGACTAAAATTCGACTTTAACATTAATTAGGGCTTATAACAAATATTTAAAAGAGTGTTTTAAATAGCAGATGTAAACTCTTTTGCCTTAAATATATCAACAGGCTGTACTACACGCCTACTCGTCTGCATAGATATGGACTGTGCAAAAATGAGGACTGCCTTCTCTGTTTGGAGGGGAAGGTGGGTTTTACACATCTAGAGTGGTTCTGCCCTGGGGTGCAGTGGTCCTGGCGGTCTGCGTTTGGGGAGCTAAAGGTTTTCACTGGTCAGACACTGGAGCCTACCTATTTGTTGGCAATGTTAGGGCACGACAGGGAGGTTTAGGTGAGTGTAATGTGACTGTTGGCCATTGGCCTGCTACTGGTGAAGTACTGGGTGGCTATGCGCTGAGGCAACTGCCCTCTCCCGACCTGAAGGGAGTGGCATGCTGACATGGCCTACAGTAACACACAATCTGACACCTATAGAGAATTGCCCCACCTTAGAGTCTCCCTAAAGATATTTGGGGACCTTATCAAGCTCATCTGGCTGGGATGGAGGGGCTGGTGGGGGGAAGACTGTTGATAAGGTGAATGAGTGATGGGCTTAGTATGCCTTTTCCCTCTAGTATTGTTACTGGTGTGTTGCTTTGTGGCTGTTTGTCTGCCTTATGTGTCTCTGGCCTTGGGGATGACCACTCTTCCCATGAAACTGGGTTTCTACAGGTCCAGAAAGGAGCAGGTTTTTATGTGGCATTATATTGAGATACGTAAATACAAGTGGGAACATATTTCTTGTTAGACTCTTAGTCATCCTGACTGTAACAGTCATAACCTATTTTGTCTTCACTTAGCTGGCTGGCTATTCGAGCAGCAGTAACCCCCTCTTTCCCCTAGCGCCTTGAGACCCGCACGGGTGAGTAGCGCGCTTTATAAATGTTAATGATTTGATTTGATTTGATTTGTACACTTGTACTCACTGCCATGTCTATATTACTTCACCATATTCACTGTATGTCTGTTGTAAAATGTAAAATAACATTTTTTTTTTTTTAAAAAGGTGGTTTAATCCTATTTCTGGCTGGTTGCAATCCAAAGATAGCAAAATTTATAATAAATCCTCCTTCCCATTGTTTTCTATGGGCCAACGAGAGCGCCTTACAGTGAAAATAGTTTTTGGGTGCTAGTCACTGCAAGGACATTAAATTTAAATTTCCACATGCCCTAGTTTTTAATTCCAAACCCTCTGGTCTTGTGGACTGCAAGGCCTACATAGGGGTGACCTATCAATATTGAAAAGAAAGGTTTATTCCTGTCAAAAAGGGTCATAAAACTTTCCGGTCCTGATGCACTTTCTACACCACACACTAGGGACTGATGGGCAAGTTAAATGTGCCAATTGAGAGTTAACCAATTCACCCACATTTGAAGTGGTATCACAGGCACTTTCTTACTAATTAACGGGGGTAAAGTGCACAGAGTTTTAAAGCAGGCAATGCAGATAGGGCAACACATCTGGGGGGACTTCACACAAAAGATGGTAATTTCCTATACCCACCATACTAAGCTTACTTGCCACTGTTTGTATCAGTCTCTGTGCAAGTACCACACATATCCAGAGCACCCATTTATTTAGTCACTGACCTGCATCCACAAGATCTGTGGTGTTTAGGTAGGTCACATGGCATGGTGTATTGTGATTTCTATGCTTTCATGCTTTGACAGAAATGGAAGTGAAGATGCTCATGGCTTAGTTTCAATCTAAAATAAGGCCTTCATGTAAGTCACATGGTCCAAATCGCTATTTGTCACGTTCAAAAAGCTGTTGTTCTGGGAGGCATAAAAAGTGGAAGAGCATCTAAGCACAGAAAACAAGAAGGTCAAAGGAGATGACATCTTCAGAGGTGGTCCCTGCTCTTCAGTCTGGGCATCAAGTACGTTTTTTGCCAAAGGAGGCTTCAACTCAAATCTAGAGAAGTTTAGGGAGGCTATATTTATTCAACTGCCCTCTGGTGCACTTTTGGGAAAGTTATGATAGATTTGTAACCTATGTTGGTACACATCTGAATATCTCAGCCTTTAAAGCATAGACTGAGATCCGGGTCTAGTTACAGGATTCGGTGCATTTCCTCTGCTCCTAAGCAGAAACTAATACAGGTTTTATTATTTTTTGGGAATCACTGTACTAAGAAATTGAGTTATTGGTTGACGGGGCTTGAAGCCCTACTCCATTAACAACCCCAATACTTGACAGAGTGAAAAACAAAAATCACTAAATTAACCTGTGTTTAATCTTCTGGTAGCTTGGCACAAAGAAGGCAGGCTTCACTTAAAGGCAATGTATAAATTATTCATGCAGAACATAAACTGTACTAAAGTAAAAGCACAACACCAGAAAAACCTCACACCAATTAAAAAAAATAAATTGAATACAATTACACCAGTAATGAATAAAATGACACCAAAACGATTTTTACAGGTTCCAGGTAAAATAGTGCTCAAGATCGCAAACCCCCAACTGCAATTATCTTGTCATGCCATACTTAGACAAAGTCACACATTCAGGCCAATCACAATGGACCACGAGTAGGATACAAGGATTATATTAGCCCTAGTGAGAGTTCTACCTTATGTCCTTGATTAGAGACTTTGGGGGTCATTCCAACCTTGCCGTTAAAAGGCAGATACCACTGTCAGAAGACCGCCAACATACCGCCGTGGCCGCGGTAAACCGCCACGGTCATTCTGACCCACAACACGCGGTATTCTATTGGCGGTACACACCGCCGCGCTCAAAATACACACACTTTTACAAAACACAACCACATTGGACAATTCAAAATACACACACCTGATACACATACACACAGCACTCCCACACACCCAATTACATATAAAACACACACCCACATCACCCACAAACTTCCACTCCCAGAGAATCGGGACCACGCACAGAGAAATAGAGATCCGAGCACCCAGACGCGCATATTACCATCACCCAGCAATATTACCACGCACTTCACACAACACACCAATACACATCACCACACTTAGCACCACACAATCCACCCCACACATCACCCACACCACCCCATGGCACCGCAAAGACACCCCAGGTTTTCTGAGGAGGAACTCAGGGTCATGGTGGAGGAAATAGTACGGGTAGAGCCACAGCTCTTCGGAACACAGGTGCAGCTCACCTCCATTGCCAGGAAGATGGAGCTATGGAGCAGAATAGTCGACAGGGTCAACGCGGTGGGACAGCACCCAAGAAATAGGGATGACATCAGGAAGCGGTGGAACCACCTACGGGGGAAGGTGCGCTCAACGGTATCCAGGTACAACATCGCGGTTCAGCGGACTGGCGGCGGGCCACCACCTCCTCCCCCAAAATTTACAACATGGGAGGAGCAGGTCTTGGCGATCCTGCATCCTGAGGGCCTCGCAGGAGTATCTGGAGGAATGGACTCTGGTAAGTCTCATCTTCACTACTTCATCCCCCCCACCCCACCAGCATGCCAACTCATACCCCCACCCTCACCCTCACCCCCATCACACCTACTCCTTGCAAATGTCTCACCATCACAACCCCCCCATCCCAACCCCAAGCCCTGCATGCGACCACAAAGCATGGACACCCATCACCAAAGCATGCCCACTGCACAGACCCAACCCCCCCCAACCACTGTCACAAAAGCCCCCACAGAGGAATGCAAGCACTGGGGTACACGGGCACACACCCATTGCACACTATGGCACACACAGATTCAATAATCATGGTTTTATACCCCAGCAGGACCCGAACGCCACGTCACCGCGCAGGAGGGTCCACAAATGTCCACTCCACCCCCAGAAGAGGCCCACGGTGATGACAGCACCTCTGTCGACCTGGATCTAGATGACCAGCCCGGCCCATCGGGGACCTCGGGACAGTCAGTTCCCCTCAGACAGCCACAGGCCACCACAGAGCTTCCCCCCTCTGGGAACACCAGCACAGCACCCACCCAGCGGGCCCATCCCTCAGTCCCCAGGACACGTCAATCAGCGGTGTGTCCACCACTACAGGGCACCCAGGTTAACCCACCACCCCAACAACAACAGGGACCTGGGGCAGTGGTAGTGGGCACACGGTCCAGGGGACAGAGGCCCAGGGAAACAGGGGAACTGGGAGGGCTGCTGTGCGACAGGGGGGGGACAGGCCCAGGGAACCCACTCTCCATGAGGCCCTCTCCTCCATCATGGGAGCCTACCATCATTCCCAGGAGACGATGGCGACGGTACTGGCCAGGTTTCAGGAGATCCAGCTCCTGCAGGAGGAACAGTATTTGGGGTTCAGGGAGGAACTACGAACCATCAGTTCCGCCCTGGGCACCATTGTAGGGGCTCTGAATCTGGTAGTCACCACATTGCGGGACACTGTGGCACCACAAAGGGCCCCTGACACTAGCATGGACCAAGAACTGCCTACCACCTCTGCCGGCGCTAGTGGACAGGAGGCCCCGCCACAGGACCAACAGGCCACCAGCACCCCACCCCCTGCAGAAGGAGAACCACCCCGCAAGCGGTCCCTGAGATCCAGGAAGAAGACAGAGTAAGATGCCAAGACCCCCGCCAGGAAAGGATACCTCCCTGATTGTCATCCCACTGTCCCACATCGTCACCCTGTCCATCCTTAAACTGCCCCTGCTCCACTTTCCACAGGCATTTGGACAATGCACCTGTGATACAAATAGTCTGGACTCTGCCATGGACATTCCTCCACCATCACCCCTCATCGATTTGCAGTCCACCCACCAATATAGAGCACTGTAATAAACACAGTTATTGCACACAAAAATCAGGAGTCTGGCTGTGATTTTGAACAAATGTATTAGACATTACCGTGCCAAAATGCTTATTTACATTGTGATGCCAACATACCAATGTCACACAGCTGTAGTCCATGGGGAAACAAAGCAGATGTCACACAGTGGGGCCCACATCTCTGAAATCGGAAGGGAAAGTCACAACTCAGTTACCATACACTGGGTGAAAAGGACAGACAGTAGAGAGGTAGTAGTGTTTAAGTATATGTAATATGCCGGTGTGTATTCTTACCTGTGTGTCATTGGAAATACTGCTGTATTACTGTGTTCCTGTTGTCTATGTCGTCTTCTTTGGCTTCCTCGTCTTCACTCTCCACAGGCTCCACAGCTGCTACAACACCACCATCTGGACCATCCTCCTGCAGAAAAGGCACCTGTCGTCGCAAAGCCAGGTTGTGAAGCATACAGCAGGCCACGATGATCTGGCACACCTTCTTTGGTGAGTAGAATAGGGATCCACCTGTCATATGGAGGCAGCGGAACCTGGCCTTCAGGAGGCCGAAGGTCCGCTCGATCACCCTCCTAGGTCGCCCATGGGCCTCATTGTACCGTTCCTCTGCCCTTGTCCTGGGATTCCTCACTGGGGTCAGTAGCCATGACAGGTTGGGGTAACTAGAGTCACCAATTAGCCACACACGGTGTCTCTGGAGTTGAGCCGTCACGTAAGGGATGCTGCTATTCCGCATGATGTACGAGTCATGCACTGAGCCAGGGAACTTGGCATTAACATGGGAGATGTACTGGTCTGCCAAACACACCATCTGCACATTCATCGAATGATAACTCTTCCTGTTTCTGTACACCTGTTCACTCCTGTGGGGGGGAACCAAAGCCACATGTGTCCCATCAATGGCACCTATGATGTTGGGGATATGTCCAAGGGCATAGAAATCACCCTTCACTGTAGGCAAATCCCCCCACCTCAGGAAAAACGATGTAGCTGCGCATGTGTTTCAGCAGGGCAGACAACACTCTGGACAACAGCTTGGAAAACATAGGCTGGGACATCCCTGATGCTATGGCCACTGTTGTTTGAAATGACCCACTTGCTAGGAAATGGAGCACTGACAGCACCTGCACTAGAGGGGGGATCCCTGTGGGTTGGCGGATTGGTGACATCAGGTCAGGCTCCAGCTGGGCACAAAGTTCATGAATAGAGGCTCGGTCAAGCCTGTATGTCAGTATGACATGTCTTTCCTCCATTGTCGACAGGTCCACCAGCGGTCTGTACACCGGAGGATTCCTCCATCTCCTCGCATGTCCCAGCGGACGGTGCCTATGAAGGACAACAGCGAGCACAGAGTCAATCAACCCACAGGTATGTAACCACAGCTTGCACATAACACGATTCTCAATCCATGGAATGGTTTGTATGAGTGTTGATGCAAGGCCTAGGTATGTGTGACGCAGTAAAAAGTAAGCCATGTGGGCCCCTGAAATGACGGCTGCCTGACCTGTGAAGTTGGACAATGGGATGTGAGGTAAATGCGCTGGCGTGGCACACCGTGGCGGTAGGCGGTCGAAGACCACGGCGCAAAGCAGCATTGGTTAACATTGAACCCTATGGGTCTCAGGAGCCAATGACGATGTGCGCCGGCGGTCGCGGTACGCACCGCCGCGGTCGTGACCGCCATTTTCTATCTGCTTAATCACTCGATACCTGATCTTCGACAGGAGAGGACCTACACTGCAAGTGCTGCTGTGACCTCGGTCTGAAAGAGACAATGGCTCATGCGACTGGGGAAAGGGCCCCTGCCTTCACTGCTCAGGAGTTGGATAAACTTGTGGATGGGGTCCTCCCCCAGTACGCGCTACTCTACGGTCCTCCAGACAAACAGGTAAATACACTGGGAGCATGCTTTATGGGCTATGCCTGTGTTGAGTGGGGTGGATGAAAGATGGTGGGGAGGGGAGCGATTGAGGCATGCATCAAACGACAGTGAGAGCATGTGCCACATGGCAAGGGTAGGGATGGGGGGCCACTCACATTGAGAGTGCAGAAGGTGATGACTATTCTTCTCCCCCTGTACATTTCACATAGGTCAGCGTCCACCAGAAGATCGATATTTGGCGTGTCATCGCCAAGGACGTCCGGACCCTGGGGGTCCACCACAGACGGGGCACCCACTGCCGGAAGAGATGGGAGGACATCTGCCGCTGGAGCAGGAAGACGGCGGAGGCTCAGCTGGGGATGGCCTCCCAACGTGGGAGGGGTGCCAGTCGGACTTTGACCCCCCTGATGTCCCGGATCCTGGCGGTGGCCTACCCCGATTTGGATGGGCACGTGAGGACATTACAGCAGACACTCATTCTGTTGACTTTGCGCGCAGTGGAGGT
Source organism: Pleurodeles waltl (assembly GCF_031143425.1). Classification (NCBI taxonomy): domain Eukaryota; kingdom Metazoa; phylum Chordata; class Amphibia; order Caudata; family Salamandridae; genus Pleurodeles; species Pleurodeles waltl. The sequence continues at coordinate 636,303,574 of NC_090445.1, forward strand.
GTCTGGGTGGGGGAGGAGGGCTGTGGGTATCCCTAGGCCAGGGCGATTTCAGTAGGCTAGGCCCCTCCATAAGGCATGGCCCTGTGCCCCCGCCCCCCACCTCTGTAGGGTGCCAAGTACAGCTATTCATGGCCCTGTGTCATCTATGTGTGCAGATGTCGTCCATAGGCTTGTAGGCCATGTCCCACGGATTGAGTAGTCGACCCCAAGTGCGCGGCGTAGTGCAGGGGGCTTCTGTGTTTGTCCTGTCCGCCAACGGTGTCGCCAATGCATGCACTCAACATGTCTTTATTCAACCCCCCCCTTTTTTTGTGGTCTTCCTGTTCATGTGTGCATTAGCATCATCAGGCGGAGGAGAAGTGGCATCGGAGCACCAGGGAGCTGCATCCCACATGGCCATGGAGGGCCACGCAACGGACTCCGAATTCACCAGTGGGACGGAGGGCGAGGGGAGCTCCACAGCGGGGACTCGGGCAGACATCAGTGACACCGACTCGTCCTCTGAATGGAGCTCCCTTGTGGTGGCGGCAACATCTGTGCCCCTCGCAACAACAGGTACAGCCGCCACCCACTGCACCAGCACCGCCCTCCCAGCAGCCCCTCAGCGTTTGGCCTGTGCCCGCTCACCCAGGAAGGTGGGCATCTCCTTCGCCCCAGGCACCTCAGGCCCTGCCCCAGTCACCCCTGCTGCCCTCAGTGAGGAGGTCATTGACCTCCTGAGGACGCTCACTGTTGGGCAGTCTACCATTTTGAATGCCATCCAGGGTGTAGAAAGGGAGGTGCACCAGAGTAATGCATACCTGGAGGGCATTCATTCTGGTCAGGCTGCCCTTCAGCGATCGTTCCAGACTCTGGCCTCAGCACTGATGGCAGCCATTGTCCCTATCTCTAGCCTCCCCCCTCCAACTTCCTCCACCCATACCCTATCACCTGTACCTCTGCCTATCCCAGACACACCATCAGACCAGCCTGCACACACCTCAACACCCAAGGGAAGCTCAGCCAGACATAAGCACCACACATCACACAGACATTCACACAAGCAACATCCACATACAGACATACCAACACCCACTGCCTCCACTGTATTCCCCTCCTCCTCATCTCCCTCCTCCCTCCCTGTCACGTCTCCACTCACACCTGCATGCACAACATCTTCAGCCACTATGTCCCTCAGCAGCACACACACACCAGAACCCCCCGCACACGTGCAGTCACCACCCCCACTGCCATTTACACGTCCCCTGTGTCCTCTCCCAGTGTGTCTGTGACCCCCTCTTCCAAGATACACAAACGCAGGCAGCCACCCACCCAACAGCCATCCACCTCACGACAGCCTCCAGCCCAAGCACCTGCACCCAAAGACACCAGACTTACAACTCCTACAACCACAACCTCTTCCTCCACTCCCATACCCACTACACCTACCCGTCCCACTGCTCCTAAAAAGCTTTTCCTATCTAAACTCAACCTCTTTCCACCAAGTCCCCCACCCCGTCCATGTCATAGGACTACAGTCAGCACCTCAGCCACGACAAAACCGGCCCCTGTCATCACAGTCTGCCATGGACTGTGGAGTGCCCCACCCTCCAGGGCAGCGAGTTTGGTGCGAAGCCAAGGCACGGGCAGCCCACCCCCGGAGAAACATCCCAAGATAGGCAGTGGCCGGCGCAAGAGGGTGAAAACACCAGGGACTAAAACCCCTACCATGGCTCCGGCAGGAAGTGTAGAGACAGCTGGCACACCGCCCAAGGTGGGGAAGGGCCACAGGCGATCAGGGAAGGCTGGAAGGGCAGCACGCACGACAACACCGCCATCAGCCCAGCTGGCCAGGAGGGTCCCGCCAGCCCCATCCCAGGTGGGCAGGAGGCCACCAACAGGCCCGGCACAGCTGCCCAGGAGGGCCCTGCCAGCCACAGGACAGGTGGCAAATGACCTCCCGACCATGGCCGGAACCGCTGAACTGGGCCCTTCATCTCAAGCATCGCTGCACTGGGCCCTTCATCTCAAGCACCGCTGAGTTGGGCACCGCCGTCTCAAGCACTGCTGCACTGGGCACCGCCGTCTCAAGCACCGCTGCACTGGGCCCTTCATCTCAAGCACCGCTGCACTGGGCACCGCCGTCTCAAGCACCGCTGCACTGGGCACCGCCGTCTCAAGCACCGCTGCACTGGGCCCTTCATCTCAAGCACCGCTGCACTGGGACCGCCGTCTCAAGCACCGCTGCACTGGGCCCTTCATCTCAAGCACCGCTGCACTGGGCCCTTCATCCCAAGCACCGCTGCCCTGGACCCTTCATCTCAAGCACCGCTGCACTGGGCCCTTCATCTCAAGCACCGCTGCACTGGGCACCGCCGTCTCAAGCACTGCTGCACTGGGCCCTTCATCTCAAGCATCGCTGCACTGGGCCCTTCATCTCAAGCACCGCTGCACTGGGCCCTTCATCCCAAGCACCGCTGCACTGGGCCCTTCATCTCAAGCACCGCTGCACTTGTCACCACCGTCTCAAGCACCACTGCACTGGGCCCTTCATCTCAAGCACCGCTGCACTGGGCCCTTCATCTCAAGCACCGCTGCACTGGGCACCGCCGTCTCAAGCACCGCTGCACTGGGCCCTTCATCTCAAGCACCGCTGCACTGGGCCCTTCATCTCAAGCACCGCTGCACTGGGCCCTTCATCTCAAGCACCGCTGCACTGGGCACCGCCGTCTCAAGCACCGCTGAACTGGGCCCTCCATCTCAAGCACCGCTGCACTGGGCACCACCGTCTCAAGCACCGCTGAACTGGGCCCTTCATCTCAAGCACCGCTGCACTGGGCCCTTCATCTCAAGCACCGCTGCACTGGGCACCGCCATCTCAAGCACCGCTGCACTGGGCCCTTCATCTCAAGCATCGCTGCACTGGGCCCTTCATCTCAAGCACCGCTGCACTGGGCCCTTCATCTCAAGCACCGCTGCACTGGGCACCGCCGTCTCAAGCACCGCTGAACTGGGCCCTTCATCTCAAGCAGAGCTGCAGTGGGCCCTTCATCTCAAGCACCGCTGCACTGGGCACCGCCGTCTCAAGCACCACTGAACTGGGCCCTTCATCTCAAGCCCCGCTGCACTTGGCCCTTCATCTCAAGCACCGCTGCACTGGGCACAGCCGTCTCAAGCACCGCTGCACTGGGCACCGCCGTCTCAAGCACCGCTGCACTGGGCACCGCCGTCTCAAGCACCGCTGCACTGGGCACCGCCGTTTCAAGCACCGCTGAACTGGGCACTTCATCTCAAGCACCGCTGGCCCATGAGCGGCAGGGGCTGGCCCGCATCTGTGTCGGGCAGGGCTGCACGGGGCACTCTGGGCACCAGTCCCCCTCCAGAACCAGTGGAGACTGTTATCCACTTGAGAGACTGTGGCTTTGCACTCCCCAGGATGTAACAGTGGGCAGCCCACCCACTGTCTGGACTTGTGAGACTGTGGCTTTGCACTCCCCAGGATGTAACAGTGGGCAGCTCACCCACTGTCTGGACTTGAGAGACTGTGGCTTTGCACTCCCCAGGATGTAACAGTGGCCATGGAGGCCCCTCGTGGATCTGGCGTCGTGCACTCATCGGGCTGAGGTGCCCACCCTTCCCTTCCCCCTGAGGTGCCTGTAGTTTTGCTATCTGATGCCCCTGCAGTGTTCTCTCTGTTGGAGTCAGGTATCCTGTGTGGGCTTTGCCCATGTGATTTGGGCCCAGTGGTCCACGAACAATGCCTGCTACAATGCTCGGACTTGTACATTTATGTATGTAAGAGTTTTTGATGTGTAAATATATTTTTTTGCCAGTAATACAATATATTCCAATGTATAGAATCATTTCCTTTTGTATTTGCATTCTTCCGGGGGGTTTGGGGAGTGTCACTCTGATGTGTTGCTATGCATTGATGTGTGTGTTGTAGTGGGTGAGGGTGGGTGTGTCACGTATGTGTGTACCCGTAATATTTTCCCCTCCACCCTCCCCTGTGTCGTAGGTGCAGTACTCACCGTTGTCTTCTGCGCCGGCGTTCGTGCTCCTGGTAGAGGAGCAGGAAGACTATCGCTGGGAGTATGTGGAGTTCGGGTTCCATGCTGTCCTGATTCCTCGTGGGGTGTATGGAGGTGAGCGTTTTCCCTTCGGAATGGCTGTATCCTCCGGGTTTTTATCGGCGGGGCTACCGCCCCGGAAAAGGTGGCGGATTGGTAGGTTGTGATACAGTGGGCGGTACATTGTCTCCCGCCTGTCTGTTGGCGGTGACCGCAGCGCTGTTTGTTTGTACCGCCGTGGCAGGCGGTGTGTTGCTGTGGCGGTCTCTGTTGCCGGTTTCCGCCAGGGTCGGAATTCCATTTTTTTTCCCTCCAGCCTGTTGGCGGTTTTGCCGCTGCTTTAACACCGACCGCCAGGGTTGGAATGACCACCTTTGTGTTGCTTCATGATGGTTCTGATTAGGAGCTCCACGGTGCTGCAGTACAAGTTCTTGCATCAAGTTGCTTCAGTTCCAATCAGAAGCTGCAGGGTTTGTGATGGGGGGTCCTGTTGCATCACATTGTGTCAGTGCCAATCAGGAGTTGCGAGAGCTGCGATGTGCACTTCTGCGTCAAGTTTTTGTGCTTCTTCGGTTCTGATGAAGCTGTCAATCAGGAGCTACGATGTGAGGTTCTGCGCCCCTGCAACACACTCTGATGCCAGCAAAGGGTTCTCTACCTGGGGGGGCACCTCTTCAGGATCAGGACTTACTCCAAGCAGAGGCCAGCAGCAGTGCTCAGTGCAACATGTCAACTGGGCAGTTAGAGGGAGGACTCTGAAGCTTGCTGTGTTCCTGTAGCTCACACAGGAGGTCAGTGAACTGGTTCCTGGAGTTACTCTGGGTAGCCTGAGATGAAGGCAAGGAGGTCCAGTCTTTCCCTCTTGGACAGCAAGGCAGTCCTCCAAGCAGCATGGCAGTCCTCTGGCAGCAAGGTAGCCCTTCAACAAGTCTAGGAGTGTTCTGAAGAGTGACTCTCGAGGTTCAATATTTATACTCTGTGCCAGCTTTTGTGTGGAGGGATTCCTTGTCCTACCGCCACATCTGGTTCTAGAAAGGTTTTTTCCTTCCACTGTCAAGGCTCCAAAGTGTCTGCGGATGACAAAAGACACAGCAGGCTTGGTGTCAGATTCCTTTTGTGTACAGGAAGCAAAGCCCTTTTAAGTGTAAGTGGGGCTGGGTACAGTTCTTCCCCCAGTCATCGTTTGAGGATGGTTCATCCTGTCCACACTTAAGCCCTCTTTGTGTTGCTGTCTGGAATAATATACAACCCCCAACTGCGGAGCCAATCCCAGTCATGTGACAGGGACACTAGCAGAAGGCAAACATTTGGGACAAGCAAATGCCAGTTTTCTAAAAGTACCATTTCCAGAATTGTGACTTAAAATCTGAGTTCAGTATTAGAGAGGGTTTTAAGTTACATCTAAGTGTAAACAGCATATCCCTATCTGCTCCAAATCCAAAGTTATCATGTATTAAATGTAAACGGATAACCCAGTTTTAGGCAATAGAGCGACGGGCCATGCAGCAGTGAAAAACTATTTTGGGAGTATTTTAATGCCAGGGCATGTAAAATTTAAACACACCTATTAGGAGGAATTTGGAACACAGCCCTTCTCATAGCATCCCTCCACCACTCAGGTCACTGGGCATTTCTCACGTTTTCACTTTTTAAAAAATTTCCTTGGCACAACAAAAGAGTGTGCTTAAAGAGTCAATAGAACTAGGTCTGTGGCTGTCTGAAAGACCTCCTCATGGTGTCTTAGACGATTCTTCAGTCTAAGAGATGCTGGTTGGACTGGAGTAACCTCTCTGCCAATGTCTAAATCGGGCCCTTGGTCATAAATGGACAATTAACAGCTCATCTGGCTAAGAGAAAGAATCTGACAGCAGATTCCTTGAGCAGAATGCCCTGTGGGAATCATGAGTGTTTTTGGGAAGTTGATTCACAACAGATCTCCAAGAGTCAAAATGCACCTGCAGGTAACTGGAACAAAAGTGGAAAACAGATAACAGCAGACCACACAGCCTACAAAGACACTGTACACCATCAGTGCATCAGAGCCTTTCAGAAGACTGCCATTGAAGAACACATCAGCACCAACACACACAACAGCAAGGATCTTTTCACCATAGTCAAGGAGTTCACGAACCCTGGAATGGACACCTCAGACACCCCCCCCAAGACCTTTGTGACAACCTTGCCACCTTTTTTCCCACTGGAAAATCAAGGACATATATGAAAGATTCGACAACCAAAGCCTGCCCCCACCTCCCACCAACACAATCCTCGGATCCCACATCAAGGCTCTGAACCATTGGACACCTATCTCTATAGAAGACACCCGGAAAATCCTGAGCTCCATCCATTCAGGGGCACCCTCGGACCTGTGCCCACATCACTTCTTCAATTTGGCCGAGCGACCAATGATCCCAAAGTATGCCAGACTATCAACCGCTCCTGAAACCACCACCTTCCCATCTGAATGTAAGCACACAGAGATCAACCCGCTCCTAGAGAAACCCTCCTTTGACCCAAGGGAGATGAAGAATTACACACCCATCTCTCTTCTCCCCTTCCCAACCAAGGTAACAGAAAAGAACATTGACATGCAACTAACAGAGTTCCTTAAGGCAAACCGTATCCTAGACACCTCCCAGTCTGGATTCAGGAGCAACCACAGCAACGAAATGGCCCTCCACACAACCACTAACTACATCTATACCATAATGGATGACAGAGACACGGACGCCCTCATCCTCCTCAACCTCTCTCCCGTTTCTGACCCATTCCACCCTATGCCTCAGATGACGGCGGCATCCACATCAAGGCACTAGAATGTATCTGATCCTTCCTCACTAGAAGAGCCCAGAGTGTCAGACTCCCAACAGCACCCAAAGAAACCTGCTGTGGAGTACCCTAGGGCCCCACACTAAGTCCCACCCTCTTCAACATCTACATGGCTCCACTTGTTAAAATCATCAGACAGCACAGCCTAAACATTGTCTCCTATGCGGACGATACTCAACTGATCCCCTCCTGGACTGACGGCCCATCAACAGACAAGAGCAATTTACACAACTGAATGGGAACAGTTGCTGCCTGGATGAAAGCCTGCTGCCTCAGTCTCAACTCATACAAGACAGAGATCCTCATACTGGGCTCCACCCCCTCCACCTAGGACCACTCTTGGTGGCCAACTGCCCTAGATAACGCCCCCACTGACCAATCACGTAACCTGGGCATTATCCTGGACTCCACACTATCAAGTCAAGTCAACGCTGTCTCATCATTGTGCTTCCACACTCTCCGTCTCCTTCAGAAGATCTTCAAGTGGATCATCACTGAGAGAAGAAGGATGGTCACCCATGCATTTGGCAGCAGCAAACTGTACTACGACAACACCCTTCACGCCGGCGTCACAAAGAAGTTACAAGCAAGACTATAGAGAGTCCAAAAAGAAGCAACAGGACTCTTGCTGGACAGCCACAGCCACATCTCCACCCACCTCAGAGACCTCCACTGGCTCTGTGTCAACAAACGCATCACCTTCAAGCTACTGACACACACCTACAAGGCACTGCACAACATCGGACTGACCTACCTCAATCACCGCCTGACTTTCTACTCCCCCGCCAGACAACTCCGATCCTCCCAACTCGCTTTGCTCCATCTCCAGAATCGGGAAGAGCTCAGCTGGAGGCAGATCCTTCTCTTACCTCGCAGCTAGGACCTGGAACACGCTTCCACTCAACCTCAGGCAGGTCCCCTGGCTGAAGCAGTTTAGGAAAGATCTCAAGACCTAGCTCTTCGAATGATTAGCACGCCCACAACAGCGCCTTAGGACCCCACGGGTTATAAACTGCGGTATACAAGTATTTGATTGATTGATTGGTAAGTAGTAACAAAGTTACTTTATCTTTGGAGGACACCCTTTTTATGTTCATTTCAAACCAATCCAGAAAGGAAGTGCACTTTGTTTTATTCCCTGACCTTTCCAATCGCACTGTCGTTGGGAGATGCTGTGATGTTACTCTGGAAATTTGCTCTTCATTTTGTCTTTCTACCGTATCCTCGGATTCTGAGTGTTGTACCGAGGATTCAGCAAAAGAAGGCCAACGTTTTCCTAATCACATTAGGTTGGGCTAGGAGACCTTGTTATTCAAATGTATTGCACCTTAGTTGCATCCACCTGATTCATCTTTCTCTGAGGGTTGACCTTCCTGCATATGAGGAGAGCAAGATATTTCATCCCAACTTGAAAGTATTTTTTCTGGTATGTTTCATCCTCTACTTTGCCAGCAGAGGTTTTTGATGTTCTGTTGGTGAAGAGGAATTCCTCTACTAGGGCTATTTATTCCATCAGATGAATGATTGTTGCAGGTTGGCCCACTCCAATTCTATTGTGCCACTGTTTACTAAGACTGTACATGTTCTTCATTTGGCAGCTTCATTGGCAAAGAAGGGTCTAGGTATTGGTAGAGTGAAGCGTAGTTTGGCAGTAATTTCTGCTTGCATTTGTTTGTCTGATCAGTTTTTTCATTTAATCTGTAGTTGCTTGATTTTTGAAAGGTTTAAAAATAGATTCCCCAAAACTCTCTTTACAGCACTAGATCAAGATTTAAGTTTGGCATTCCAGTTCTTAATGGCTTCTCCTTTTAAGCCCATTTATTTTTTTTTATTTTTTTTCACGAGAAGATGGTTGCTCGTTTGACCATCAACCCTGTTAGGAGAATCTGTGACATGCAGGCCTTGTTCTGTTCCCTGTTTAAGTTATTAAAAAGTATCACATTAAAGCAAACCATTTGTTCTTACTTAAGCTGCTACTGAGCTTAGTGTTAATCAAGTAGAGCCTTTGGCTTTTGTTTTCCTTCCCTCTCAACCTCTTTAAAAGTAGAAGCATGTTACATAGTCTGGATCTGAGAATGGTTATCCATTATATTCATAGGATGAGTTTGTTCAGGATGGATAACAACTTATATGTTGCTTATTATGGAAAGTAGATCTGTAGGTAAACAGACTAGTTCTAGCTGGGTTTCACTAACTGTCAAGAGCTTGATGATGAGGTACCGGCTGAGTGTCATCTCTCATTCAACAAAGGGTGCTAATGCTGCTTCTGTGTTAAGATGGATGTTTAACTTACAATGCAGCCATTTTGTCCTGCTTGAATAGTTTTGGCAAGCACTATTGCTTGGACACGGAAAAAGGGCAGTTCTCTAACTGTTTTTATGTGAACTGAGGTGTATCCTTGGCCCATCTCCCCAAGGACGCTATGAAAATGGGTCATGTAAGGTAAGTGTGGGCTCCTGAGTCCACTTGAAGAAAAATGTAATTATCTTTGGTAATGATACTTCTGATGCCTGAGACAGATCCCTTAAATTGCTCACAGCCATCGTGCTTCTGCTCTCTTGAACTGGCTGTCATTTTGTGATACTGTTTTAAATTTCTTTCATCTGCTGTGCTGTGTGCTGGTCTAGATATCTGTGAAGATACCAGATTATAAATGATGTTATTAACGCATGGTGTGCTTCATGTGGTCTGACATGATGTCCTAATAGAAAATCTTGCATCTTTGATGAAGACGTTGGTAATCGAGCTGGTGAGAGTGTTAGGGATGATAACATTTTCAGATTCAGTCCACTATGCACCTGGATGAGAAGATCACACAAGGAATCTGCGAGAACTGCACCATCCATCAAAAACTACGTTACCAAAAGTAACTTGTTCTGTATTGCAAATCCGTCATTTGATATAGGGCAGCAGGCATCTACCTACAAGTTAACCATATGTTTGAAAGCACAAAATTCATTCTGGTACTAATTTACAATTTAAGATTATCGGCCTAATTTATGCTTCTGTTATTTGGTCACCAAACCTGTCGGTTCCCATCTGCATCGTCCCGACCAAAGTTAGTGCTCCCTGTTGAGCCCACAGGGAATATTTGCTGAAAGTGCTTCTGTCGACATGGCGGGAGCATATTTAGTTAAATTTTTCCATATCGTCCAGCCTGTCTGCATAGATCATTGTATTGTTTTCTGGAAACCAAGTCAATATACCTGAGGGACTAGAAGTTTTATTTCTAGCATAAGGGATTTTTTTTCTTCGTGTGGTGAATCAGTGGTCAGGGATCGGGGACCATCCAGGCAGTGTTAAGATATAGTTTCTTTTTTTCAGAATTTTGGTTTAATATTTCAAAGGTAAATATTAATAGTAGGTGAGGGAAATGACCATCTTTTGTGTGGTGTTCCCCCAGATTTTAGCCCCATCTTTTATTGATGGCTGTAGAACGTTGAATCCTTTACCACTGTTAACCAGTAGTAAAGTGCCAATGCTCCACTGCTGAGTTAGTCATAACCCTAATTGCCATATTTAACTTACCTATAGGTCCCTAATGCATGGTACTTGGTCGATCTAGGGTCTGTAAGGTAAATGCCAGTAGTGTAGTGCAGCACCTATTTTGCCATCCAGTACTGTGGCAGTGCAAACATAGTTTCAGGCCTACCATTGTAGCCTGACTGGAACAGTTAAAAAACTGCAGTTGGTCCTGTCAAAATGAACCCTTTCCACAGGTATAAACATTCCATTTAAATCTCTTAAGTCACCTCACAGTATGCATTGTAGCCAGGGTGCATGATATATAACAGTAGGGCATTTGGAAAGTTAATGTTTAACATGTCCTTACAGTGATAAGCACCTAAACAGTATTGACACTTAGCATGGCTAGCTGTTCCATAGAGAAACACTTGTATGCACTATTAAATCTAATAATGATATCCTTGGCTATGAAAGGACTAGAAATAACATTCTTGGACTCTTTGCAACATTTATTTACAGTCCAATTCACTTGTGAAGATGGGTTTTTAATAAATATTAACGAAAATTTACTTTTAAAAGGTTACCTTTTCCTGTGTAATGGCTATGTAGACTACTTTTTATTATCCTCCAGCTGCAGCCCTCTGGGTGCTCAAGCCTTGAAAGAAGGTGTGAAAACTGGCCCCAGAGCAGTTACAAAGGCCTAGGTGTGTCAGAGTCACCAGATCCTCGGGGTCTGTGCACGTTCCCAACACGTCCACCAATGAACAGCTCCAAGACTCTGATAGATAAATCAGAGACTGAGAGAGTTCAAGAAGAGAAGAGGGGATTAGGAAGGGAACAGCTGTGAAGGAGACATGTAGTAAGAAAAAGGTTAGAACACACGATATGAAAATTATATCTCCTGAAATCAATACTAGACTATGATTCTAAGCCTAGTCACTCTGAAAACATGAACAATCTAAGAGCTAAGTTTAAAATGACTAAGTTTCAAGATGACCGGATACCTTTAAGGGAATCAAGATGAATTAAATGAAAACTTTCTTATTAAAGTACTTTCCTTTACATGAGAATCAGAAAAAACATTCTGACTAAATTTTAAACCAGTCATATAAATCCTGTTTTGAGAATGTATACTAGGACCATACAATATTGCATCTAGAAACTCTGGTCTTCTGTGTACTCTTAAAATGTTTCAACACAAATTGTGCATATTGCAGATATATATATATATATATATATATATATATATATATAGTAAACATCATAAAAGGATTGTGCACCATGAATAACACAAGATGGATTCAGCAAACAAATCACATAACTTGTCAACTCGAATATTACATAATAAATATCTTAGAATAGTGGCATACAATAAACAACATGAAATAAACTTGAGGAGAGATTTGTGCGTCTTGCCGATTCGAGTGTCACCATGTAAAATACCAAGAAATGGTAGCACGCAATGAATATCAAAGTCAAATCATCATTAATCGAATCGCGCGTCTTGCGGATTCGTAAAACACGATGTAAATGTCAAGAAATGACAGCTCACAATAAATAACAAGATCAAAGTACAATGAAACGAATCGCTCTTCTTTTGCTGATTCTTAAGCCACCATGTAAATGTCAAGAAATGGTAACGCGCAATGAACAACAAAGTTAAATCCTCATGAAACGAGTTGCGCGTCTTGCCAATTCGTAAAACATCATGTAAATGTCAAGAAATAGTAGCGCGCAATGGACAACAATGTTTAAACACCATAAAACGAATCGCGCGTCTTGCCGATTCTTAAGCCACCATGCCAATGTCAAGAAATGGTAGCACGCAATGAATAACAAAGTCTAACCTTTATGAAACAAATCGCGCATCTTGCCTATTTGTAAATTACCATATAAATGTCAAGAAATGGTAGCGCGCAAGTAATCTGTTACTCATTTAAGAATTAAACCAAGAATATGAAAATTCTCAATCACAGTGTCGGAACAGTCCAACCACCGTCTTACCACCTGGAACAATGATCACCAATGAAGCATGAAGGGCAGAAGACTGGAAGATCCAAATAGGCCACCGGGACAGGAGCTCAGGAAGAAGCTGCTGCTCTGCACCAGGACCTCTGAATAGTGAGCACTGGGAGTTGGGCTGGCTCTCTTTTATAGAGTCTTGGCCTAGCCCAGAACCACACCCAGGCATGTTGCAGGTAAAGTCTCTGGAAGGCCCTGGAAAGGGGCCACACCCTAACACACTCTGAAAACCTGCAGCAATACATTGCAAAGGATCAGTATTTGTAAGCATATTAAAAATAAGTTTTCAGGATTGAACTCTGCAATGCAAAAGGTTAAACCACAACATATCAGCACAATGCATAAATTACGTTGTTTTGAGAGTACTGGGTTTTTGCATTTTTGTCGCCAATAGAGCGCGTACTGCTCTGGTGTTGACAGTACTCCCCTCTCCCAGACGCGCTCTAGGGCCTGGTTTGCTTGGATTAAGACGATGAAAGCGTCTCACAAGTACTGGAGCATGAACATCAGATGCGGAAACCCATGAGTTACTTTAAGGCCCTTACCTTTCCATGAGATTAAGTACCATAGATTACGCCCTCTCAGTTTAGAATCCAACACTTTCTTGACTTCGTATTCTTCTTCCCCTTGTACTAGAACAGGAGCTGGATGAGGGTGGACCTTTTGGACTGCCTTTTTCAAGAGGGAAGTGTGGAACACTGGATGAATCTGTAAGGATCTGGGCAATTGTAGTTTATAGGTCACCGGATTGATTTGCTGAAGGACAGTATAAGGACCTATGAATTTGGGGTTAACCATGTGCTTCTTCTTGAAGTCTATCTGTTTTGTGGAAAGCCACACTTTGTCACCTGGTTGATATTGCAGTCCCTCCCAATGTTTCTTGTCATAATGCCTTTTATATTTTTGTTTGGCTTTTTCTAAATGCCGTTGAATCAGTTTCTGGGTTTGATGTAAATGCTGAATGGTTTCTGACACAGTTGGAATAAGAGAACTTTCTTGAGGAATTGTGATGGGCAAGGTGTCAGGATGATAGCCAAATAAACCAAAAAAGGGTGTAACGCCAATAGAAGTGTGGAATGAGTTATTGTAAGCTAAGTCAGCTAACCAGAGCATAGATGTCCAAGAATGAAGTGCCTTTTCATCGTAGGCACGTAGGTATTGTTTCAAAGTCTGATTTAGTCTCTCCGTTTGACCATCTATTTGAGGATGGTGACTAGTAGATAGCGTGGATGTCACTTGGAGTGTTTTACACCATGTCTTCCAGAAATTGGAGGAAAATTGTGACCCCCGATCGGAGAGGATAACCTTTGGCAGTCCATGATAACGAACCACTCTGTTCAGTAAAATAGTTGCCAATTCACTAGAAGTGGGCAATTTTTTACAGGCGATGAAATGTCCATATTTCTTGAGACTATCTACTACCACCAGAATTATTGAATGCTGTTGAACCACTGGCAGACCGGTAATAAAGTCTAAAGAAATGTGCTCCCATGGACGACTTGGGGTTGGAAGTGGATGTAACAAACCTTTTGGTTTTGAATGACTTGTTTTAATGCGAGCACAAACTTCACAGTTGTTTACCATTGCTTTTAAATCTTTTGTTAGTGTAGGCCAACCAAAAATAGCGTTGGATCAGTTCAAGAGTTTTAGGAGTACCTGGGTGACCTCCCGTAGGTATAACATGCAACCAATGAAACACTATCTTACGAAGTTTGGTAGTGGATACGAACAAACGAGCGTCATGAAAGAGTAAACCTTGCTTGATTGACTTTTTAGGATCTGCTTGGGCCCATGTTTGCCATTTTTCAACAGTGAAAGAGTTGCGAATTTCTTCAAAGAAATCTTCAGTTTTTAAGATTCATAGAACCTTGTCAGGAGTAATGATAGCTCTGGAGGCTTGAAATGCAGGCAATGTGGTAGACTCTTGACGGGACAAGGCGTCAGCCTTGCGATTATCTTTACCAGGCCAGAAGGTTACTACAAAATCAAATTCGGCAAAGAAAAGCATCCAGCGTAATTGCCGAGGGGTCAAAAGTCTGGCGGAACTCATGAATTGAAGATTACGATGATCAGTATTTACTGTGACAGTGTATTTGGCACCCAACAAATGATGTCTCCATTTTTTAAAGGCGTCACGAATCGGCAGAAGCTCTTTTTCAGCAATGACATAGTTCTGTTCGGCTTCGTTCAACTTCCGAGAAATATAAGCTACAGGCTGAAGTTGACCAGTGTCTTTATTTCGTTGTGATAAGACGGCTCCTATTGCTACATCTGAAGCATCAGCTTCCACTATGAAAGGTTGATTCGCATCAGGATGAGTCAAGACTGGGGCAGTGGAGAAAGCTTCCTTCAAAGTCGAGAAGGCTTGATCAGCTTCTGGGGACCATACAAACTTTTCTTTCTTTCTTAGTAGCTTAGTGATTGGAGCCACTGTCTGGGAGAAATGATTTATGAACCTCCGGTAAAAATTTGCAAACCCCAGGAAACATTGTACATCACAAACAGTCTTTGGGGTGGGCCAATCAGATACGGCTTTTACTTTCTTTTCTGCCATCACCATAGCTTGAGGGGTAAGAATAACCCCTAAAAACTCAACTGTGGTAACATGAAACTCACACTAGGTTAGTTTGCAATATAAATGGTGTTTTCGAAGGTCTGCAAGAATTTTCTTGACATGTTGGACATGTTCGTTTTCATTGTCTGAGTAGATCAAAATGTCATCGGTGTAGACTATGGCAAATATGTTGAGGTACTCTCTAAGAACGTCATTCAAGAAAAATTGAAATGCTGCTGGAGCATTACACAATCCAAAAGGTATGACGGTGTATTAAAAAAGGCCATATCTTGTCTTGAACGCTGTTTTCCATTTGTCACCCTCTCTCATTCTGACCAAATGATAAGCACCTCGAAGGTCAAGCTTTGTGTAGATTTTTGCTCTCTTTACTTGTTCCAATAAGAACGGAATTAGGGATAAAGGATATTTATTCTTGATGGTGACTTTGTTCAAACCCCTATAGTGGATGCAGGTTTGAAGTTCTCCATTAGCTTTTGGAACAAAAAACAAAGGCGAAGCTGCAGGAGACTTAGAGAGGCGAATGAAGCCATTCTCCAAAAATGTATCTAGGTATTTTCGTAAATGTTGATTTTCATGTTCTGACAGGGCATATACACGACAGTTGGGAAGTATCACACCTGGGACTAGATCAATTTGACAGTCATAAGATCTATGAGGAGGTAGAGTCTCTGCTTCTTTCTCTTCAAATACATCTTTGTAAGATGAATACTGTTTGGGCAGCTGAATTTCTTTCTCCGTGGCAGTAGCTATGTAAGAGTTGCAAACTTTTGGTACTTGAATCTTTTGGAGACATTGTTCATTACATAGCGCAGATGAGAACACAATTTTGTGTTCTGCCCAATTGATCTCCGGATTGTGATGAGTTAACCATGGCAAGCTGAGGATAATCCCATATTGGGGAGCATGGATCACATCAAGG
Source organism: Pleurodeles waltl (assembly GCF_031143425.1). Classification (NCBI taxonomy): domain Eukaryota; kingdom Metazoa; phylum Chordata; class Amphibia; order Caudata; family Salamandridae; genus Pleurodeles; species Pleurodeles waltl. The sequence continues at coordinate 636,319,433 of NC_090445.1, forward strand.
ATGATTTTCTCTTTATGTTTCTTTCTTTGATTCTTATCTTCACAAATCATCGACAAGGGGATAGTCTGAAGAGTTACCGGACATCCAGTCAAGAGTTTTCCATCGACTGCCTGGATGATTTCTGGGGTCTTCTTTTCAATACATGGGATCTCCCATGCACGAACCAATTGGACATCAACAAAGTTCCCAGTAGCCCCAGAATCGACTAGAGCTTTTTTTAAATAGATCTTTTTCTTGACCTGAACTCTTATTTCCAGTTTAAGATGTCTAGATTGTGAAGGGTCCACGGTGACACCCAAGAGCAACCCTTCTCTGAATCTTGGCTGTTTTAGTTTTCCAACTCGACTGGTGCATTGGCTGCGACCTTCTGAACTGGACCATGCTTGTTCTTTGGTTTGATTGGACAATCTTTGGCAAAATGACATTTTCGCCCACAATAAAGACATTGTCAATTTTTTCTGCATTGGTCCTTTTCATCTTTGGTCAAAGGTCTTCTGATGGTTCCAATTTCCATCGGTTCCGGCGTTCTTTCTTTCGGAGTTCTTGAGTATCTGTTATCATGAACGCGCCATGAATATTTTTCAATCTTTTTGCGCGTTCCTTTACGTTCTGCTAAACGATGATCAAGTCTCAAGACAAGATTTATTCATTCTTGACAGTCTATAGGTTGTGGGTCGATTTGCATTAATATATCTTTTAGTTCCTCTTTGAGTCCCTTGTAAAACAAGACCGCTTGTTTTTCTTCAGGATGTCTCGGCAACCAGCCGGTTAAAGTTGGCTAAATACGATACTAGGTCTTGATTCCCTTGGCGTAAATCTAATAATTCACGATCTGCTGACTGTGTTACAGTTCTACGATCAAAAACTCTCTCAATTCACGAACAAATTTCTCCAGTTGTACAACAAGGGACAATTTTTACGCACAAGAGGAATTGCCCAAGCAGCTGCATCCCCAGAAAGATATGATAACAAGAAAGCTACATTGGACTGGGCATCGGGGAAAGTATTTGGTCTGCAGGTGAAGTGTAGTTCCACTTGAACCAGGAAAGATTGCGCTTTCAAAGGGTCACCTGAGAAACGTTCTGGGGGAGCTAAAGGAATTGCAGAAGGAACATTTAGGGAAATCGGATTACTTCCAGAAGCCTGAGAAGAAGTTACTGGCCAAGACACACCAGTGGGACTTTATTCCTTCTTCTCTACTTTATCTTGCAACTGACTCACTCTCTCTGCTAAGCTAGTTGTCAATTCTTTGGATGATACCACCTCTGCTTGGAGCTGGGTGATAGCCTTGACTAGCTCGTCTAGCGTGGCCATGCTGAGAACATACACAAGCCAGGAGGATAATAATTTGTGGGCTCACTATTCTGTCAGAGTCACCAGATCCTCTGGGTCTGTGCACGTTCCCAACACATCCACCACTGAACAGCTCCAAGTCTCTGATAGATAAATCACAGAGACTGAGAGAGTTCAAGAGGGGAAGAGGGGATTAGGAAGGGAACAGCTGGGAAGGAGACCTGTAGTAAGAAAAAGGTTAGAACACACAATATGAAAATCATATCTCCTGAAATCAATACTGGACTATGATTCTAAGCCTAGTCACTCTGAAAACATGAACAATCTAAGAGTTAAGTTTAAAATGACTAAATTTCAAGATGGCCGGATACTTGTAAGGGAATCAAGATGAATGAAATGAAAACTTCCTTATTCAAGTACTTTCCTTTACATGAGAATCAGAAAAGACATTCTGACTAAATTTTAAACCAGTCATATAAATCATTTTTTGAGAATGTATACTGGGACCATACAATATTGCATCTAGAAGCTCTGGCCTTCTGTGTACTCTTAAAATGTTTCAACACAAATTGCGCATATTGCAGATATATATATATATATATATATATATATATATATATATATATATATAGTAAACACCATAAAAGGATTGTGCACCATGAATAACACAAGATGGATTCAGTAAACAAATCACATAACTTGTCAACTCGAATATTACATAATAAATATCTTAGAATAGTGGCATACAATAAACAACATGAAATAAACTCGAGGAGAGAATCGTGCGTCTTGCCGATTCGAGTGTCACCATGTAAAATACCAAGAAATGGTAGCACGCAATGAATATCAAAGTCAAATCATCATTAATCGAATCGCGCGTCTTGCTGATTCGTAAAACACGATGTACATGTCAAGAAAGAACAGCTCACAATAAATAACAAGATCAAAGTACAATGAAACGAATCACGCTTCTTTTGCCGATTCTTAAGCCACCATGTAAATGTCAAGAAATGGTAGCACGCAATGAACAACAAAGTTAAATCCTCATGAAACGAGTTGCGCGTCTTGCCAATTCGTAAAACATCATGTAAATGTCAAGAAATGGTAGCGCGCAATGGACAACAATGTTTAAACACCATAAAACGAATTGCGCGTCTTGCCGATTCTTAAGCCACCATGCCAATGTCAAGAAATGGTAGCACGCAATGAATAACAAAGTCAAACCTTTGTCAAACAAATTGCGCGTCATGCCTATTTGTAAACTACCATATAAATGTCAAGAAATGGTAGCACGCAAGTAATCTGTTACTCATTTAAGAATTAAACCAAGAATATGAAAATTCTCAATAACGGTGTCGGAACAGTCCAACCACCGTCTTACCGCCTAGAACAATGATCACCAATGAAGGATGAAGGGCAGAAGACTGGAAGATCCAAATATGCCACCGGGACAGGAGCTCAGGAAGAAGCTGCTGCTCTGCACCGGGACCTCTGAATAGGGAGCACTGGGAGTTGGGCTGGCTCTCTTTTATATAGTCTTGGCCTAGCCCAGAACCACGCCCAGGCATATTGCAGGGAAAGTGTCTGGAAGGCCCTGGAAAGGGGCCACACCCTAACACACTCTGAAAACCTGCAGCAATACATTGCAAAGGAACAGTATTTGTGAGCATATTAAAAATAAGTTTTCAGGATTGAACTCTGCAATGCAAAAGGTTAAACCACAACATCTCAGCACAATGCATAAATTATGTTGTTTTGAGAGTGCTGGGTTTTTGCATTTTTGTCGCCAATAGAGCGCATACTGCTCTGGTGTTGACAAGGTGGGGATGTTTCTGTTCCAGTAGAAGGATGACCATTTGGGTAGTGCCCCGGAACCTCATTTACTTCAAATGGGCCTCTCCTGACTCGGCCAGATGACATCCTGACAGGTCCCTTCTTTTGTTCCCTCAGTCAGGCAGGCACCGATCCCAATTGGTAGGGAGCTGCCTACTGACTTGGCTTGCAATGACCAAAGAGTTGTGATTATTAATTTTCCTGGCCACACCTCTGGGGTGGACACACCAGTTCTACACAAGGGGAGAAGGGTTTTGCCATTATGGATTTGGGGATAGAGGGGTACCGTGGGATTGTTTGCAGCAGCGCATACAAGAAATGTTGCAAATGTGGGTAGGATAACCCCTGGGAACATACATCCTATCTCTTAAAGAGAAGCCAGAAGTCAGTCCCAACCTCAACGGTTGTCAGACATAACTGTGGTATCCCCATACTCAGAACACAGCTCGGACGGGTGAAAGGAACTGAAACCTGCTGGCTGAGACCTGTGAAGAGCCCTGAAGGACTTGACTTGCTCCCCTTTGTCCCCAAGCATAAATGTGGCATCCCCCAGAAGCCTCCTCAGAACATTACTGGAAGAAGGAAGATCAGAAGAGGAATTAACCAGCTGTCTAAGACCTGAGTGGAGCCCTGAAGGACTGGACCTGTTCTCTCTTGTTCCCAGTTCAAAGTGGTGGTCTCTAAAGCTCATAGGGCTGACCCAAGCTACAGGGACTCACCAAGCTACAAGAGGGCTTTTAAAGATTCCCAGTTGACCAGCTCCAGTTAGACCTGACCCTGTTGGTTGCTTCCGCTGGAGTGAGGACTGACCCCAAAGTGCTGTCTATAATGTTCTACAACTCTTGGCTCTGTCTGGCTGGATGTTTCCAGAAAACCTGGGACTTTAAGGTTTTTTGGTCCCAAATACCTCCAGAGGACCTGGAAAAGCTGCCAAGCTCAGCTGACCAAGGTGCATTGCCCATGGGCTGAAGATTCTGGTTTCCATCACTTGGAGATTTTTCACAACTGCAAGTCCCCTGACAGTAGGACCTTGCAGAGATGGTACCCAGCCTCGTGGAGCAGTCTTCAGCTACAGCCTTGCCCTGCTCCAAAAATGGACTAAGTGCGCATGAAGAAATCTTGGCTGGGCAAAGGCTCAAAAACTATTCGGCAGGCAAGGAGCCTTTCCTGAAAGTAAAATAAGAAAAAATTCCAGTCCGAGCTTTCCTGTAAAAAAACAGCGGTTTCGGTGGGACTTCATCCAATGGCTATCTGACCTCCTAGAGTCCTCCCCGGCTACAGTCTCCTGCCTTGCTCTATGCTGAGCAAACTGGACTTCAATTTTTGAGACTAAATCCCAAGATAAATCCCTTGTTCATCCTTGTCCCTGTATTGAACCTGCGCCTCATCATGGTCAGTCTCAAAATGCACCTAGGTCTTAGTCTATAGCAACGGTACTCAAAGTACGGCCCGCGGGCCGCCAGCGGCCCCAGGACCTAGCTTGGCGGCCCGCGAGACGCACACCAAATGCCACATCATAATGGCAGCCGTATGTAAACATAGAAGAGGGCCGCAGGAGCATGCTCCCGCGGCCCTCCTCTATGTTTACATACGGCGGCCATTGTTTATGCCGTTGCCCTGACGATCCTGGAAGCCAAAGCCCCATAAAAGTCAGCGCTTGCAGCTAACTTTTATGGGGCTTTGGTCGTCTGCTTCCTGTCACCGGCTCCAAGTCTGCTGCCCGCCTGCCTGCCTGCTGTTCCACATTTGTGGCATCTTTACAGTGCTTTGAGTCAGGTAAGGCTCTTTGGTTATTTATTTATTTGTTTTTAATGTAGTGTGTGTTACTGGGGTAGGCGTGAGAGCAGATTGCGCTGTGTGTGTGCGCTGTGTGTGTGTGTTACTGGGGTAGGGGTGAGAGCAGATGGCGCTGTGTGTGTGCGCGCTGTGTGTGTTACTGGGGTAGGGGTGAGAGCAGATGGCGCTGTGTGCAGATGGCGCAGTGTGTGTTACTGGGGTAGGGGTGAGAGCAGATGGCGCTGTGTGCAGATGGCGCTGTGTGTGTTACTGGGGTAGGGGTGGGAGCAGATGACGCTGTGTGCAGATGGCGCAGTGTGTGTTACTGGGGTAGGGGTGAGAGCAGATGGCGCTGTGTGTGTTACTGGGGTAGGGGTGGGAGCAGATGGCGCTGTGTGCAGATGGCGCAGTGTGTGTTACTGGGGTAGGGGTGAGAGCAGATGGCGCTGTGTGCAGATGGCGCTGTGTGTGTTACTGGGGTAGGGGTGGGAGCAGATGGCGCTGTGAGCAGATGGCGCAGTGTGTGTTACTGGGGTAGGGGTGAGAGCAGATGGCGCTGTGTGTGTTACTGGGGTAGGGGTGGGAGCAGATGGCGCTGTGTGCAGATGGCGTAGTGTGTGTTACTGGGGTAGGGGTGAGAGCAGATGGCGCTGTGTGTGTTACTGGGGTAGGGGTGAGAGCAGATGGCGCTGTGTGTGTTACTGGGGTAGGGGCATTGTTTTGAAAAAGGGGGTGGGGTGGTTGTTCCCCCTCTAAGCCCCGCCCCCTCTAAGCCCCGCCCCCGCTGTCACTTCAGTGCGGCCCTCGGCCGCAAACCATACTGCAATTTTGGCCCCCGAGAAAAAGTTTGTGAGTACCCATGGTCTATAGCAACCAGTTGATCGTGATTGGCGCTTAATGCTTTTTTTTGTGCTATTTTCATATAAATCTTTAAAAATTCATATCTCCTGTTTACCTTGTTGAATTTTTGTCATTTGGTAGGTAATCACTGTCTTAATTAATACCACGATTTCTTACGAGTAGGATCTTCTACTAATCTACCAATGGGTGGGCACTGTAGATTCCATTTCAGTTTTCAGTTTTTGTTTGGCAAGAGTTCACTGTTTTTCCCACAGTGAGGCTGGTGAAAGATTAGCTGTTTGCTCACCTCAATATTCGATGCCGAAACCTTGATGTGGGTGGACAGGACATCCTCAAATATTTGGCATAAGCCCTGTCGTTAGCCACTTCAGTGTTTATTTTTAAACCATGTGCTGCACATGTATTGTGATTTATTATCCTTATTTGCACACAGATTTCTTTGAATTGGAAAGAGCAAAAGTCAATGGATTAAATTGGATAGGTGGAAGGTGATGGTGTGGCCAAATATTATAAGGGGTAAAATATCCCCCTCCTCCCCAACCTTGTGTAAAAGCTTTATTGCAATTCAGTTCCCAATTCAATGCCTTCATAAAAGTTCTCAACAATCGACATTTTTCTTCTGTTTTGTCGAAGAACACATCACTGGCTTGAAATCCCCTTATAATGTACGGCAATAGTGCTTTATTTCATGTAGTACGTTGAATAGCACCCCGAAAGCATAGAAAGCACTGATTCCTGTTAATTAGTAATAGTATTTTTCTAGGACATTGAGCTTAGGACAGCTCCCACATCCTCAGTGGATTGTGTAGCTTTGGGCCTTCGCACGAGCTGCAGGGAAGAAAGACACGGACACTATCCGCAGCTCCGCCTTTACTTTTTATATCGTTACCCTACAAGCCCACCCTTGCGCCCGCGATGGCAACAAAGTATAGGAGAGCCAAGGTGGCTCTCTACATCCCTCCCATGTTTCCATGAGAAAAACCAAAACATTAAACCGGGCTTGAAGAAAACATAAACAAGAAACTAAATGCATGAATATCATTACTTTCCTCAGTTCAGCAGGTGGGGCCAGGTAACATCTGTAGCCTAGCCAGAAGAATGTAATGTCCCCAGAGCCCTTGCTCAACAGACGAAGTCTCTCAGCTGACTGCTCGGCATGGGATTGGGTCAGAGATGATACCTCTCACTCCGGCTGACCACCCCGTGGTTGTACTTGTCACCTGATCGGTTGTTCTCACTGGTAGGCGGCACCTCTTGGGTACCAGCCTGTCCATCAGTACTGCATTTGACTGTACCAGCACCGTCCATTTCTTCTTCCTCCTGTTTCACTTTCGGTGCGACACCGGCTTGTTTGAAGTACAAGGCATTTCTTGTCACTTGCCGCTCATCACGACAGGCAGTTACCATGGAGCCTCAGACTGACACTACCTCCCACACTTCCGGTTCACACGGCGTCTGAAACTTCCCTACGGAACGGCGATTCTTCACCACCACACGATCTCCCATTTGGAATCCACGTGTACTGGTGCGCCTCCTTTCACTGGCCTTTTGGTTCGTCAGCTGCTGGCGTTGTTGGGTGGCTTCCACGTCTAGCTCTGGAGATTCCCAGCTGGGACCTGCTGGAATGCAGTCTTGTGAGGCTGTTTTGAACAACAGGGCAGCTGGAGCACAGCCAGTCGTCCTGTGGGGTGTCTGACAGTAAGCTCTCAAGAATTGGTGGAGGCACTGTTCTCCATCTTCCTTCAGTTCAACACCAATCCGTAATGCACGGTTGAGGGTTCGCATGATTCTTTCCACGTCCCCATTGGCCTGGGGCCAATACGGCATGATCTTACGCCGGCGTACAGCAAGTCTATCAAGGTATGACCGGAATTCTTGACCATGAAAAGGAGGACCGTTGTCAGTTCTGACTTCATCTGGAAGCCCGAAGATTGCAAATGTTCTATCCAACACCGGTCTCACATTCTCAAACGAAGTGGATGCTACAACCTCCACCACAGGAAATTTGGTGTATGAATCCAGCACAACCACAGTTAGTCTCCCATCAGGAAAACTTCCAAAGTCCATGCTCACCTTGGACCACGGCTTCTGGCTCGGAGGTTCAGTGATTACTGGACAGATGGGTGGCTCCCCAGAGGTGATTATGCATGAATGGCAGCTTCCGACCATGGTGTTAACTATGGCGGCCATACCTGGGAACCATACCTTGGCTCTGAGCCGCGCCTTCGTCTTAGCTGCTCCTTGGCGGCCTTAGTGAGCCAGCTCCGCCACTCGATGCCATAGCTGTCGAGGCAGCACTATTCTTCGCCCTCTGAGGACCAGCCCTTCTCTACCCACCGATAGCTCGTTCTGTACTTTCCACATTCCTTGCAATGCTGTTTTGTCTTCCACGTTGGCCGTCCCAGTTCTCCCTAAGAAATATTTCCACTGCCTGCTACCCAGCGCTTCCTTGACGTGGTTTAGCACCGGATCCACCTCTGTAGCCTGCACAATGTCTTCCACCATCAACACAGTCGGGCAGGCAGATTTGACGACCATGTTCACAAACACCTCTGTGTTCTCTTCGTCCCCTTCATGAGACTCATCCTGTGCACCTGCAGAGGGGTGTCTGGATAGGTAGTCGGCCGGGTTGTTCACACCAGGCCGGTAGATGACTTGAAACCTGTAGGGTTGGAGCAGAACAGCCCAGCGTTCGATCCTCGGTGGGGCTAACCGCGCAGTCCCTTTTGAACAGTGACACCAGTGGTTTGTGGTCCGTCACCACCTGGAATCGTGCCCATAGACGTACAGGTGGAAGTGTTTGCATGCCCATTGGATCGCCAACGCCTCCATTTCTATTTGGGCGTAACGGGTCTCTACAGCCGATAGGGCTCATCTGGCACATGCAACGGGGGCCCACTCCGGATGCCTCTGCTCCTGCAGAAGAACTACTCCCAGACCTACCAGGCTGGCATCCACCACAACCTCCATTCATTTTTGGGGGTTGAAATAAACCATGGTTGACTTGTCCAGAAACGCTGCCTTTACATCGCGAAATGCCTTATCCGCAGTTGGGCTCCACTCCCACCTCTGAGACACCTTAGTCAGTGGTCAGAGAGGCACAGTCAGCGTGGCCAGCTGGAGTATGAATCTGCCACAGTATGTGGCCATCCCTAAGAAACTCCTCACTTCTGTGACACCCTGAGGAACTTGGGCTTGGCGAATGGCATCAGCCTTGCGCGGGTCCACCCTCAGACCATCTTTGGAGAATATGGGGGTTATTCTAACTTTGGAGGAGGTGTTAATCCGTCCCAAAAGTGACGGAAAAGTGACGGATTTACCACCAGCCGTATTACGAGTCCATTATATCCTATGGAACTCGTAATACGGCTGGTGGTATATCCGTCACTTTATCGTCACTTTTGGGACGGATTAACACTCCTCCAAAGTTAGAATAACCCCCTATGTATCCGAAGAACTTGATGGACATCTGATAGAACGCACACTTTTGCTTGTGCAGTGTGAGGCCCGCATCTGCAAGCCTTTGCAGAGTGGCTCTCAGTGTTGGTGATGCTCCTCCCTGGTCTTGGAGTAGATTAAAATGTCATCACTGAAGTTGATAACCCAAGACAGTCCTGATAGTGTTTCCCTAATGGTGTTTTGGAACACCTCGGCTGCTGACGACACCCCAAAGCTTAGCCTTTTGTAGCGTCTTAGTCCTATGGTGTGTGTCAAAAAGGTTGTGATGTTCTTGGTGTCTGGATGAAGTTCCAGCTGGTGGTAGCCAGCCTTTAGGTCTAGCTTGAAAAACCATTGTGAGCCATTAAGGTCTGCAATTATATTGTCCATGGTAGTGTCTCTCTCTTCGGATGGCTTTATTAGGCAGGTGCATGTCCACGCAGAGACGTATGGCTCCCGGTTGTTTGGGCTTGGGTGCGATCACCAAGGTCGAAACCCACGGGGTGGGCCTGTCCACCTTTTCGATCAAATCTTGGTCCTCCAGCAACTGCAACTCTTTTTCTATGGTTGGTCTTAGATGGAAAGGCACCCAATGATGTCTGAGTGCCCCCACCGTTACCTTCGGGTCAATGTGCAGTTTGACACTCTTGCTTTTAAGTCTCCCCAGCCCTGCAAACAGCTGCGGAAACTCACCAAGAAGGGACTCTGTGTGTGACTCGTACACCTGATGTGCAAAGAACACTAACTCAAGATCTTCTGCAGTGTGGTATCCCAGCAGGGTACCTCGGTCACCTGCCACTATGTAGAACTTCGCCTCGGTCACAGAAACTTCAATCGTCCCCTTCAGGGGAAGCAGGTCTCGACCCCCGTTGGTGTATATTTTGGTGGAACTTGGAGTCAGGCATGGCTTTGGGGATAGCTGTCCATACATGGCGTTGTCCATGACATTGACTGTTGCCCCAGTGTCCATGAGCACAGGAGCGGGTGTGTCATTGATCCTCACCGTACTCATAGGGGGAGACCGCCTTTTGTTCTGCCTCCACCCCGTAAATGAAATGACGAAAATGTCCTCGTCCTCTTTGAACACTGGCACCCTGGTGGTCACCTGCCCTCTTGGTGCATTGGCTTCAGTGCTGACGTTCCTGACCTTTACCTCTTTCCCTTTTGATTCCTCTTGTCTGCCTTTTCCTGCCCTGCACATTTTGGCGAAATGATTGTTCTTGCCACACCTGTTGCATGGCTTTCCTCTCGCCGGGCAGCCACTCGCAGACCTGTGTTCATACCCACAATTACCGCAGACACCCTCTCCTGGCTTCGAGACGGGAGATCGACGTCCTGATGGTTGGCGAGGCTGGATGGCCTCCACCTGTTCCTCCTTTACCTGAGCAGGGCGCTTCGCCGACGCGGCTGACATAGACTGCCCCCTTGCTGCGGCAATGGCGTCCACCCGGACTGCAGATAGTTCACGGGAGCGTGCCAGTATCAAAATCTCGTCCAAGGAGATACCTGGTTGGCGCATGATCAGCTGTTTTGGACCGGCACCCCTGGATGATCTGGGCTCTGATCTCCTCATGCTGGTTCAGGCCGACGCACGTGCTGGCTAACTTCCTCAGCCGAGCATAGAACATGTCTACTGACTCAACATCTGTTTGCTGGGTCTGGGGTAGTTTGAAACGCTCATAACCCGGGTTGAGTTGGGGGTCAAAATACTTATTTAGCGCAGCCACCGCAGCTTTGTAATCCGTCCTGTAAACCGTGTCTGGGAGGGAGTGAAAGAGTTCGTGGAGTTCGTCACCTGTCATCAGTAGCATCAGAGACCTGCGCACTGCCCCATACTTCTCTCATGTGGCACAGAAGTAATTGTCCAACCCACCTAACCACAGGCGCTATTGTGGTGCCGCTGTGGTGTGGTCTATTAGCTGACTGAACGGGGACAGCGCAGCAACCGACGAGTGTGCACTAGGGGTGGTGTGCGCTGGGTGCAGTTCATTTTCCTGCTGTGGTGCACTCATGTTAACACTCCACCTCTCCCCCTCTTTATTTGCTGTCCTTGGTTGTTATTTTTTTTTAAAAAATTTTATGAGGCCCTCTGTTATATGATGCTTGATTGCCAGAAATTCCCAGTGCAGGGCTTGTAGTGTAGTTTATGATATGAGGGGGGCCACTGAGTCTTTCCCTCACCATCCAGCCACCTCCTTGCACTGCTCCTTACTGTACTTGATTTCTGGAATTCCTTGGACTTCAGGAGCATGGGGCCTTGCTCCTCTCCACGTGGTGCCACTCCTCTCCGTACCATTTCAGGGAGAGGCGCTTTCTCTCGAAGAGCCGTTGGTTTCTCACAGGCACTACCGCTGGCGCCCTTGGGGTCCTCGCAGCTTCACACCCCGGCTCGAGAACTCCGCGGTGGAATTCACTTGGGCGTCAGCCGATTAAGCTGCGTGTCCCTCGCCCAGCCTGGCGAGCGATTACAAGTGGCAGACTCGCTCAGGGTAAGTCGCCGCCTACCTTCCACGCTGTTCTTCATGTGTTAGTGAGGTCAGAGGCCTCACACACGCCATGCACCTTGTCCTTCCGCTGGTGCGAGAACAGCCGGAGGGGGGGCACCGGAGGGTGCAGTCACACGCTGGTGGTTCGTCGACCATAACACGAGTCCGGTTCAGTATTTTACTTTATTATTTATGCTCTCTCGTTGCCAATGTAGCTTCGGGCCTTCGCACGAGCTGCAGGGAAGAATGACATGGACACAGGGATCGTGTACACACGTGGAGTCTGCTGTCCACAGCTTTGCCTTTACTTTTTATATTGTGACCCTACAAGCCCGCCCTCGCGCCCACAATGGCAACAAAGTATAGGAGAGCCCGGGTGGCTCTCTACAGATTGGACGATGGGGAGTGGCTTTCTGCACCAAATGATTGAGCACCAAGCCATAGTATATGTCATGAGGTTATGCATATATGTGTAGCAGTCTGTATAGTGCTGTAGCTGGCCGGTAGTCACACATCAAGGCAGTAAAGCAGAAAGCCAATTTCTCTCCACAAAACGCAATAATATAGTTTCTTGAACACTGCGATGATGGACCCCGCAATTAAATTATTTTAATAGTGCATTGAAGAAGCACAGAAAACAAGACAACAATGTGGACCTAGTTCAAAGTACGCTCCGATACTCCCAGTGCTTGAACACTGCAGGCATTTGAAAGGAACGTAATTGCATTTGTGGTTAAGCCTTTCTCTGCCTGCAGAAGGTGTAACTCAGTATTAAATACTTGGCTTCACAGCCGCTAAAGATTCGAGTGGTTTGGAAAGCTAATTTAAAAGCCCTCGTAGTTTGTCATTCGAAGAGGAAACTTCTGACTGCGACTGAGAAACGGCGCCATTAAACCACTGTTGGTTCAGATCGGCAATTTTTTTTAATCACAACTTCCTGAACGCATTTTACTTTTTGATTAGTCTAATTTTGATAGATGTACATGCTGCGGCTGACGCTGCCTTTTGGAAGTTCTCATGAACAGCCAGATGAATGGTAACGCTAGCAAACAATTTTGGACTTTTTTTTTCCTATAAAAACTACTTTGTTTGGCTCTTTCTCCCTAATTGTATTAAAGTTTTCCATTGGTTCTAAAAAGGAGCAAACTATTTTTTTTTTGTTTATTTGAAAGTGAATGGAGCAAAGATGAACATGTTTATTTCAGCCTGCGGTCTGGTGAAGAAACCAGTGGCATTGCCAACAGGCTTCGGAGGCGTTTTAAGGCATGGGCAAAGTGGGCTCTGGCCCAGGTCCCCCAACTTTCAAGCACTCAGCTAAGCTGTTGGTACAGTCCTATAGTGTTTAGTTACAAAATAACCTGTTTGTGTACTTACTAAAGAATAATGCATGTTTAAAAGGTTAGCGCGCCTGCTGAAACCAGATTAAAGTGCAAAAGCTCAACCCAACTGCACATTCCTTTGCCTTTATTCAACATGTACCACATATGTAAAATATATATAGACATTGTGTGCTCTCTCTGTGACTACATCCTAGAGCTGCTGCCAGCAGGTGCAATCTTAGCCTGTTGCCTTCTCAATATGCAGTACACAAAAGCACCCATCAGCACCATATGCCCAAATGGTCGATGACAGGCTAACTGCAACATACAATGTAGTTAGGAGGCTTGGTCGGGCCACCAACCTTTCTGCTTTTCTGGTGGGTAAGCCAGGGGCCAATGTGTAGTCCAGAACAACATTATTTGCTCTGTCCGTGACTGAACTGTCCACATGAAGCAGGTGCTAGTCTGGTGCAATCCCAGCCTGGTGCTACCTGACTCAGAGTCCCTGCTCCTCAAACAGCAGGCATTAAAGTGCATTAACCCGTTCTCTGCCATGCCTTCTCCCCCTCAGGTGCCAGGCCTTTTTTTTGCTATTTGGGGCAGTTCGCACTCAGGTCCTCATAACTTTTTGCCACATAAGCTACCCTCGGCAAGTTCGCATCCTTTTTCCCCCCTTTTTTCCTAGGGATTCTAGAGGTACCCAAAGTTTGTGGGTTCTCCTGAAGGACACCAAGACATTAGCCAAAATACAACAAAAATATTGTTTTTTTTAAAAACAAAATGGGAAAAAAGGGCTGCAGGAGAAGGCTTGTAGTTTTTTTCCCCTGAAAATGGCATCAACAAAGGGGTTTGTGGTGCTAAAATCACCATCTTCTCAACATTCAGGAACAGGGAGACTTGAATCATAAAACCACATTTTTAACACAATTTTGGCATTTTAATGGGACATACCCCATTTTTACTATATTTTGTGCTTTTAGCCTCCTTCCAGTTAGTGACAGAAATGGGTGTGAAATCAATGCTGTATCCCGGACAGCAAAACATTTCTGAAAAGTAGACAAAATTCTGAATTCAGTAAGGGGTCATTTGTGTAGATCCTACAAGGTTTTCCTACAGAAAATAACAGCTGAAAGAAAACAAATATTGAAATTGAGGTGAAAAAAACTGCCATTTTTCTCCATGTTTTACTCTAACGTGTTCCTGCGATGTCAGATTTTTTAAAGCAACATACCGTTACATCTTCTGGACTCTTCTGGTTGCGGGGTTATAAAGGGCTTGTGGGTTCATCAAGATCCCTAGGTACCCCGAGCCAATAAATGAGCTGCACCTTGCAATGGGTTTTCATTCTATACCCGGCATACAGCAATTCATTTACTGAAATATAAAGAGTGAAAAATAGATATCAAGAAAAACTTTGTATTTCCAGAATGGGCCTAAGATAAGGTGCTGAGAAGCAGTGGTTATCTGCACATCCCTGAAACCCGGGGTGACCATACTATAATGTGAATTACAGGCCATTTCTCAAATAGACGTCTTTTTTTACACTATCTTACATTTGGAAGGAAAAAATGTAGAGAAAGGCATGGGGCAATAAGACTTGTTTTGCTATTCTGTGTTCCCCGAAGTCTCCTGATAAAAATGATACCTCACTTGCGTTGGTAGGCTCGCAACAGGAAACACAACATGTACACATCACATTTTTACTTTGAAATCTGATGTGTTTTTTGCAAAGTGCCTAGCTGTAGATTTTGGCCTCTAGCTCAGCCGGCACCTAGGGAAACATACCAAACCTGCACATTTTTTTAAACTAGACAACTACGGGAATCCAAGATGGGGTGACTTGTGGGGCTCTCACCAGGTTCTGTTACCCATAATCCTTTGCAAACCTCACAATTTGCCCCCCAAAAAAACACTTTTTCCTCACATTTCGGTGACAGGATGTTCTGGTACCTAAGAGGAGCCACAAATTTCCTTCCACCCAGCGTTCCCCCAAGTCTCCCGATAAAAATGGTACCTCAATTGTGTGGGTAAGCCTAGTGCTCGCGACAGGACTAGATCACACAATGGTCAATGTTGGTCCTTACATGAGGGCAACTATTGACTCTAGGGTGATCCATTTCTGACGCAGGCACTAGGTACAGGCACTCAAGTGGGATAATGTTTTTATAAGGACAGGTGGGGAAACACTAGGTGGTAGGAATTTTGTGGCTCCCAGCATATTCCTGTAGTACAACAGAAACGTTGGAGGGAGAAGGCAATAAGTTGGGGGGAAGGCCACCCTAAGGCTGACAGGTCTAAGAAGAGGTCTCTGTAGAGAGGCCACTCTCAGCAAACCATACCTTACACCCTGTTCAATGAAAGAAAAGTTCTTTGAAGAGGGGCAAGTTACTCATTAAAGCCTTTCATACCCAGCCTTCACCCTGTCATGAAAGGGCATTTTGTCATAAACCCTGTCATTTACCCTGTATAGAGTTCTATAACAAGTAAGCAGTCTTTTATTAAACTCTACCATAGAGAATCTGCACCCTGTTAAATTGTGATAACACAGGGCCTGGTGTTTCTAGAATAACTTTGTTGAAGCATGTTTTAATTTATGTGGAATCCACCTTGTCTTGTTCACGTTTTGTGATATTCAATGATGACAGAGGCCTGCAAAGTGAGTTCAGAACTGGGGTGACTGCTGATATACTAATTAACTGAATAGGTGGTAAAACAAGGCTTGCTTAAAAGAGACACCTCACACAACATTCATTCTTGTATTCACCCAGCAACCGATGGACATCTGGATGTCGACATAGGTCTGGATGGAATTGAGAAGAAACTGTTTTGTTGACGCCATGGAAAGTCCCAACCATTTGAGTAATGTGAAGGTCACGCTTGTGGTCATCCTGTGTCTCGCTGCCATCATGAAATGTTGTTTTACTATGATTGGTTAAATGCTTAGGTGGTCATTACAACCCTGGCAGTCGGTGTTCAAGCGGCGGTAAGACCGCCAACAGGCCGGCAGTAAAAAATTTGCAATTACGACCATGGCGGAAACCGCCAACAAAGACAGCCACTTTAACTGTCCGACCGCCACGGTGGTACAAACAACAGCTTGGCGGACACCGCCAACAGACAGGCGGAGGACAAAGTAACGCCCACAGTATCACAACCTACCAATCCGCCACCTTTTCCGGGGCGGATTCACCGCAGATAGAAACATGGCGGAAACAGGATTTCGAAGGGAAAACGCTCACCTCTACACACCCCATGAGGAACCAGGACACCATGGAGCCAGAACTCCAAATTCTCCCTGCGATAGTCTTCCTGCTCCTCTACCAGGAGCACGAACGCCGGGGCGAAGACCACGGTGAGTACTGCACCTACGACACAGAGGATGGGGGAGGGAAAAGAGAGTGACACACACACGCAACACCCCCACCCTCACCCACTATAACACACACACTATTTATACATGATAGTTACACCCCCCAACCCCCCCGGAAGAATGCAAAGACAAAAGAAAATGAGTGTAACCATTGTAATATGTTAAAATCAAGTAGGCTAAAATATATATATATACACCAAGCATAGTAGTCCAGGTAGTGCTCCAATTAAGTCAGTGGAACACTGGGCCCACACGGTATGGGCGAGGCCCACACAAGATCCCCGACCATGACGGAGAGAACACTGCATGGGCATCAGAGAGCAAGAAAACAGGCACCTCATGGGGAGGGAAAAGCGGGGCACCTCAGCCGGTTGAGTGCACGACACCAAATCCACAAGGGGGCCACATGCCCACTGTTCAATCCTGGGGAGTGCAAAGCCGCAGTCTCTCAAGTCTCTACAGTGTGTGGGTTGCCCACTGTTCCATCCTGGGGAGTGCAAAGCCACAGTCTCTCAAGTCTATACAGTGGGTGGGTTGCCCACTGTTCCATCCTGGGGAGTGCAATGCCACAGTCTCTCAAGTCTCACAAGTGGGTGGGTTGCCCACTGTTCAATCCTGGGGAGTGCAAAGCCACAGTCTCTCAAGTGGATAACAGTCTCTACTGGTTCTGGAGGGGGCATGGTGCCCAGAGTGCTTCATCCTGCTAAGGACAGCGGTAGTGGATGTATCTCTCCACTGGTTCTGGAGGGGGCATTGTGCCCAGAGTGCTTCATCCTGCTAAGGACAGAGGTAGTGGATGTATCTCTCCACTGGTTCTGGAGGGGGCATAGTGCCCAGAGTGCTTCATCCTGCTCGTGACGGACTCATTAACGTCAGTGCCCTTGGCGCTCATGGGCCAGCGGTGCTTGAGGCGGCGGTGCCCTGTTCAGCGGTGCTTGGAGCAGCGGTGCCCTGTTCAGCGGTGCTTGGAGTGGCGGTGCACTGTTCAGCGGTGCTTGAGGCGGCGGTGCCCTGTTCAGTGGTGCTTGGAGCGGCGGGCTCCTTTGCAGTGACTCAGCTGCTGGCGGTCCTCTCTGTCCCAGCGGGGCTTGCGCTGGCGGTCCTCTCTGTCCCAGCGGGGCTTGCGCTGGCGGTCCTCTCTAACCCAGCGGGGCTTGCGCTGACTGTCCTCTCTCTCCCAGCGGGGCTTGTGCTGGAGGTCCTCTCTGTCCCAGCGGGGCTTGCGCTGGCGGTCCTCTCTGTCCCAGCGGGGCTTGTGCTGGCGGTCCTCTCTAACCCAGCGGGGCTTGCGCTGACTGTCCTCTCTCTCCCAGCGGGGCTTGTGCTGGGGGTCCTCTCTGTCCCAGCGGGGCTTGTGCTGGCGGTCCTCTCTGTCCCAGCGGGGCTTGTGCTGGCGGTCCTCTCTAGCCCAGCGGGGCTTGTGCTGGCGGTCCTCTCTAGCCCAGCGGGGCTTGTGCTAGCGGTCCTCTCTGGCCCAGGGGGGATGATGGCGGTGGCCTCCTGGGCAGCGGGGATGATGGCTGTGGCCTCCTGGCCAGCGGGGATGATGGCTGTGGCCTCCTGGGCAGCGGGGATGATGGCGGTCTCCTCCGCCGTGCTGCTCTTCTCAGACTTTCTTGGTTTCTTGTGGCCCTTCCCCACCTTGGAAGGTGTTGCAGCTGACTCCACAGTCCCACCGCGACCCCTGGGAGCCGCTTTGGTGGCTGGTGTCTTCCCCCTCTCCCGCCGGGCACTAGCCAAAGTTTGATGCTTGACAGGCGGGGGACTGTCCGTGCTGTGGCTCCGTGCCATACTGGCTGCCCTGGTGGCCGGTGCACTCCAGATTCCGGTGACTACAGGTACCACTGGTCCCGGAGATGTAGTGGCTGAGGTGCTAGTGCGGGACCTAGGAGACGGACGGGGTGGGGGAAGTGTGGGAAAGAGGTCAAGGTTGGACAGGAAAAGCTTTTTGGAGATACTGGGACGGCTAGCTGGAGGGGGGTTTGGGAGTGGAGGAAGAGGTTGTGGTTGTGGGAGGTGTTTGTTTGCTGACTTTGGGTGAAGGTGCATGCGCTGGAGGCTGTCGTGAGGTGGATGGCTGTTGGGTGGGTGTGTGCCTGCGTTTGTGTATCTTGGGAGATGGCGTCACAGACACACTGGGAGAGGACACAGGGGACGTGTGAATGGTAGTGGGGGTGGTGACTGCACGTGAGCTGGGTGTGGTGGTGTGTGTGCTGGTGATGGCAGTAGTGGCTGTAGATGTAGGGCATGCAGGTGTGAGTGTAGACGAGACTGGGAGGGAAGAGGGAGATGAGGAGGAGGGGGACACAGTGCAGGCAGTGGATATTGGTGTGTCTGCATGTGTGTGATGCTTGCGTGAGTGACTATGGGATGTGTGGTGCTTATGTTTCCCTTAGCTTCCCTTGTGTGTTGACATGTGTGCGTGCTGGTCTAGAGGTGTGCTTGTGATATGCTGGGGTACAGGGGATTGAGTCTGGATGGAGGAAGTTGGAGGGGGGAGGCTAGCACAGGGACAATGGCTGCCATCAGTGCTGAGGCCAGAGTCTGAAAAGCTCACTGAAGGGCTGCATGACCAGAATGAATGCCCTCCAGGAATGCGTTGGTTTGTTGCAACTGCCTTTCGACACCCTGGATGGCATTCAAAATGGTAGACTGCCCAACGGTGAGGGACCTGAGGAGGTCAATGGCCTCCTCACTGAGGGCAGCAGGGGTGACTGGGTCAGGGCCTGAGGTGCCTGGGGCAAAGGTGATGCCCACCCTCCTGGGTAAGCGGGCACGGGGCAAAGGCTGAGGGGCTGCTGGGAGGGTGGTGCTGGAAAGGGGGGTGGCTGCTGTACCTGTAGATGGGGGGCACAGATGTTGCCGCCACCACAAGGGAGCTCCCATCAGAGGACGAGTCTGTGTCACTGGTCTCAGCTCCTGTCCCAGCCGTGGAACTCCCCTCGCCCTCTGTCCCACTTGTGAAATCCGAGTCCGTAGTGTGGCCCTCCATGGCCATGTGGGATGCAGCCCCCTTGTGCTCCGGTGCCACTGCTCCTCCGCCTGATGATGCTAATGCACACAAGAACAGGGAGACCACAAAAAGGGGGGGACGACAGAAGAAAGACATGTTGAGTGCAGGCATTACCGCTACCATTGGCTGACACGACAGCCACAGAAGCCCCCTGCACTACGCCGCGCTCTTGGGCTCCACTGTTCAATTCCTGGGAAATGGCCTACTAGGCTATGGACGACATCTGCACACATGGATGACACAGGGGCATGACTAGATGTACTTGGCACTCTACAGAGGTGGGGTGGGGTGCCACATGGCCAGCCTTACGGAGGGACCTTGCCTACGGAACTCGCCCTGGCCTAGGGAAACCCACAGCCCACCTCCCCCACCCAGACACCTCCACTGCGTGCAAAATCAGCAGGATGAGAGTGTACTCAGCCCCTTGTGGCTGCTGTGATGCCCTCAAGCGCCCATCCAACTCCGGGTACGCCACCGCCAGGATCCTGAACATCAGGGGGGTCATGGTGCGACGGGCACCCCTCCCACGTTGGGAGGCCATCCCCAGCTGAGCCTCCGCCATCCAGCGGCGAATGTCCTCCCATCTTTTCCGGCAGTGGGTGCTCCGTCTGTGGTAGACCCCGAGGGTCCGGACGTCCTTGGCCATGGCACGCCAAATATATTTTTTCTGGTGGGCGCTGACCTACATGAATTGTACAGGGTGAAGAGAAACTTATTACCAACTGCACCGTCACAGTCATTGGTCCCCATCCCTACCCTTCCAGACCAAGGTCACAGCAGCACTTGTAGTGTAGGTCCTCTCCTGTCGAAGATCAGGTATTGTGTAATTGAACAGATAGAAAATAGCGGTCACGTCCGCGGCGGTGCGTACATCATCATTGGCTCCTGGGACCCATAGGGTCCAATGTTAACCATTGCAGCATTGCGCCGCGGTCTTCGACCGCCTACCGCGACGGTGTACAACGCCAGCGCAGGTACCTCACAACTCATTGTCCCAATTTACAGGTCAGTCAGCCGCCATTTCAGGGGCCCACATGGCTTCATTTTTAACTGCGTCACACATACCTAGGCCTAGACTCAACACACATACAGACCAGTTTTAGGATTATGATTTGTGTTCTGTGTAAGCTGTGGGTACGTACCTCTGAGTTGGCTGACTCTGTGCTCGCTGTTGTCCTTCATAGGCACCGTCCGCTGGGACATGTGAGGAGATGGCGGCATCCTCCGGTGTACCGACCGTTGGTGGACCTGTCGACAATGGAGGAAAGACATGTGATCATCACATACAGGCTTGACTGTGCCACAATCCAGGAACTGTGTGCCCAGCTGGAGCCAGACCTGACGTCAGCTATCCGCCATCCCACAGGAATACCCCCTCAAGTGCAGGTGCTGTCAGTGCTCCATTTCCTTGCAAGTGGGTCATTTCAAACAACAGTGGCCATAGCATTAGGGATGTCCCAGCCTATGTTTTCCAATGTGTTGTCCAGAGTGTTGTCTGCCCTGCTGAAACACATGCGGAGCTATATAGTTTTCCCTCAGGTGGAGTATTTGCCTACAGTGAAAGGTGATTTCTATGCCCTGGGACATATCCCCAACATCATAGGTGCCACTGATGGGACCCATGTGGCTTTAGTACCCCCCGCAGGAGTGAACAGGTGTACAGAAACCGGAAGAGTTACTATTCCATGAATATACAGATGGTATGTTTGGCAGACCAGTACATCTACCATGTGAATGCCAAGTTCCCTGGCTCAGTGCATGACGCCTAAATCCTGTGGAATAGCAGCATCCCTTATGTGATGGGTCAACTCCAGAGGCACCGTGTGTGGCTATTAGGTGAGCACCTGGAAGCAAGACAGTGGGAATGGTTGTCTGGGTCTGGGGATATCCCTACAGGTTAGTGTGTGTCTAACAGTTGTCCCTCGCCATTTGCAGGTGACTCTGGTTACCCCAACCTGTCATGGCTACTGACCCCAGTGAGGAATCCCAGGACAAAGGCAGAGAAACGCTACAATGAGGCACATGGGCGTACACGGCGGATAATCGAGCGGACCTTCGGCCTCCTGAAGGCCAGGTTCAGGTGCCTCCATATGACAGGTGGATCCCTATTTTACTTACCAGAGAAGGTGTGCCAGATCATCGTGGCCTGCTGTATGCTTCACAACTTAGCTTTGCGACGACAGGTGACTTTTCTGCAGGAGGATGGTCCAGATGGCGGTGTTGTTGCAGCTGTGGAGCCTGTGCACAGTGAAGACGAGGAAGCAGAAGAAGAAGACATGGACAACAGGGATCCAGCAATATTTCGGGTGAGACACACGTAAGAATACAAACCTGCCTACTACATGTACTTTAACACTACTACCTCTCTACTGTCTGTTGTTTTCACCCAGTGTATGGTCACTGAGTTGTCACTTTCCCTTACGATTTCACAGATGTGTGTCCCAAAGTGTGACTTCTGCTTTGATTCATCATGGACTACAGCTGTGTGACATAGGTATGTTGACATTACAAATGAAAGAGCTTTTTGACACTGTAATTGCTAACACACTATTCCGAAATCACAGACTGACTCCATATTGTTTTGTGCTTTAAGAGTGTTTATTTTAGTACTCAATATTGGAGGGGGTAGCAAAATGGTCAGGGGGGATGGTGGAGGAATGTCCATGGCAGAGTCCAGTCTATTAGTCTCACAGGTGCATTGCCCAAATGGGCATAGGAAGTGGAGCTGGGGCAGTTTAAGGATGGACAGGATGACAAAGTGGGACGGAAGGATGACATTCAGGGTGGTCTCATTTCTTGGCAGGGGTCTTGGCATCGTTCTCTGTCTTTGTCCTGGATCTCAGGGACCGTTTGCGAGGTGGTTCTCCCTCTGCAGGGGGTGGGGTGCTGGTGTGGTGGTCCTGTGGCGGTTCCTCCTGTCCACTAGCGCTGGCGGAGGTGGTGGGCAGTTCATTGCCCAGGCTAGTGTCAGGGGCCTCTTGTAGTGCCACAGTGTCCCTCCTGGTGTTGAGTACTTCCTTCAGCACCCCTACGATGGTGCCCAGGGTGGAATTGATGTCTCTGAGTTCCTCCCTGAAGCCCAAATACTGTTCCTCCTGCAGGTGCTGGGTCTCCTGAAACTTGGCCAGTACCATTGCCATCGTCTCCTGGGAGTGGTGGTAGGCTCCCATGATGTTGGAGAGGGCCTCGTGGAGAGTGGGTTCCCTTGGCCTGTCCTCCCCCTGTCACACAGCAGCCCTCCCACGTGGTGGTGTGTTGGCGGTCTTCTGCACGGCGGTAAGCGGCTTTTACCGCCAATGTTGTAATGACCGCCTTAATGTTTATATAACTCCATGCATCTTCTGATCAACATCATTCCACATACCTGCCCATAGTGATGAATAAGTCACCCTTTTCTCTATCAAGATTAAACACTGTGTTTCCACGCCTTTGTGGTTTTCATGAATACTAATTATGATTAATGTTTCTCTTATCAGACGTGTTGTTTGTTAACTCATGGCCCAATGAATTCATGAATATGGCTGCCTATGAAACTTGACTTTGCCTGTGTCTCTTTATTTAGTTTCAACATCTTGGTTAGGAATGCAGACCTAGGCTTGTGGCTGGTCTGGAAACTGTACGCAGCTCCATGACTTTACTCGATCATTGGACTGAGAGTGCAATGCTTCTGACATGACAACTCTGCCCTCCCTACATATTTGGCATCTCACCACAGCATAAAATTGTGAGTACCAGTATTTGCACTGCCCACGCCTTAGTGGTTTCCTCTCTCGCGCAGTTTTGTATTATGTTGTTACATTTTGAGTTTCATACACAGCTTTCCTATGGGATATCCTGTCAAATATGATTTTTTCATGTTTTTATTAGTTGAATATTTCCTTGCTATATATTCTCTGCTGTTTCTTTCATTCTGTCTGTCACCCTACTGACATACTGACCTCCATGCACAATGTGATGCAATTCGAACTGACATGGTATCTGACGGTTGGATGTTCCCTAGGTTGGTTAATGAATCATATGACACACCTCATACCAAGATGGTTCGCGACGGTCAAAAGTCCTTCACTTAGGGGCCTAGGTGGTTAGTGTGTCCAGTTGGACCTTGGGTTTGCCCCTGCTCCTTAGGGGCTTGTGTTTTCAATGTTGTGCTGGTGGACTATTCCAGCGGATTGACTAGGGTTTTCAATTTTGCATTGGTGGGCTATCCCAGTGAATTGACTATGGATCACTATGGCCCAGGGCTTGATTACTGCTGGTTGAGAGTTTTACCCCGTACTGAAGGCTTGACTTGACGGTTGAATATCTTACTGTGTACTGAGGGTTGATTATGCCATGTTTTAATATTTTCCAGCGCCTTGTCATTTGGTGTTTCGTGTCAGGTTGTACTGTTTCTGTGTGTTGGGGGTTATCTAACACAAGGGTGATTGAATATCTTAGTTGTGCTCTAGTTTGTTGGTTTTTGGTATACCAGGAGTATGAGTAATACTGGGCAATAAGGGAAGGTGGTTGTCCTTCCAGTGTTGTGAGGTAGCAGTTGGTGCTCAACTGATACAGTGCAGGGCAGGACATGCTCCGCTGTAGGTCCCTTCAGCTGCATTGTCACCAGGGGATTTTCTCCCTTGTTACATGAGGAACGTGACAGAAGAATTTTTTTTTTTTATTAGTTGTTGAATTGTATTTTCTATATTTTAAATATCAGATATGCTTTATATTGTCTGCTTGTATTGTGGCCAAGTCCTTTATTCCCTCCCATTGCTCCCCCGATTATTGCTTTGGGATTGATTTTTGTGTGTGGGTAGGACACATCTAAGGCTATTGGGTTTAATTTCCTTGTGTCCTTGTGTGTGATTGCCTATCTGACTGCAAGAGGGTTCACCACTGTGTGCAAGTCCTGTGTGTTTAATGCACTAAAGTTATTCTGAGTTTTCTGTCTCCTTTATTCCGGTGGCAAGGACACTGGGGAACCAGCACCTCTAGTACCTTTTATCGCTAAAGACACTTTCATCCTTGTGTCAAGTATGTACGCTTATGGTGAACTACTACCACAAGACCTTGTGCCCAGAATGTTGGTTTGACTGAGTGCTGTTCTTGCTTTCCACTAATAATACTGTGCACAGTTGAATGCATATGAGATGAATGTGAATGTGCTTTCCTCTTGTCATCAATGAGTATGTGCTCTGAGAACTAGTCCCAGAGATATTCTACTGCATCCTCTGACCAGCACGGGTGAAATTGTCTTTGATGTTGTAGCAACAACTACCGTATCTTCAATAACGGAAAGGGCATTGCCATTCCCTGGTCTCAATAACCATGTAGTACTGTCTCTTCTTCAACAGACAATACACTTTGCCCAACGGTTTTGTGTACATGACACAAAGCTGTTCGCACTATTGCAAGAGTATTTAATTCAAAACAAACACTTAAAATTGGAAATGTATAGCAAGAATTCTGAACATATGTGGCCTAACAATGTCCAAGCTAGAGGCCAGCAGGTTAAAAGAGGAGGGGGCAAAGGGTGGGGAAGTGGTAGATCTGGAGGCAAAATAACAGCACCTCAGCTCCCACAAGGACCTGCTTCAATTTCAACTTGCCCAGCCACTGGCAAAACACATGCTCCCCCTACACCCACCAGTGACCTGCCAAATGAGGTCACCATCACACCATGACCAATATACCCAGACAGCCTGTACACATCTAATACTCCTGATACCTTGTTACAACAACTTGAAGGAGTTTAGATCAGCAGAGTGAGAAGGAGGGTTTACAACTTTTGAATGATTAGTTTCCAAACTTATGATGGGAAGGACCTAAGAACAGTGATGGAGGAGCCTGATTGGTCATTCTGTGAAATGATTAGAGCTCTGAAGCTTAACTTAGTGTAATGCCAAGCAGATGATGCAGCAGGTACAGAACCCACTAAGCAGCTCTCTGGATAGAGTGCAACACATAGTGCTGAAAGTGCTGAAACGCAGCAGTAGGACACCATTTCTGTTGATTATCAAACTGTTGCTCTGCTGAGAAGTTTCATGATCTAGCTAAATTGGCCTGTTGTTTACCGACAGAGGGTTAGGAACTATTGGAGAGAATGCCGACAGCCAGTGCCAAAATGCTGTCCAGTCAGACTAGTGACTGTGCATCGATGATAACATCTCCACCTCATGTCTCCACTGTCTTTCCACATGATGATAGTTCACTCGAAAGACCTACCACTTCGCAACAATTGTAATTTTATGTTTGGTATTCACTGAACAGCATCAAGCATACGTTTTCCATTTGTTTGACAAAACAAAATAGTGGCAATTCATACAATCTTAAATTAATTGTGATATTAATAATAGTAAAAGTGGCTAAGGCCCAGTATCAGTAATTCCAATGAAGCTTAACTTCCCCATTTCTGGTCACCACAGACTCTCGGTATGCCTCCAAGCGCAAAGCCACATATTGTCGCAATACCCTGTGACAGGACAAACAGAAGTGTACTGTACACAGTAGACAGGATAACTTAGTGGGTTTAGCATGTGCTCTTGGTAGTGGAGAATGCACAACAAATGTACAAACTGAATGTTGATTCCTAATTAATATTTGGATTCTATTAATTTTAAGGTCTGTTTGACTTTTCCATACACCCTGAACGCAGGGAGGTGTGTGTGTGTGTGTGTGTGTGTGTGTGTGTATGTGTATATATATAAAACCTAGTGATGGTCACCCCTAGGTAGTTCTAGTTAGGACCTAATTTCTATATAAAAAGCATTTTGCTTTGCTAATGACTTTCATGAATCTTCACTAAATTTTCAAAAAATATACAACGTTCACTTCAGTGTCTGTCTGTGACGTTTCGGGGTGATGGGTCAAGCAGGGGCTGAAAACAGGTGGGGTCCCAAAATGCTTTTTCACCATGCATTTTTCCATAGGGATTTTGAACAGGAATAGCACTTGAACCATTGGACAGAATTACACCAAATTTGGCAGAAAGATAGCAATTGGGCCAAAAAGCAATTTTTACGTTGAGCGTAATCGTACGGCCTCTTCTATACCTTGGTATACTATACTTATTGTAGGCTTAAAGTGATTTCATTTGTGTATTGCTGTGTCCATTAAAAATCCTTGCTTGCTGGTGGTCAGTCCTGCCTCTTTGTCTCTCCTTTTTCTCTCTCAGAGCAGGGACTAACTACTGTATAGTTCCACTTTGGTTCTTTATCTCTTGCTTTGATGGACTACTTCATCATTTCTTTGTTGCATCTGTTACACCGTGGGTGTTTCAGGCCAATAGCTGCTTGAATTTTATTGCGGCATTCCTCCCTCCCGGGGAACATCCTTTTTTACGACTTTTTTTTCCGAAAGTCGTGGTTAACGAAAGCGCAACAACGCTTTTTTTAACCACGACTCCGGTTTTTTGTGCCTTAACTACGTATGTTCTGAACAACGAACATGCGTGGTTAAGGTACAAAGAAGTGAGTTGGCGAAGGTAAGTGGTGGGTTTAGGTTTTGGGGAGGGGGTGGGGGTCATGGGGTTTTAGGTTTTGGGGTGGGGTTGGGGGGGTGGGGCGTTTTTGGTTTTGGGGAGTGGGTGGGGGGTCAGGGGGTTTTAGGTTTTAGGGTGGGGTTGGGGGGGTGGGGCCTTTTTGGTTTTGGGGAGTGGGTGGGGGGTCAGGGGGTTTTAGGTTTTAGGGTGGGGTTGGGGGGGTGGGGCGTTTTTGGTTTTGGGGAGTGGGTGGGGGGTCAGGGGGTTTTAGGTTTTGGGGTGGGGTTGGGGGGGCGTTTTTCGTTTTGGGGAGTGGGTGGGGGTCAGGGGGTTTTAGGTTTTGGGGTGGGGTGGGGGGGTGGGGCATTTTTGGTTTTGGGGAGTGGGTGGGGGGTCAGAGGGTTTTAGGTTTTGGGGTGGGGTTGGGGAGGTGGGGTGAGGGATGTAGGGTGAATGGTGCCTATTGCTAATGATTTTATCAGGAATGCCTTTACAACAAAATATCGTTGTTAAGGCATTTATGGTAAAATCATTAGTAGTAGCAACGAGGTCGGTGTTCCGACCTCGTTGTTAAGGCAGTAGTTGTTTTTGAAGTCGTTGTTTCGTCGTACAGTCCTCCCTCCCACCTCTCCTGGAACATCTGCTCCACTATTAAACCCTAACAAAGGTAGTTCCCAGACTCTGCATGTTTTCTTTTTTCAGGCCAGCCCAGCATGTGTTTGTGGAAGCGAGAACTCTGTTTTCAACTTTGAGCCGCTCGGCTGTACAACACGTCTATAAAAATCATTGAAAATGGCATTTCCGCATGCTACTATAAAAACATTTAAACAGTAGAGTTACTGCTGTCTCTTCCTGAGTTACTAGTTGCCCTGGTATTTGTAAGGTCGGGAGTGGGTGATATTTGACAGCAATCTGTCTAATGACGCATTTGTTTTATTGGCAAATTTGGGTGCTCCAGTAAATCATGGAGAAAACTGTAATTATTAAAGATCCCTCAAATCTCTCATTGCCAATACTGGTTCTTTGGACATTCACCTGACTGAATGCAGCTGCTACTGGAGAGCTAGAAATGCAATTGGTAAAAAACAAACAAAAGGTTAAAAGCAACAGAATGCGCCGCCCAGCCTGATCACAGCAAGCATGTCTGTCGCTCAGGGTGGCGCCATTTGTTACATCTTTGTTCAGCTCTATGCACTTGTATTCTCTTGGCATTAGACCTGCACAGTTTCCACTGCCGGTAGTAAAACATCTGGAAATGCATAGCTATTTCACACCCTGCTTTCACACGGAACTTATTCATTTGTACACACAACCGTGCATGTCTTCGGTAGAAGATGAGTTAAAAAATTGTACTGTCTTTGAGTGTTGTCCATGTTGGTGCCCAGTTATGTTCTCAAAGTGTCTTCCTAAGAATGATCTGAGCACCCTAAAATAGTGACAAGATATTTTGTTAGTCCAGATTATGTTTTGTCACTTGGGCTCAGCAAATTCAAGGTCTGTCAAATAGAAATATGTACATAAAGGGAACCTTTCATACACGTCAGTGGGCAGTTATGATTAGGTGATATTAACCTTTTCACTGCCACAGGAAGTAAATATACTGTCTAAACTGTACAGGATTTTTTTAACAGCAGCGGAATTTACATCAGGACATGTTGTGAATATAATAATTTACATTTTGAGATATATTCAACTTTATCCAATTTGTGAATAGTCTGAACTTCCTTACTCACTGCATGCAAAGATCACTGCCAGTGAAAATATTTTTGATTTATCAAAACTCATTATTTACCTTTCTCTGTGAATGCCAAAATGTCCTAAGGTATATATTCAATGTGTAAATTACACATACATACTTTACATGCCATCGCAAAGATTTTTAATCAACAAAACCTTTTAACTCACACACCTTCCTAAGTTAGGAGTTTTTGTCAATATCTTTGAGAATTGGTCACCCTATGCACACTACCCCTCCTTCTAGAATCTGCAGAATTCTGAAACTTAACAGGAGGCAACAGGTACAGTGACGGCAGCTCCTGCAATAAATAGCTGTTTATCTGTTAATGCTTGTATCAAAGACTCAGGCTGCATGTTTCCTGATCGGCTGATATGTGTTAACCCTTCAACGCCAAGGTATTATAAGATGTGGATTCCAAAGTCTCTGATTAACCATATCAAAAGTGAAGAGGGGTGAATGCAGTTAGAGACTTTGAAATGGAGGTGTAAGTAAGATTAATTGCCATAGCTTGCTTCTATATGTAGCACTTGTTGCAGTTTCACAGTGCTGTAAAAAAAGTGTTATCAGTAGTAGTCGCAGCAGTACATTTACATTTACACCAATAGCTCTAACTCAAGAAAATGTGAGTCCTATTGCATTGCAAATGCTTGTTATTTGGTGTAAATCTATTCAGTAATTTTTGAGGAATTAATGAAAATCCATATTTGCATAATATAGGGATGCAAAGGCTCCGCAAACCCACCTGATCTGATTGGCTGTGAACACTTCCACAAGAAAGTGCTGGCAGCCATATTTGGACCCCACCCTCCCCATTTAAGATGGTACTAGTGTGTGCGATTAGCAGGACTATCCAATTACAGCTTTTGTTTTTATTAAACGCCTCCGTGATGACATGAGAGAGGACTTTAAATACAGAAAGAGTAACAAAATATTGGTATAACATTAACAGTGTATTTCTAATGTCATTTCTGAATAAGTGTTCTATGTTACAAATACACTGTTAGAGGAGGGCTTGGTGCATTGGTTGTGTACTGACTATGCAAAGATAGTTGGGTATTCGCATTGATGAAATGGTTTTCTAAATTTGATTACTTCCTATTCTTTTGCAAGTATATTTAGAGAAGTTTATGTTGCAAAGGGTGTGTCAAGCAGTCACCAGAGGAAGAACAAATTTATATTTCTATGCACAAATTTGTCATGTTTCAATATACCTTTTTTTCTTCCCAGTTGATGTGTTTGTGGACGGAGGAGGGAGCCTCTTCCTCCCACATGCCTAGACTTGGTTTCCTTGATTTAGAAATGATTTAGTTGCATCTGCCTCTGACACTAGTTCACCTAGTTGAGTTACAGAATCTGAATGTAGTATAAGTATGGTTTGCAATGATAATGATTGTGCCCTTGATCAATGATATGTGAATAAAAACTTATTACTGTCTTGACAACATTTATTTGATTAGAATTGTCCCATTAACGGTGATGTTGGATGTTAGATGTCTAATGATTCTACTGCTATTACTGTGATTCACACCTCACGTGTGGTACGATAGCCTCTGGGATCAGATGTGCGTAAAGAGGAGGGGATGAGTTGATTGATTCACCCCATAAAACAGTGAGCTTTTTACATCAAAGTATGACTTATTAATGCCATTGTATCAGAATCTTCCTTTATATAGCTTTGTTTCCAGTTTTCTGCAACAATTGTAATGAACTTGAAATTTACTCTGGAAAATAACAGTGAGCTAAGACTGTGTCCAAATGTTTGATTTCTTGAGTACTGATAATGAATCAACGTTAGTTTCCAAAGTCATCAAAGGTCTTTTGCAAGAGCCGTGGGAACATGCAAAGTTGCACTGTGCCTATGATTCTTCAGCAAAGTGTGCAGTAGATAGCAAGAATGGTGTACTAAAACTGAAATTGAAAAGATTTGTGCACCTGCTGAGCGTTTCTGGATTGATGCACTACCAGTTGCTTTACTGGTCAGGAGAAGCCGCCCAGGGTCACAGTGGCCAAACTGAACCCACCTGAAATACTGTTTGGCTGGCCTGTACACATATCCATTGTTCCACTGTCAGTATGTGATACGTTGTTTTGACAGTCATATTGAGTTACCTTCATCATCCGGTGTTACAGGCCCTTCCTGACTCAACAACACCTGCTGGACACGATTCCAATTGGGAGACTGGCTCAGGTCACCTGTGCCATGTGAGGGGCTGACCTCTGGAATGCACGCAATCATACCAAAAAACTCTCTCCACTGCTAGAGCAACAACGAGCACTAGGGGCAATGTCAACTTCACCAATTTCATTGGCTGCAGTTTTGGCTGAAAGACCTCACTAGGACCTCAGGTCTGTGGTGCCTAGCTTCTGTTCTAGGGTATTGATTATTTTGAAGGTTTATTTTGAAATTCATTGAGACAATGATGACTGACACCTCTACTTGGCCCGCTAAGAAATAGCTATGGGTACAGGTGGTTTTCTTTGTGCTACTGTTCATGGAATAAGTTGTTTTCATATGGATGTCTCTTACTTCAAAATAGGAACATTGAATGACACTGAGACTTCTGAACTTTGAGACTCTGAACTTCTTGAGCAAACATGCTCTAAAGGAAAAATAACTATATTGAATTGAAAGTGAAGTATGGTACAAAGTTAAATGTATTATGTCTTTTGATGTTTGGGTTGGAGTTAGGTTAATGATAGATCAGTAAGTAGTGGCCCTACTATACATCCCATATTCCTGAAGGAGCATAGAAATTGCTTCTTCCTAATTACACACACAAGAGGTAGCTGTTGACTATCTAGGTTTTGTTAATGTCCCATGTGCAGCACTGCCAACACAAACTACCACAGATATTGATACATCATGTTTTCACCAAAGACTGAGCAAGAGGTTCTAAGGATGATGCAAGATTACAATAGAAACTATTCCCCAAGGTAGTAACAGCACGCATGCCAGACACAATATCTGGACCTAACCACTGATGGATGCAGGACAGTGCCAGGGGGAATAGGACCACCATGGCATCACTGATGAACAGAGGAGGAGACTTAGAAGCATTTTTTAATTCATGTGAAATCCACCTTGTGTTGTTCACGTTTTGTGATATTCAATGATGACAAAGACCTGTAAAGTTTGTTCAGAATTGGGATGGCAGGAGATATACTAATTTACCCAGAGGAATAGCTTGTAACCCAAGGCTTGCTTAAAAGAGACACCTCACGCAGCATGCTTGCTTTATTCGCCCACCAACAGACAGACATCTGGAGGTCCACATAGGTCTGGAGAGGAATTGTGAAGAAATTGTTTTGTTGACGCCTTGGAAAGTCCCAACCATTTGAGTAATGTGAAAGTCACACTTGTGGTCGCCCCTTATCAAGTTCCCATCATGAAATGCTGTTTCACTGTGATTGGTTAGATGCTCAATGTTTGCATAACTCCATGCATCTTGTGATCAACATCATGCCATGTATTTACCCATAGTGATAAAGAAATAACTTTTTTCTCAATAATAATTGGATACTGTGTTTCAACTTCTTTGTGGTATTCATGTATAAAAGTTATGACAAAGCCTTCACTGAATACAGAGGTGTCAATAGAGATCCTCTCTTAGCAAACCCAATCATACACCCTATACACCCGGAGAAAAGGTCTTTGCAGAGCAGATCAGTTCCTCTCTAAGGCCTTTCACACCCATCCCTTACTGTCTAGAAAGGTCTCAGCTGAGATCTCTTCCCTTTCTACTGAGGGCATATTGTAATAAAACCCAAACATTCATCATTTATAAAGTTCTAATAAAAGGAGGCAGCATTGCATCAAAGACTACCATAGAGAATCTGCACCCTGTTAACCTTTTCACTGCAAGGCCTTTTCACCCAGAGAAAAGGTCTTTGCAGAGCGGGTAGGTTTATCACTAAAGCCTTTCACAACCAGCCCTTACCATCTAGAAAGGTCTCAGTAGAGGGGGCAGACGTCTCAGCTGAGGGCATATTTTTAAAAAAACAAAAAAACTAACCTTCATCCTGTATAGAGTTCTAATAAAAGGAGGCAGCTTTGCATCAAAGTCTATCATAGAGAATGTGTACCCTGTTAACCCCTTTTGCTGCAAGGCCTTTTCACCCCCAGTGCTGAGCCCTTTTTTGGCTATTTAGAGTAGTTCACAATTAGGCCTCCATCACGTTTTGTCCACATAAGGCATCCATGATAATTTTGTGTCCTTTTTCCAACATCCTGATGATTCCTAAGGTATCCAGGCTTTAGACAGTCCTCTGGATGGAACAGAGAAATTAGCCAAAATAGAGCTACATTTTGTTTTTTTGGGACAAATGGGAAAAAGTGCTACAGAAGCAAATGGCCTCTACAAAAGGATTGCTGTGCTAAAACC
The DNA here is from genome assembly GCF_031143425.1 of Pleurodeles waltl. Taxonomy (NCBI): domain Eukaryota; kingdom Metazoa; phylum Chordata; class Amphibia; order Caudata; family Salamandridae; genus Pleurodeles; species Pleurodeles waltl. Next base: position 636,352,404 of record NC_090445.1, read on the forward strand.
ACCATCTTCGTAGCTTTCAGGAACAGGCAGACTTGAATCAGAAAACCAAATTTTTCAGCACAGTTTTGGCATTTTACAGGGACATAGACTATTTTATGTGTTTTAAACCTCCTTTCAGTTAGTGGTAGAAATGGGTCCAGGATCTGGGAAAGCTATACATTTCTGAAAAGTAGACACAATTCTAAACTTAGCAAGGGGTCCTTTGTGTGGATCCTTCAAGGTTTTCCCAACAAATGTAGCAATTAAAATAAAACAATATTGTAATTGAGTTGGAAAAATCAGCCATTTGTGTCTACGTTTTCCACCGTAACTTCTACTAACTATGGCAGATTTTCTAAAGCAGTATACCGTTACATCCATTGGACCTTTATGGTATTGAGGATATATAGGGCTTGTAGGTTCAGCAAGAACCCGAGGTACCCAGAGCCAGAAATTGAGCTGCACCTTGCAACGGTTTTTCATTATGTACCGGGTGTACAGCAATTCTTTTGGTGAAATTTAAAGAGTGAAAAATAAGTAGAAAGGAAACCTATATATTTCTGAACTGGGCACAGCTTTTCATTTGTGGGTACCAATACTAGCATGTGAATTGGAGGTCATTTCTCAAAGTGACTTCTTTCTTACACACTGTCTTACATTTGGAAGTGCAATTGCAGAGAAAGACAATTGGTAATAACACTTACTCTACTATTCTGTGTTCCACAAGTATCCTGATAAAAATGGTACCTCACTTCTGTGGGTAGGTCTAGTGCCCATAACAAGAAAAGGCCCAAAACGCAACGTGGACACATCACATTTCTCTAATGAAAAAGGACACTTTTTTTTGCAATGTACCTAGCTGTGGATTTTGGGCCATAGCTCATTCAGCTCCTTGGGAAATCTAGCAAACCTTAACATTTTCGAAAATTAAACACCTTGGGGAAATCCAGGATGGGGTGATTTGTGTAGCTCCCACCAGGTTCTTTTGCCCAGAATACCCTGCAAACCTGACAATTTTTCTAAAAAAGCACATTTTCCTCACATATCTTTGATGGAAAGTTCTGGAGCCTGAGGGGAGTCACTAACTTCCTTCCACCCAGCATTCCCTTCACGTATCCCAATAAAAATGGTACCTCACTTGTGCGGGTATGCATAGTGCCCATGACAGGAAACGCCCCAAAATGCAAGATGGACACATTACACTTTTTAAGCCAAAACTGACATTTTATTTGCTATGTGGCTAGCTGTGAATTTTCGGTACCAGCTCAGTCGGCAGCTGGGAAAACCTAGCAAACCTTAACATTTTTGACAACTCGACACCTAGGGGAATCCAGGATGGGATCACTTGTGTGAATCCCTTGCAAACCTCAAACGTTGTCTAAAAACACAATTACCTCACATTTCTGTGATGGAAAGTTTTGGAATTGGAGGGAAGCCCCAAATTTCCATACCGGTGTTCCCCCAGGTCTCAGGTAAAAATGCTACCTCACTTGTGTGGGTGGGCCAAGTTCCAAGGACAAGGAAGGGCCCAAAACACATTGTGGACGTATCAAAGTTAACTATCTCAAAACAACCTGTTTTTGCAAGGGGATACCTGCACTTTTGGTCTTGGGATCGGTGCCGATCTGGTAAAACCTACCAAACCCAAACATTTCTGAAAACTAGATAACTGAGGGAATCTAGAGAGGTGTGGCTTGCAAGGATACCACAGCGTTTTCTTACCCAGAATCCCCTGCAAACCTCAAATTTAGCTAAATAAATCAAATTTTTCTCACATTTCTGTGTGGGTTCACTGCACCGGCACAAATTTCCTACCACCCAGTGTTCATCTCGATCTCCTGATAAAAATGATTTCTCTTTTGTGTAGGTGGGTCACAAGTGCCTGTGACAGGTAAGGGCCAAAAATGTGTAGAAATTGAGGGGGAACCAAAGCAGGTTCTTTACCCACGTTTTAGGCTGACTCTGCTTTAGGCATCCACACAAGTGGGGCAGAGTTTTTATCTGTACGGATGGGGCAATACTGGGTGGCAGGAATTTTGTGGATTCCTCCAGATTCCGGAAGTTTCCACCACAGAAATGTAGGAAACAGCATGATTTCAGGCAAAGTTAAAGGTTTGCAGGGCAATGTGGGTATGAAAATGGTGTGGGGTCCATGTGAAGCACGCTACCTGGACTCCCCCAGATATTTAGTTTTCAGAAGGTGCAGCTGCTCCCCATTGCAAGTGGTGCAACACTGGGAGTTAGCCAGGATCTCATGGCCCAAATGCAAAATCAAAATCCTGCTTGCCATTGATTTGAGATGCTTTAGTCTGTCAGAAAGAATGTTGCCCCCTTCAGTTGGGGTGGGAGGCATAACCATTCCCATGGTGATAGGCAGTCCTCACCCCTCTTTTTAAATAAAAAAAAATGCTTCCATGGTGTCTAGTGGGCTTTTTGGCGATCTGCCCCCCTACGCACTGGGGGGCAGATCAGAGAGAAATATGAAGAAGGACTATGTCCATTTATTTTGGGAGTGGGGTGGGGGCATTGCCATGCCTATTCTGGGCAGCCCCTATCCCTACATCACCCCAAAATATTCCCTGGTGCCTAGTGGGCTTTCTGCCCCCTTTTGCCCCCATCTGCTCCCCAGAGAGGGGGGACCGGGCAGAAAGACTGTGCTGTGTGTTTTTTTTTTTTGGGAGGGGTGGGGGCATTGGCATGGCCATTTTGGGTAGATGAATTTAAAAAATCACCTGTGCCTAGTGGGCTTTCTGCCTCCCTGGGGGTAGATTGGGGGCTATTGCCCCATCTGCACCCCGGGGGGGGGGAGCGAAGAAAGACTATGCTGATTTGTGGGGGGATGGGTGGGGGCATTGCACTGCCAATTCTGGGCAGCCCCTACCCCTAGATGTATATAAAAAAACATCCCTGGTGCCTAGTGGGCTTTCTGCCCCCTTTTGCCCTCATCTGCTCCCCAGAGAGGGGGGACCGGGCAGAAAGACTGTGCTGTGTGGTTTTTTGGGGGGGAGGGATGGGGGCATTGGCATGCCCATTTTGGGTAGCCCCTGCCCTTAGATGAATTTTAAAAATCACTTGTGCCTAGTGGTCTTTCTGCCTCCCTTGGGGTAGATTGGGGGCTATTGCCCCATCTGCACCCCGCGGGGAGAGAAGAAAAACTATGCTGATTTGTGGGGGGATGGGTGGGGGCATTGCACTGTCCATTCTGGGCAGCTTCTACCCCTAGATGTATATGAACAAAACATCCCTGGTGCCTAGTGGGCTTTCTGCCCCCCCACAAGAGGGGTCAGATCAGGGGCTATTGCCCCCATCTTCCCTCCAGGGGGTGGAAGGCAGAAAGACTGTGGTGATATTTTTTTTTGGAAGGGGTGGGGGCATTGGCATGTCCATGTTAGGCAGCTCCCATCCCTAGATTAATTATAAAAGATACCCGTGCATAGTGGGCTTTCTGCCCCCCTCATAGGCAGATTGGGGGCTCAGGTCCCTATCTGCTTCCCAGGGAGAGGGGGGCAGAAAGATTGTGCTGATTATTTTGGTGGTGGGAACATTGAAATGCCCATTCTGGGCAGCCCCCACCCCTGGATGTATGAAAAATACTTCCTGGTACCGAGTGGGCTTTTTGGCCCTCAGGTGAGGCAGATTGGGGGCTACCACCCCATAAGACTCCCCCTCACTAGGGAACGCAAAAAGTCTGATTATGCCCAAATAATTAAGCGGGGACCAAAAGCCCTTGGCCAAGGGGCTGCTTTCCCCTCCCTGATATCTATAGGGTGGATCCCTGCTTGGGAACCATTGGAACAGAGAGATTCTCCCCTTTCCATTGATACCTCTCCCATCTTCCTCAGTGCTCGGGGTGAGATGAGTGAAATGATGTCAGTGTGCTATGCGCGCTGATTGTCATTTCAGTAAAAACAAAGAAACTGCTTTGGGAGCTGACGAGGCTCTCCTTCAGCTTCTGAGGCTGTTTCTTTGTGCAGGAAATCCATCTTGTGCCTGCATCAGAGGGATTTCCAGTGCCATGTGCGTGGTTGCGGCGTCGGATGGCTCCCAGCCATCCAATTATTGGCAATAGGTTTAACGTGATAACACAGGGCTTAGTGTTTCTCTAAAACCTTCCACACAGAGCCTTTTATCTGTGCTGAGGTGTCACTGGAAAAGCTGTTCTTAGGAAACCTAATCATACACTGTGTTCACACACAGAAAATATATTTGTAGATGGTTGAGTTCCTCACTAAAGCCTTTCACACCTCACCTTCAACCTGTAGAGTGGAGTCAGCATGTTGTCAAAAAACCCGAGCATGTACCCTGTATAGAATTCCAGGAAAAGAAAGTCTTTCATCAAACTCTACTATAGATAATCTGCACTATGTTATAATGTGATAACGCAGGGCCTACTGTTTCTCTTTTACCTTCTACACAAAGCCTTTACTGTGTACAGAGGTGTCACTAGAGAAGCCACTCCTAGCAAACCTAATGACACACCATGTTCACCCAGAGAAAAGGTCTTTGCAGAAGAGGAGAGGTCCTCACTAAAGCCTTTCACACCGATCCTTCACCCTGTACAGGTGTCAGCTGGGAGGGCATGTTGTTATAAAACCCAAGCATTCACTCTGCATAGCGGTGTAAGAAAAGGAGCCAGTCTTTCATCAAACTCCACCACAGAGAATCTGCACCCTGTGATAAGGTGATAACACAGGGCCTAGCTTTTATCTAAAACCTTCTATACAGAGACTTTACTCTGTCACTAGAGATGCTGCTCGTAGCAAACCTTATTATACAGTTCATTCACATTAAGAAAAGGAGTTTGTAGAGGGGTAAGTTCCCCACTTAATCGTTTCACAGCCAGTCTCCACCCTATAGAGAGGTCTCTGCAGAGAGGAAAACTTGTCCTAAAACTCAAACATCCATCCTCTATAAAGATGTATGAAAAGAAGCCAGCTATTCATTGTAGGGAACTCTAAACAAAGAGATTATAGTCTTATGGAAAGCAGTCACTGCTGTGGTAAGAGTTTCCAAAGACATTGTTGACTCTGTTTAGAGATCAAAGACAAGAAGGCAGTTTATGTTTAAACTCTAGTATCTAAACCAGCAAATTGTTATAAAGTACTTGGAGAGGGCTTAGAGTGTGACTTATTCCTTGTATAAGCAAAGTACACCCCGTATAGAGATCTTGCTGTTGCTCAACTAATTAGCGTAACAGTGCAGTTGTGAATATTGTTATATAGAAACTATTGTGAAATATTGTGACTTTTTTGTGATAATTGTGTCAGAAGATCAAATGAATGGGATGTGTTTTTGGTTTCTTATGCAGGCCTTTAAATTGTATGAAGATACCAACTAGATAATAAAAAACATAGAAGAATAGGCAACCTACTACAGACAAAAGTGCAGTGTTCAGACAGCAAAAACAGGGAAAAGATGGTAAAACAAAGTTCGAACTATAATAAGAGTACCCAGTGTTTTATTAGAAAATGAATAACCTCTTGTAACGTTTCTAATGCAAGTGTCACTTCTCATAAAGATGTATTGATCTCTAAGAAAATATTACATTCATTTTCAAAAAACAACATTCTAGAAACGAAACTGAGCAGCAACCTCGGTTAGGAAAAAGGAATTCAAAGAACTTTGCCAGAAGTTGTCACAAATGTTATGAGGACCACGAAAACAGTGAAAAGAAGAAAAGCAATATATCAATAGAAAGAGTGCTGACTGTCTGATAAGCAAAGCATTTCTGTTGACGAGGATGCCATTTATTCTGATTTTAAACAGGAGGACATGTTTACCCACTCGGGTTAGTTCACTTGAAAAAGTGTTGTCTAAAACTGCAAGTTAATAAAACACATGTATGCACTGTTTTCCAGGGAAAGTAGAAACACACTTTCAGTAGTGAGGCATTTTTTTAAGGAAGAGACCTAGGGCCAGATGTATGAAACCTTTTTGCATTCGCAAACGGTGCGAATCGCAAAATTCGTCTGTTTGCAAATGCAAAAACGTGGTCTGCGATGCATGAAAGGCATTCGCAGACCAAAAAAAAGAAATCGCAAAAATTGCACTTTTTTGCGTTGCAACCTGTTTTTGCAAGTCACATTTTGCGATTCAGTACTTCAAGTAGGAAATTGCGAGGCGCAAAATGCGATTCGCAAAATCTAAGTCGAAATTTGATGCATAAAAAAATCGCAAATTGCGATTTTTCACTGAATGGCATTTTGCACATGCAAAATACCACTTAGTGAAACCAGGTGGTAACCAGGTGCAACCTATATAAAGAGGCCCAGAATGCCTCAGACTCTTTTCCACAATGGCTGCACTTTACGTAATGGCGAGGAGGATGAGGATCTTGGCAGGTTTGAGGAGAGGGAAGAGGAGACAGGAGCGCATTTTCAGAGTGTGCATTACACTTTTTGACCAGACAGAGGAGGAAATATTTGAGAGGTAAAGGTTGAACTCAGCCATGATACTTGATATGATAGCTGAGCTACAACCCATACTGCAGCGCAGAACTCATAGGACTCACAGCACACCCACCCATGTGCAGGTATTATGCTCCCTCCACCTACGCGCCTCAGGGAGCTATCAAGGGGTCATAGCAGCGGCTGGAGGGGTCTCACAGTGTACCCTCTCTAGATTTTTCAATGCATTTATTACCGCCATGCTGAGCAGAATACACAAGTACATCAGATTCCCCCACACCCCACAGGAAATACAGCAGACAAAAATAGATTTATACCAGATAGCACAATTCCCCCATGTCCTAGGTGCCATAGATGGGACACATGTTGCAATCTGTCCACCATCAGCCACAGAGTATGTATACCACAACCGTAAATACCAACATTCAATGAATATACAGGTGATATGCAATGCCTCTCATATCATAACTGATCTCATGGCCAGGTACCCAGGGAGTACCCATGATTCATACATCGTTTGCCACAGCGGCATTCACACAAGACTGCTAGCTTGGGAGTTTGGTGAAGGATATCTACTAGGTATTGTCCCTCTGTACACTGGCGCATTGATGGCGTGCTGATATCAGATGGCTCAGTTACTCAATATACCCTCTGTCCCTTCCAGGGGACAGTGCCTACGCAGTGCGCACCTACATGATGACGCCCTACCTCAATCCTGCAACACCAGCAGAACGGAGATACAATGCAGCACACAGGGCGACCCGCAACGTGGTGGAGCGCACCTTTGGCCTGCTGAAGAGTCACTTCCGGGGCCTCCACAAAAGTGTAGGGGAACTACAGTACAGCCCAGAGACAAAATGTAGAATAGTGGCTACTTGTGCAATCTTGCACAATATAGCTACCACCAGGGGCATACCTGTGGAAATATCGGAGCCTGACTCAGATGAGGATGATGATCCCATACCACCCCTACAGCCAGCAGACAGGACCAGTGCAGCAGAGGGAAGGCAAAGGCGTGCTGACATCACACACAACCATTTCAGATGTAAGTATGAAAACACAAATCCACTGACAAATGTACCTGTAGTGAGTAAATTTATTACCTTAATGTCAGGTAATGTTAGTCCAACGAATACCAACAAAAGTGATTGTTAAAAAAAAACAATAGCTGTTCACAGTAAAGCACTATTCCTTCATAGTGTACTCATTCCAGACACACATACAGTCCCCTGTGGCCACTACAGTCAGTTCTTTCGGCCAAGCACACCACTTGAGTGCCCAGTTGCCTCACTGGCACCACGATTGTCTGCCTCTGTGACAGTGCTGTGCCTGGCACTGCGCCGTCTGGTGTCCATTGCGGGCACAGCTAGGCTGCTGAGGCTGGATGTGTCCTCCATGTCCCCCAGTCCAAGCTTGCTAGGTGTGGCTGACCTGTTTCCCATGATATTGCTGCTGCAACATAGCCGATTCCAGGCCACCAAATAAGGAGGTTCCCTCACCTGCCACATAAGCCTGTGCACCTGCATATGTAGGCATCCTGCGGGGTGCTGTGGTCTGCTGCGAACGGGGCTCCTGAATCTGGGTGCATCTGCCAGTTGTGGATGGTGTTTGTGGGCCTTCCTGCTGCTCATCAGAGTCCTGACTCAGTTATGGCAGTGGCAGTGCCCTAGGCCTGCGTCGGAGTGGCGCAATGTTCTGAGACCCACTCATATTGGAGTCTGAAGCAGGATGGGTGTCTGTCTCCCCTACACTGGCACATGCTGTGGCTGCTGGGCCTGGCCCACCTGCAACGACAATATGCTGTTGCGCCGCCGGCCACTGCGGCGCATCCCGGCCGAACCGCGGGGGGTCAAGGGTTGCGGCGCCCACGGCGGCCCTTTTCTCTGGCCACGTGCTGCTATTAGAGCGCTGCGGGGCGGGAGACCCAGAATTGGGTCGCGGTCCTCGCTGCGCTCGGCGCGCGATACAAACACTGTTCTAGGGTGTCTGGGCCTCCCCCCCTCGCATTACTCACCTGCCACACGCCTTCAGGGCCTTCCTCTTCCACATGCATGATTTTAAAGCATGCCTTCTCCTTCCCAGCATGTTGCGCACTTTCCTTCTTCCCTGTATGCATCTGTTCCTCTTGTACAGGGGTATATTTTCTATCTCTAGCTATGGCTCCTTCCCAAGCCAAGATGGTGGTGTTACTTCTTCCTGTTTATCACTTCCTGTCTAGTGGTATATAAGGGGAATCCTTTCTTCTTCTCATTGAGTTGCAACACTACAGCGGTGGTGGTCACGCTCCGGCTGGTTTTCGTCTGACACGCCAGTCGTTCTTGTTCTGTCTTCAGTCTTCCAGATTTCCAGGATCCTGAATTCTAATCCTTGTGTCCTCCTTCTGTTTTAGGGAGTTCCTGTTGGAGTTTTTTCCCCCCTTTGGGGTTTTTCCTCTGGGACTCCTTCTAGAGGGCACGGACTGTAGTGGCTTACAATTTTCAACAGCACCGTGGCTACCGGAAGGGGTCGCCCCTACCTCGGCCAGAGCAGGACTTGCAGGAACCGGGGCTGCTCGCCATCCCTCTCCAGTATCGACGGTAAGCCCAGGGTGAATTGTGACAGATTGCAACACCCAAAACTCCAGTCGCTAACCGGAACCATGGAGAATCCTGTGATGAGTACAGAACCAACAAGTCAAACCTTGCTTCTGACTATCCAACAACAGGCCCTAACAGGGCCCCAGCATGATTTTCACTGTCTGCATAGCAGACAGTGAAAATTGCGACGGGTGCAACTGCACCCGTCGCACCCCTGCAACACCGCCGGCTCCATTCAGAGCCGGCTTCTATGTTGCAGGGCCTTTCCCGCTGGGCCGGAGGGCGCTCCTTTGGCGGGCACCCGCCGGCCCAGCGGGAAAGCCAGAATGGCCTCCGCGGTCTTTGGACCGCGGAGCGGGCAAATGGGGGTGACCGCATGCGCGGTCAGAATGACCGCCTTTGCCTTTACTGTGGTGCTGCTGGTCATCTTCTTCGTACCTGTCCCATAGGTCCAGCCAAGCCCTTGGGAAACGCCAACTCCCGTCCTCTGTGAGAAGGGTGAGGACGGGATATTCCGAGATACCTTCCATCTGTTCCTCAAGGGAAGAAATAACTGCTCTTTTCCTCTTACCTGTTACCTTACACTTAACAGACGGCCGTGAAGAAAGAGCACTGGCCTTGCTGGATTGTGGAGCCAGTGGTATCTATCTAGACGAGACCTGGGCCATGGAAAGACAGATTCTGCAAATACCTAAGGAAGTACCAGAACAAGTCCACACGGTGGACGGTTCACTCCTAGCCTCGGGACTTGTCCGGCACACCACTCCTACCTTATGTCTGCAGTTCGGGAAACATCAAGAAAATATTTCCTTCGACTTAATATCCTCACCGCATCACGTAATGATCCTGGGGATTCCATGGTTAACTCGGCATAATCCCTACATTAATTGGGAAACTAGAACCATCTCTCATTCCTCCCAGTGGTTTGATTGCCCCTTCCTCTTCACCTGCAGGGGCTCCTCTCTTTTTCGTGCCAACAAAAGACGAAAGACTTGCTTCCTTGCATAGACTTTAGAGGATTAAATAAGATTACTTCTAAGGATCGCTACCCTCTGCCTCTTATTAAGGACATCTTAGAAGCCGCCAGAGGGTCTAAGAAATTCACCAAGTTTGATCTTAGAGGAGCATACCATCTGTGAAGGATAAAGGAAGGTAATGAATGGAAAACCGCCTTCAGAACACCTTTCGGCCATTATGAATATTGGGTGATGCCTTTTGGATTAACCAATGCTCCCTCCATCTTTCAAAGATTCATGGACGCTATTTTTTCTGACCATCTACACCAGACTGTGGTCATCTATCTGGATGACATTCTAATATTCTCTGTCCACCCAGAACAACACACTAAATATGTACTCCAAGTATTGGAAAGACTGAGACAACATCATCTAATATGCAAGCCAGAGAAATGCGAATTTGACCAAACTGAGGTTAAATACTTGGGGTAGTGCATTAACCAAGTAGGTGTTGCCATGGATTCAGATAAGATTCAAGCCATTCTGGATTGGCCATCCCCCTCTTCCATCAAGGAAACTCAGTGTTTTTTGGGATTGGACAATTCTTATCGGCAGTCTATAGCTGACTTTGCCCAGAGAACCAGTTATATTACACAAACCCTCAAGAAGGACAATCTAAGGAAGGGTTTTTGTTGGACCCAAGATGCCGAGTTTGCCTTTCAAGAGCTAAAGAAGGCCTTCATTCAAGCCCCCATTCTACGGCATCCAGACACCACCAAACAGTTCATCATTGTCACGGACGCCTCAGAAAGAACAATCGGGGCTGCCTTGCTACAAAAACAAGATGATGATGGGCTAGAGCATCCTGTATTCTATCTCTCACACATACTATCCGACTCCGAACGTAACTATTCGGTGTTAGAACGAGAACTACTCGCCTTGAAGACAGCTTGCACGGAAGGGAGACACTTTCTTATGGGATCGAAAGAACCTTTTGAGGCACGGACAGATCACCGGAATTTACAGTGTTTGAGAAACTTTCAGTGCCAAAATAGTCGGCAGGCTCGATAGGCTTTCTTTTTTAGTCAATATGATTTTTACATCACCTATATTCCTGGTTCTCAGAATATCTTGGAGGATGCCCTGTCCCGTCGCTACCCTGAGTGTAGCGATTCTCCAGTACAAAACCTATTTGAAAATAATAAGATCATTGGCCTAGTAAAGACATTCCTAGACAAGGTTAAGACTGAGGTGGTCATTACAACCCTGGCAGACGGTGTTAAAGCTGCGGTAATACCGCAAACAGGCCTGCGGACAAAAAAAGGGAATTATGACCGTGGCGGAAACCGCCAACATAGACAGCCACTTTAACACTCCGTCTGCCATGGCGGTACAGACAAGCAGCGCGGCGGTCACCGCCAACAGACAGGCGGAAGACAATGTACCGCCCACAGTATCACAACCCGCCAATCCGCCACCTTTTCCGGGGCGGATTCACTGTGGATAAAAACAAGGCGGAAACAGCTTTTGCAATGGGAAAACGCTCACCTCAACACACTCCACGAGGAAGGAGGCCACCATGGAGCCCGAACTACAAATACTCCCTGTGCTTGTCTTTCTGCTCCTCTACGATCACCATCTACGTAGGCGCGAAGACAACGGTAAGTACTGCACCTACGACATAGGGGAGGGGGGGAGGCAAAAGTCAGGGGGACACACACGCAACACCCCCACCCCCAACCCGACCCTCACCCACTACAACACACACACCAATGCATGTCCAAACGGCACAGTAACAACCCCCACCCCCCCGGAAGAATGCAAAGACAAAAGGAAATCAGTTCAAACATTGTAATGTATCAAAATACAGTAAGCTAATATATACAGATATATATACACATTCCAGAATTTATACATTACGATAAGTAGTGCAGGTATGCACATGTCAATGTCCGTGCACCACTGGGCCCAAAATGCATGGGCGAGGCCCACACTAGATATCTGTCCACAAACGGAGAGAACACTGCAGGGGCATCAGATAGAAATACAACAGGCACCTCAGGGGGAAGGGAAGGAGGGGCACCTCAGCCGGATTACAGCACCATGCCAGATCCACGACGGGGCACCATGCACATTGATGTATCCTGGGGAGTGCAAAGCCACAGTCTCTCAAGTCTCTACATTGGGTGGCATGCCCACTGTACCATCCTGGGGAGTGCAAAGCCACAGTCTCTCAAGTGGATAACAGTCTCCACTGGTTCTGGAGGGGGACTGGTGCCCAGATTGCATGAGGCTCTCCGTGACGGTTCCTGTTCCGTCACTGTCCCAGCTGCACATGGGCTAACAATGCTAGATTTGGCGGTCTTTTCTCTTTTCAGCGGTGCTTTGCCATGTCGGTCTTTGCCCTGTTCAGCGGTGCTTTGCCCTGTTCAGCAGTCTTCACCATGGCGGTCTTGTCCCTGTTCAGCGGTGCATGGCCATGGCGGTCTGTGCCCTGTTCAGCGGTGCTTTGCCATGGCGGTCTTTGCCCTGTTCAGCGGTGCTTTGCCCTGTTCAGCGGTGCTTTGCCCTGTTCAGCGGTCTTCACCATGGCGGTCTTTTCCCTGTTCAGCTGTGCTTTGCCATGTCGGTCTTTGCCCTGTTCAGCGGTGCTTTGCCCTGTTCAGCGGTCTTCACCATGGCAGTCTTGTCCCTGTTCAGCGGTGCATGGCCATGGCGGTCTGTGCCCTGTTCAGCGGTGCTTTGCCATGGCGGTCTTTGCCCTGTTCAGCGGTGCTTTGCCCTGTTCAGCAGTCTTCACCATGGCGGTCTTTTCCCTGTTCAGCGGTGCATGGCCATGGCGGTCTGTGCCCTGTTCAGCGGTGCTTGCCTTTGCTGTCTGACCTGTGCATTGGTGTGTGGCATGACGGTCCCTCATTGCCCAGCGGGGCTATGGCTGCCGGGGCCCTCCAGGGCACTGACGCTGGTGGTGCTCTCCGGACCAGTGACGATTGTGCTGCCCTCCTGGGCACTGACTCTGGCGGTGGTCTCCTGACCAGTGACGATTGTGCTGCCCTCCTGGGCACTGACTCTGGCAGTGGTCTCCGGACCAGTGACGATTGTGCTGCCCTCCTGGGCACTGACTCTGACGGTGGTCTCCTGACCAATGACGATTGGGCTGCCCTCCTGGGCACTGACTCTGGCGGTGGTCTCCTGACCAGTGACGATTGTGCTGCCCTTCTGGGCACTGACTCTGGCGGTGGTCTCCGGACCTGTGACGACAGTGCTGGCGGTTGCGTCCCGGCCACTGGGGAGGATGGTGCCCTTCTCCGCCGTGCTGCTCTTCCCAGACTGTGCAGACTTCTTCTGGTCCTTCACCTTTGGAGGAGTCACAGCTGACTCGGCACTCCCCCTGGGACCCTTGTAAGCAGTTTTGCCGCCAGGAGTCTTCACCCTGTCCCGTCGGCCACTTTCCAACTTAAGGTTCTTTACAGGGGGTGGACTGGCAGTGCTTTGGCTCCGTGTCACACTGGCTGCCCTGGTGGCTGGTGCACTCCACACACCTTTAACACGCACCACTGGTACTGGACTTTTTTTGGCTGAGGTGCTACTACGGGACCTATGAATTGGAGGGGTGGGGGTGGTGGCAAAGAGGTCAACGTTGCTGAGGAAGAGTTGCTGACGAAGACTGGGATGGGTAGCTGGAGGGGGTCTGGGAGTGGATGAAGAGGATGTGGTTGTAGGAGGTGTAACTTTAGGTGATTTGGGTGCAGGTACTGGAGGCTGTCATTAAGTGGATGGATGTTGGGTGTGTGGGTGCCCGCGTTTGTGTACTTTGGGAGGGGGCGTCACAGACACACTGGGAGTGGACACAGGGGATGTGTAAATGGTAGTGGGGGTGGTGAGTGCAGGTGAGCGGGGTGTGGTGCTGGGTGTTCTGGTGCGAGTCCTAGTGCCTGTAGATGTAGTGCATGCAGGTGAGAGTGTAGACGACACTGGGAGGAAGGAGGGAAACGACGAGGAGGGGGACACAGTGGAGGCAGTGGATGTTGTTGTGTCTGTATGTGGATGATGCTTGTTTGAGTGCCTGTTGGTTGTGTGGTGCTTATGTTTGCCTGAGCTACTTTTGTGTGTTGAGGTGTATGCATGCTTGTCTGATGGTGTGCTTGGGATAGGATGGGGTACAGAGGACTGGGTCTGGGTGGAGGAAGTTGGAGGGGGGAGGCTAGACACAGGGACAATGGCTGCCATCAGTGCTGAGGCCAGAGATTGCAGGGTTCGATGAAGGGCAGCCTGACCAGAATGAATGCCCTCCAGGAATGCATTACCGTGTTGCAACTCCCTTTCTACACCCTGGATGGCATTCACTATGGTAGACTGCCCAACAGTGAGTGACCTGAGGAGGTCAATGGCCTCCTCACTGAGGGCAGCAGGGGTGACAGGGGCAGGGGCTGAGGTGCCTGGGGCGAAGGTGATGCCCACCCTCCTGGGTGAGCGGGCACGGGGCGAAGGCTGAGGGGCTGCTGGGAGGGCGGTGCTGGTAGGGGAGGTGGCGGCTGTACCTGTAGAAGTGGGGGGCACAGATGGTGCCGCCACCACAAGGGAGCTCCCATCGGCGGATGAGTCCGTGTCGCTGTTTGGTGATCCGGTGACCGACGTGAAGCTCCCCTCGCCCTCCGTCCCACTGGTGTATTCAGAGTCTATGGTGTGGCCCTCCATGGCCATGTGGGATGCAGCTCCCTTGTGCTCCGGAGCCACTGTACCTCCGCCTGATGATTCTGATGCACACAAGAACAGGGAGACCACAAAAAGGGGGGGGGACGACAGAAGAAAGACAGGTTGAGTGCATGGCTTACCGCTACTGTTGGCGGACAATACAGACACAGCAGCCCCCTGCACTACGCTGTGCTCTTGGCCTCTACAGATGCAATTCCTGGGATCTGGCCTACATGGCTATGGTGGACATCTGCACACATAGATGACACAGGGGCATGTCTACCTGTACTTGGTGCTCTACAGATGTGGGGTGCCACATGGCCTGCATTACAGAGGGGCCAAGCCTACGGAACTCGCCCTGGCCTAGGGAAACCCACAGCCCTCCTCCCCCACCCAGAGCCCTCCACTGCGCGCAAAGTCCGCAGAATGAGAGTGTACTCACCTCCTTGTGTCTGCTGTGATGCCATCAAGTGCCCATCCAACTCAGGGTAGGCCACCGCCAGGATCCTGAACATCAGGGGGGTCATGGTGCGACGGGCACCCCTCCCACGTTGGGAGGCCATCCCCAGCTGAGCCTCCGCCGTCTTCTTGCTCCAGCGGCGAATGTCCTCCCATCTTTTACGGCAGTGGGTGCCCCGTCTCTGGTGGACCCCCAGGGTCCGGACGTCCTTGGCGATGGCACGCCAAATGACCTTCTTCTAGTTGGCGCTGACCTACATGACATGTACAGGGGAAGAAGAGAAGTCATTACCAACTGCACAGTCGATGTGAGTGGCCCCCTCCCCTACCCTTGCCATGTGGCACATGCATTCACACTCCTTCATGTTCCCTGAACTGTGCCCCCTTCCTACTGACATCAGCCCTCTTCACCCAGGCATAGCCCATACAACGTGCTCCCTGTGTACTTACCTGTTGGTCTGGAGGACCGTAGAGTAGCATGTACTGGGGGAGGACCCCGTCCACAAGCTTCTCCAACTCCTGAGCAGTGAAGGCAGGGGCCCTTTCCCCAGACGCTGCCGCCATTGTCTCTTCCAGACTGAGGTCACAGCAGCACATGCAGTGTAGGTCCTCTCCTGTCGAAGATCAGGTATCGAGTGATTGAACAGATAGAAAATGGCAGTCACGTCCGCGGCGGTGCGTCTCATCACCGCCGGCGCACTTCATCATTGGCTCCTGGGACCCATAGGGTCCAATGTTAACCAATGCAGCATTGCGCCACGGTCTACGACCGCCTACCGCGACGGTGTACAACGCCAGCGCAGATACCTCACATCCCATTGTCCCAGTTTAGAGGTCAGGCAGCCGCCATTTCAGGGGCCCACATGGCTTCAATTACTACTGCGTCACACATACCTAGGCCTACACTCAACACACATACAGGAAGAGTTTTGTATTTGGTGTCGTGTTCTGTGTAGCTGTGGGTACATACCTGGGAATTTGATGACTCTGTGGTCACTGTTGTCCTTCCTAGGCACCGTCAGCTGGGACATGTGAGGAGATGGCGGAATCCTCTGGTGTACCGACCGCTGGTAGACCTGTTGACAATGGAGGAGTGACATTTAATCATCACCTACAGGTTTGACTGTGCCACAATCCAGGAACTGTGTACCCAGTTGGAGCCAGACCTGATGTCACCAATCCGCCATCCCACAGGAATCCCCCCTGACGTGCAGGTGCTATCAGTGCTCCATTTCCTTGCAAGTGGGTCTTTTCAGACAACAGTGGCCATGGCATCAGGGATGTCCCAGCCTATGTTTTCCAACGTGTTGTCCAGAGTGTTGTCTGCCCTGCAGAAAACGTAAGGAGCTACATCGTTTTCCCTCAGGTGGAGGATTTGGCTACAGTGAAAGGTGACTTCTATGCCCTTGGACATATCCCCAACATCATAGGTGCTATTGATGGGATCCATGTAGCTCTGGTCCCCCCCACAGGAGTGAACAGGTGTACAGGAACCGGAAGAGTTATCATTCCATGAATGTACATATGGTATGCTTGGCAGACCAGTACATCTCCCAGGTAAATGCTATGTTCCCTGGCTCTGTGCATGGCGCCTACATCCTGCGGAATAGTAGTATCCCATATGTGATGGGTCAACTCCAGAGGCACCGTGTGTGGCTATTAGGGGACTCTGGTTACCCCAACCTGTCATGGCTATTGACCCCAGTGAGGAATCCCAGGATCAGGGCAGAGGAACGCTACAATGAGGCCCATGGGCGGACTAGGAGGGTGATCGAACGCACCTTCGGCCTTCTGAAGGCCAGGTTCAGGTGCCTCCATATGACAGGTGGTTCCCTATTCTACTCATGAAGGAAGGTGTGCCAGATCATCATCGCCTGCTCGATGCTTCACAATCTTGCTTTGCGACGCCAGGTGCCTTTTCTGCAGGAGGATGGTCCAGATGGCGGTGTTGTGGCAGCTGTGGAGCCTGTGGAGCCTGTGGACAGTGATGAGGAGGAAGCTGAGGAAGAAGACATAGACAACAGGGAGTCAGTCATACAGCAATATTTCCAGTGACACACAGGTGAGGATTTTTTTTTTTACTATTACATTCACTTTCACACTTCTACCTCTATCCTGTCTGTCATTTAGTAGAAGTATTTGGTAACTGAGTTGTACCTTTCCATTACGGTTTCACAGGTGTGGTTACCAACGTGTGTCATCTGCTTGCATCCTTCATGGACTTGTGATGTGTGACATAGGTATGTTGGCATTACAATTGAAAACGCATTTTGACACTGTCATTGATAATACAAATTTACCAAATCACAGACTGACTCCAGATTGTTTTGTGCTTCAAGGGTGTTTATTTAAGTGCTCAAAAATGGAGGGGGCCTGTAAAATGGTGATGGGGGATGGTGGAGGAATGTCCATGGCAGAGTCCAGTCTATTCGTCTCACAGGTGCTTTGCCTATATGGGCATAGGAAGTGGAGCTGGGGCAGTTCCAATCTGGACAGGGTAACAAAGTGGGACAGTGGGATGACAATCAGGGTGGTCTCATTTCCTGGCAGGGGTCTTGCCATCTTGCTCTGTCCTGTTCCTGGATCTCAGGGACCGCTTGCGGGGTGGTTCTCCGTCTGCAGGGGGTGGGGTGCTGGTGTGGTGGTCCTGTGGTGGGGCGTCCTGTCCACAAGCGCCGGCGGAGGTGGTGGGCAGTTCATCGTCCATGCTAGTGTCAGGGGCCCCTTGGAGTGCCACAGTGTCCCTCATGGTCTTTTGTATGTCCTTCAGCACCCCTACAATGGTGCCCAGGGCGGAGCTGATGGTTCTGAGCTCCTCCCTGGACCCAAAATACTGCTCCTCCTGCAGGCACTGGGTCTCCTGAAACTTGGCCAGGACCGTCACCATCGTCTCCTGGGATTGTTGGTATGCTCCCATGATGGAGGAGAGGGCCTCGTGGAGAGTGGGTTCCCTTGGCCTGTCCACCCCCTGTCGCACAGCAGCCCTCCCAGTTCCCCTGTGTTCCTGTGCCTCCGTCCCCTGGACTGTGTGCCCACTACCACTGCCCCCAGGTCCCTGTTGTTGTTGGGGTGGTGGGTTATCCTGGGTTCCCTGTAGTGGTGGACACACCGCTGATTGACGTGTCCTGGGTACGGAGGTATGGGCCCGCTGGGTGGGTGCTGTGCTGTGTTACCAGAGGGTGGAAGGTCAGTGTTGGGCTGTGCCTGTGCGAGGGGAACCGACTGTCCCGAGGCCTACGATGGTCCGGGCTGGTCATCTGGATCCAGTTGGCCAGAGCTGCTGTCGTCACTGTGGGCCTCTTCTGTGGGTGGAGTGGAGATGTCTGGACCCTCCTGTGTGGTGACGTTCCGTAGTGGTCCTGCAGGGGTATAAGAGCATGATTATTGCATGTGTGTGTGTCATGGTGTGCAATGGGTGGGTGTTCGTGTACCCCAGTGCAAGCATTCCTGTGTGGGGGTTTGTGTGATGATGGCTAGGGGGTTGTTATGGGTATGTGCAGTGAGCATGCTTTAGTGAGTGGTGACCATGCTAGTTGTGTCATGTAGGGCTTGGTGTTGGGATGGGTGGTTTGTGTTATTAGTTCATTAGTGAGGAGTTGGAGTGATAGGGGAGGGGGTAAGGGTGGGGGGGTGTGATAGCATGCAGGTAGGGTGGGGGATATGAGAGTTAAGATTTGACTTACCAGTGTCCATTCCTCCACCGACTCCTCCGAGGCCCACTGGATGCATGATGGTCAAGACTTGCTCCTCCCATGTTGTTAGTTGTGGGGGAGGAGGTGGGGGTCCGCCGCCAGTCCGCTGTACCGCAATGTTTTGCCTGTAGACCACAGAACGCACCTTCCCCCGTAGGTCGTTACACCTCTTCCTGATGTCCTCCCGATTTCTTGGATGCTGTCCCACAGCGTTGACCCTCTCGAAGATTCTCCGCCATAGCTCCATCTTCCTGGCTATGCAGGTGTGCTGCACCTGTGAGCCAAATAGCTGTGGCTCTACCCGTAGGATTTCCTCCACCATGACCCTGAGCTCCTCCTCGGAAAACCTGGGGTGTCTTTGGCGTGACATGGGGTGGTGTTGGTGATGTGTGGGGTGGTGTATGTGTTGATGTGTGTGGTGATGTGTAGTGGTGTGTGGTGTTTTGTACGTGGAATGTTGTGTGGGTGATGGTGTTGTGTGCCTCTGTGTGGTGAGGTTGTCTATGCTGTGCTCTCTCTCTGGCCTTCGTCTCTAATTTTTGGTCGTTGGGGTTTGTGGGTGATGTGGGTGTGTGTTTTATATTGTGTTGGGTGTGTGGGAGTGATGTTTGTATGTGTATCAGGTGTGTGTATTTTGAATTGTCCAATGTGGCGGTGTTTTGGAGATGTGTGTGTATTTTGAGCACGGCGGTGTGTACCGCCAATGGAATACCGCGGTTGAAGACCGCCGCGTTGATTCGTGGGTCGTGATAGCATGGGCTTGTTTCTGTTGGCGTGACGGTGGAGGATTTGTTTTCGCCAGTTTATCACTGACCTTTGGTGTGGCGGACTTGTGTGGGTGTCTGCATTTCGTCGGATTCCGAGATGTGGTTCAATATAGCTGTGGCGGAATTCCGCGGCGGTGTATTGGCGGTCTTCTGCACGGCGGTAAGCGGCTTTTACCGCCAATGTTGTAATGACCCCCTGAATATTCCAACCTTTAAATAACTGAAATGAACAATTTACGACCGCAGCTTCATAAGGACCAGGAATACTGTTATTACAAGAAAGCCCTGTTTCTACCTACTAAGATAGTCCAGACAGAGGCCCTACGTATGTGCCACGACTCCCCCATCGCAGGTCATCGCGGAATGAAGGCTACCCAAGAGCTCCTGCTTCGCTCTTTCTGGTGGCCCACAATCAAAGCAGATACTGAGGACTATGGGGGTCATTCCGACCCTGGCGGTCCATGACCGCCAGGGCGGAGGGCAGCGGAAGCACCGCCAACAGGCTGGCGGTGCTTCCTGGGCGATTCTGACCGCGGCGGTAATGCTGCGGTCAGAAAAGGGGAACCGGCGGTTCCCCGCCGGTTTTCCCCTGGCCCAGGGAATCCGCCATGGCGGCGCTGCTTGCAGCGCCGCCATGGGGATTCCGACCCCCTTCCCGCCATCCTGTTCCTGGTGGTAATTACCGCCAGGAACAGGATAGCGGGAACAGGTGTCGTGGGGCCCCTGGGGGCCCCTGCACTGCCCATGCCACTGGCATGGGCAGTGCAGGGGCCCCCTCACAGGGCCCCAGAAAGATTTTCAGTGTCTGCTTTGCAGACACTGAAAATCGCGACAGGTGCCACTGCACCCGTTGCACCCCTTCAACTCCGCCGGCTCCATTCGGAGCCGGCTTCATTGTTGAAGGGGCTTTCCCGCTGGGCCGGCCGGCGGTCTTCTGGCGGTCGCCCGCCGGCCCAGCGGGAAAGCCGGAATGGCCGCCGCGGTCTTTCGGCGGGAACCGCTTGGCGGGCGGCGACCGCCGACCGCCGCGGTCAGAATGACCACCTATGTGTCTTCTTGTCCCATCTGTGCACAAGCCAAGACACCTCGTAATAAACCAGTAGGATTACTCCGTCCGTTACCTGTTCCACCAGGTCCGTGGCACACTATATCCACTGATTTTATGTGCTCTTTGCCTTCTTCGGTTGGGAATCGGGTAATAATGGTAACGATTGTTCCTTCACAAAGATGGCACATTTCACGGCATTATGAAAACTACCTACGGCTAAGGATCTAAGCTAAATCTTTATCCAGGAGATCTTTCGGCTTCATGGCCTACCACAAGTCATTATCTCAGATCGGGGTCCCCACTACATCTCCCGGTTTTGGAGACAATTTTGTAAGACACTAAGAATAGAGGTGGCCTTATCATCAGGTTTCCCTCCCCAAATGAATGGACAGACAGAACGGCTGAATCAAGGCCATGAACAATATTTACGTAGCTTCTGTAATGCTACGCAGAGTAATTTGTCTACGTATCTACCACTTGCAGAATTCTCCTACAACAATTCAGTACACAGTGCCTCGAAAGTCTCCCCTTTCTATTGTTCTTATGGATTCCATCCAAAGGCCTTTCCTATTCCTCTGAAAGAAACCTCCAATCTTTCTGGCATTACCTCACATGTCCGGCAACTACGGGGTATCCAACGTGCCATACATTCAAATCTTTTAGCCACTAAAACACGCATGAAAAGGATGGCTGATAAGAAACGTTGTGAGGCCCTGCGTTATCAGATCCACAATAAGGTCTGGCTTTCCTCTAAATTCTTACCTCTCCGACTAACCCAAAATAAATTTAAACCTCGATATTATGGGCCATTCCTGATTTTTCTGAAAATCAATTCTGTGTCTGTTCGTCTTCGCTTGCCTCTGACTTGGAAAATACATCCTGTATTTCATGTCTCACAACTCAAACCCTACATCCCTGATCCTTTTCACAGACAATTCACCTGTCCTCCTCCTCAATTGATTGATAACATGCCTGAATACGAGGTCCAGGAAATCTGTGACTCTCGGGTTTTCCGTGGTCGTCTCCAATACCTCATTCATTGGAAGGGCTACCCTATGAGTGAATGCTCCTGGGAAGACGCACCTTCGGTTCATGTCCCTCTTTTGATCCGTTGTTTTTTCCGTCTTTTCCCTCACAAACCTGGGGCCTCGGGGGGGGGACCTACTGTTGCGCCACCGGCCGCTGCGGAGCATCCCGGCCAAAGCGCGGTGCGGGTCAAGGGTCGCGGCGCCTGCGGCGGCCCTTTTCTCCGGCCGCGCGCTGCTATTAGAGCGCGGCGGGCCGGAGACCCAGAATTGGGTTGCGGTCCTCGCTGCGCTCAGCGCGAAATACAAACACTGTTCTAGGGTGTCTGGGCCTCCCCCCTCGCATTACTCACCTGCCACACGCCGTAAGGCTGTCCTCTTCCACATGCATGATTTTAAAGCATGCCTTCTCCTTCCCAGCATGCTGTGCACTTTCCTTCTTCCCTGCATGCATCTTTTCCTCTTGTACAGGGGTATATTTTCTATCTCTAGCAATGGCTCCTTCCCAAGCCAAGATGGTGGTGTTACTTCTTCCTGTTTATCACTTCCAGTCTAGGGGTATATAAGGGGAATCCTTTCTTCTTCTCATTGTGTTGCAACACTTCAGCGGTGGTGGTCACGCTCCGGCTGGTTTTTGTCTGAGACGCCAGTCGTTCTTGTTCTGTCTTCAGTCTTCCAGATTTCCAGGATTCTGAATTCTAATCCTTGTGTCCTCCTTCTGTTTCAGGGAGTTCCTGTTGGAGGTTTTTTCCCCCTTTGGGGTTTTTCCTCTGGGACTCCTTCTGGAGGGCACAGACTGTAGTCGCTTACTATTGTCAACAGCACTGTGGCTACCGGAAGGGGTCACCCCTACCTCGGCCAGAGCAGGACTTGCAGGAACCGGGGCCGCTCACCATCCCTCTCCAGTATCGACGGTAAGCCCAGGGTGAATCGTGACATATGCAGCATGTCAGTTATGTTTGTTACAATTAAAGTCACACAATGGTAATAAAGGTACAGGTACTTCTCTTCACTGTGTTGTGGGTGTTGTGTTCTTCTGTGTGTCGCTCTGCCTCTTACATTGTATGTGCTACTTTCAGCTCTGGGTTGTGGACTACCACTCCCATAAGGCATTGTTGTGCTGCTTCTAAGATGTGGAATGGACTATTTCTCACAATGTTTTACATTACTTGTTAATTCCTATGGGGCTTTTGTGCATACACATGTGGGGTTACAATTCAATATTGCACTTACCTTTGTTGGTACTTGGTGTGCCGGAGGTGTCAATCTCAGTGACCCCACTGACTGCTTCCGGGAGGAGTGTGGACTCCACTTGGTCCTCTATCGGGGTGGAGGGTGTCTCTGTAGGTGGTCCACCTCCTGTGCTCCTGGCCTCCTGCAGTCGTCTTGCCACCCTCTCCTGGTCGTACCACTTATTATTGATTTCTTCTACCGAGCGCTGTGCCACTCCAACAGCGCAGATCTTTGTCTGTATTTCTGCCCAGAGTCTCTGTTTTTCACTCTCAGGCACCTGGAGTGAGCTTTTGCCAAAAAACCGGTCATGGCTCCTGACCACCTCCTCTGTCAGCACCTCCAGCTCTTGCTCGCTAAATTTCAGCTTGCGCTTTCTTTCTCCCTTCTCCTTTCCCTGGGCAGAGGTGTCCATGTTTGTTCAGCTGTGCTGCCTTCTCCAGAGACTTGCTCAGTGTGGCTGGGCTGACTCTCTCTGAATGCTGGTTTGGGTGTGGCACCTGAAACTGCCTGGGATGTCTCACTTCCTGCTCGTGATGTCATCAGGCTCCTCCAGGTGTGCTTTCTCGCAATTTTCTCACAATTTGCGATTTTCAATTACCGAATCGCAATTTGCGAAAATGCTAATTGCGATTCGGTAATTGGGCGTCGCAAACCACAAATAGCGATTTTTAAGAAATCGCTAATTCCGAATCGCAATTATGATACATGGCCTATTGCGACTCAGAAATATCGATTTCTTCAAAATCGCTATTTGCGATTCTCAAGGCCATTTCTTCATACATCTGGCCCCTATTTTTCGCAAAGTACTTCAGTTTTTGCAACTGACACAGATGCATGTGCATATGAACTGCATGAAGGTAAGCCCAATAAAGAAAGAAAAATTCAAGCCTAGAAACATAAAGGAAGATATAACATATGACGTGTTGGGACAATGTCCTCAAGCACCAGTTTGAGTGGAAATGCTGGAAAACTTGCAACATCAGACAACAGTCGATTGTGAAGCTTAGAATATTCTTAAATGAGTACAGTAGGGGAACTGTGGAACAAAAAATAAAACGTTTACAGTGTATTTATCCTTGTTAAGTTAGAAAACAACCAGATCTACAAGGAAATTGGTTGACTTGCTTATGACAGCAGATTTGTGATGGCACTTTTCATTATATAAGGCTGCTGTCTGCACATCACACTAAAATGTGTTACCTAGTAAGAAGGAAGTATTTTGTTAAATGCCCAGCACTTCATTTTCAAAATGTCAGGAAGACCGGATCCTCGGGGTTTGTGCCTGTTCCCAATCTGTCCACCTCTTGGCAGCTCCAAACTCTACTAGCTATCATAGCACAGAGTTAAAGAATGGCTAAGCGGGGATGGGTTTTTAGGTTGGGAACTGCGGGGAAGGAGACCTGTGGGAGCAAGAGTTAGGAACACAATAGCAAGATTATTTACATTGACTTTCATAAACTTTGTTCCAAATATTTATATACTGATAACATGAATGATCAAGAGTTTTCCTATAACATGACCTTATTAGCTCTGGGTACCTGGAAAATAAAGAAGGATTATGCAAACTTTCATATGAGCGTTTTTAGAATGACATCTTATGCTCTGAAAATTGAATAACACTCTGTAGGGTCTGGGTTTCAAGAATACTATGAACAACACTCTGTTGAATCTGGGTTTCAATATTAATCTGAAAATTGACTAAAACTCTGTTTAATCTAGGTTTCAAGAATACTTTGATCATTGAATAACACTATGTAGGATCTGGGTTTCAAGAATACTATGAACATTGAATAACACTCTGTTGAATCTGGGTTTCAATAATACTCTGAACATTGACTAACACTCTGTTTGATCCAGATTTCAAGAATACTCTGAACATGGAATAACACTCTGTTCGATCTGAGTTTCAGGAATACTCTGAACATTGAATATCACTCTTTTTGATTTTGGGTTTCAAGAGTCATTTGTCTAGAAACTTTTACACACCTTATTGCCAGATTATGCAGTGAGACGAAAAAGCCTGAAATGATCACGCACTCTACGATGAAATGATCGCGCACTCTGCTGATCTGTACTGCAAGAGTTCAATGCCAAGAATGAAGCGCGCACACTGTTGCCGATTCGTACATCAAGATTCAAATGTCATGAAATGATCGCACACTCTGACGATCTGTACTGCAAGAGTTAAATGCCAAGAATGAAGTGCGCACACTGTTGCCTATTCGTACATCAAGATTCAAATGCCATGAAATGATTGTGCACTCTGCCAATCTGTACTGCAAGAGTTAAATGCCAAGAATGAATCGCGCACACTGTTGCCGATTCAACCATCAAGGCTCAAATGCCAAGATAACAATTGCACACGCGATTAACCAAAAGACACAAAACTTGAATATTTCTGAAAACTGAGTCGGGGGCCTAACCCGACCTCGGCCTTACCGCCCTGCTTGAGGATCACCAAGATAATGAGGACAGGGCCTGGAAAAGCCTAGGTAGGCCTCCAAAACAGGAGCTCAGGAAAATGCTGCTGCTCTGCACCGGGACCTCTAAATAGACCCAAGCCCCACCCACATGCCACACCCAGCCAGACTGCAGGAAAGGATTCTAGAAGGCCTCAGAATAGGGACCACACCCGGTAATCCTGCAGCAAAGCCTTGAAAATGAACAATACATTGTAAACAGCATTAATGAGGTTTCAAGATAAATCTCTGCAATGCAAGAGGTTAACATACTGCATCAACACACAATGCATGAATTATTACATTGCATAAGGATTGGCTTTTTCCATTACGTCGCCCGTAGTGCTCGCACTGTTCTGATGTTGACACAAAAACAAAATAACACGTTATTAACAGATAGTCATTCTGAACTGACCTCTGTTATAGATGATATTCAAAAGACATACTTTTGCCCTGAAATGCCTAACGAAGAAAATGAGGAGACTCTGGAGAATAACAATGATATTTTCAATAGTAACAATTTGTTAGAATAATTTAGAAAGGAAATTGTTGCATTTGCAGCAACATCTGCAGAAAAGCCTGATTGTGTTTGCTGTAGGCAAAACAGCTACTGGGTTGTGAGAAAACAGAAGTTGATCTAGTACAGTGGTTTACATGTGCTCTTTATTTAATTGCAGAAGACCAATGTGATTTGTGGATAAGGCAGATTGTCTGTAAATATTGTATAGACAAACTGGGTGATAAAAAAATACCTGATGTTCATAATAATTTAGATGTTTTTCCAAATACTCCTGAGCTTCAACACCTCAAAGTCTGTCAGAGTATTCTCACCCAGACAGTGCATTAATTCCAAACAATTGTTAGAATGCAGACACAAAATAAGAAATTACCACCTTCAGAATTATTGAAAGGTCTAAACGATAAGGTGTATATTTGCCTTTGAATATGAAGGAGGATATTGAAACTATAAGTGTAGATCATGAGGATGTCGATCCTCTAGTGGTTCTTGTAAATGGAGTGCCTACTAAAGATCAAAGAAAAATGACAGGAACTTGTTAGCATTGATAGCTAAAGAAAGCTTTGAACATCATCGTAGTTGAGAATGTCCTTTACAAAGATCATGATGTAGATGAACATGTAAGTTTTGTCACAACAGACACTTCTAGTTCATGTCCTTGTGGTCAGCTTGAAAGAGTTAACTTAGGTGAAGCAGAGTAAATAAATGAACATTCCAGCATTCATCCTATAAACTCAAGAGATATGATGGGTCATGCTTTAGAATTGTACCAAATGAAGCAAGCTAAAGGAGAACTGGTAAGTGTGTGGGAGACGAGCTTAGAAGCACAGTGTTCCCCTAATTTGCTGTCAACTGGTAAAGGTGGTCATTATGATGAAAGTCCACAAAATATTTTGCCATCCTAATGTAGGTTAACAAGAATATATCCTGAAAATACTCGATTTAGGCAGAACATTCCCTATATTTTTCATTGTTTGTTTGTTTGAGATTGATCTGTCAGCCCTTTCTTATGGAGTAGCTTATGCTATGAAAACAGGTACACCATTCAGATATCCCTGCCAGAGATTTTGGCATGGGCACTGCAGGGGCCCCCGTAAGAGGGCCCCAAAAGGAATTTCACTGTCTGCTTTGCAGACAGTGAAATTCGCGACGGGTGCAACTGCACCCGTCGCACCTTCCCACTCCGCCGGCTTAATTCTGAGCCGGCGTCCTCGTGGTCAGTCCAGTACGCATGTAACTTTAGGCAGCCCCAAGCCATGTGGAGAAAGTCAGCTCCCTCCATGTCACATTTGGGACAGTTTGGGGTGCGGGTTGGATCATATTTGTGTTGGTCTATGGGAGTAATATAGGCCCATCGTAGCAATTTGAAATTGAGTAGTTTATGATGGTGGTTCGGGCAAACCAGTCTAATCTGCGCACAACATGCTGCCCACATTTTATCTGTTATTTGGCACCTTAGCTCAGGCCCCCATTGTGATCTGATCTTTTGATCTGGGCCTGGAAGCATCGCTACCCTGACACCATACAAACAGGAGATCTGGTGTGTACAGTTCTCATTTGCTACTATAAGTGTCAGGGGAGGAAAATCATCTGGGGCTATTGGATAAGTAGGCACAGCAGCTCTCAATGCCTTGTGAAGGTGATATTGGATGAAGTGGTCCAGAGGCTTCACATCGCTAAAAAGAAGTATGTGAAAGTGCATGCCCATTAGGAAATATGTCAGGAAACTATATCAGGCCATATTTCAAGAGTGTGCATTTTACCAGGGTTTCGCATGTGGTGGATATCCATAGGTTGTCCGCGAGTGTCTGTGCATGTAAATAAAGGAGAGGTACACCCAGGAGCCTTTGGAGTTTTCTCCATGCCCAATATGTGGTGGATAGGGTTTGAATGTCCTGCAGGTCTAGAGGGATCCCCAGGTCAGTAGTGAAGCAAGTGGGGTCAGGGCAGCAAGGTCCATCTCTGGCTTGGAGTATAGCAGTCGCTCATCTGTGCTGTACTAGGAGTGTGCGTATTGGCATTGGGCGACCAAATAATATATGTGAAAATGCGGGACTCCAAATCCACCCTTCTCCTAGGAAAGCACTAGTGTTTTCCATTTGACTTGCGGTCTCAGGTGTGCCCAGATGAGTTTCATGAGTAGACCCCGGATCGTGAGGAAGAAATTGTTAGTGAGAGGAATTGGAATATTAATAAACAAATAAAGAAACCTGGGGAGAACCACCATCTTAATAATGGCAATCTTACCAGCCATAGAGAAAGGTAGTTTAATCCAGCTCCCAATTGGCATCAACAGTGTGTCCAGGACGGGACCATAACTTAATTACAGCACTCTATCTTTGTGTATAATGATACCCAAATATTTAACAAATTCATCAAACCTCTTTAGGGAATATTCACTCTGGATACTCCGAATATTGGGGGTGATGGGGAATAGTTCCGATTTTGACCAAAATGTTGTCCCCTCCTGTGGAAGAGGGGTTAGGTTTTCCTCTGTTTTTCAAATAAAAATTAGTATATCGTCTGTGTAGAGAGAGATAAGTAGAGGGCACGGTTTAAATTGTAGAATGTTATGTAAGTGGTTAAGAGTAAGATGACAAACTAGGGGATCTAGGGCTATGATGAAAAGTAGTGGTGAAAGGGGGCAACCCTGTTGGGTACCTCTCAAGACGGGGAAAGGGTTCGGTGATAGAGCCATTTATTCTGATACGTGCCATTGGGTGGGCATATAGAAGATTTATCAAGGAAGAAACCCTATAGGGTATGTCAATTTTATGAATCACAGCACTTAGGAAAGGCAATTCTAAAGAATCAAATGCCTTTTCAGCATCCAAGAGAGCGATGGCAGTGGACAGGTCTGGGGATATTCTGTTGAGCACAGAGAACACGGTGCACAGATCACCGCTTTTCAGCGGTGTGGGATAAAGCCAGATTGTGCTGGGGATATGAATTGATCTACTAATAATGAGAGCTGTGTAGCCAACATTTTTGATGAAATTCTGCTATCAAAATTTAACAGTGATAGTGGTCGGTAGGAGCCACAGAGTAGAGGGTCCTTTACAGGTTTAGGAAGGAGCATTATTACCGCCTCTTGCATGGTTGACAGAAGTAGTCACTTTTTTAGAGATTCCTCATATACCGGGAGCTTTGCCTGCAGGACCTCATCACAGGTAATGGGCTCATTAAGGAATTATTGTTGCGGATTGGTAAGCCACTTCGACTAGATAGTTCGACAGGGTAGTGGCATCTTCCGCTACTTGCAGAGTATATAGTTGGATATCATAATGCAATATAGTATTGGTTATATGTTTATTTGACATGATGTGTCTCTTATTAGTAGTGTGGAGCTCCGTGATGTAGAAAGTTTCCCCTAGGTGGCCAGAGTAAATGGGCTACTGTCTGTCCAGGTCTCTCACCCTCCCTGTATCTGTGGGCCCTTGCATATTTGCCCAGGTATAGAATCTCCCTCTCAGCCAGGTCATGGTATTCTGTCAGGAAGGGTTTCTAAGTTAAAAGTGGTTGGTGGGCTAGTGTCCAAAGATACTTGAGTGTCAAGGGATGCTAATCATTCCTCAAGAGTGTGGAGGTCCTACAAATGTTTCTGAAGACCCCTGATTGTTTAGCAAAGCAAATGCCCCTTACGTACGCTTTGAGCGCCTCTCATAAAGTGCCATGGGTGTCAACTGCCCCTTCATTGAGCTGAAAATACTCCAGTATGGCAGAGTGCCGTTCAGAGCTAAACAGTTATTCTTGCATAGCAAGTGTGGCCAATTGGCAGTGCTTCTCCCGAGTCCTATCAAAGGGAATGTGGAGGGTAATCAGTATTGGAGTATGATCTGAGAGTGTTCAGGAGAGATGAGATGTGGAAATCAGTTATGGGCAGAATATGGCAGAGAGAAGAATATAGTCAATGCATGTCTACTTGTTGTTTGGGGCAGAGTAGTGGGTATAGCATAACTCAGAGGATTGCTTCAAGTGCCAGGCATCATGCAGGAGATAAGTATTGCACATATCTTTAAGAATAGTAAGTGACTTTGGCTTGGTTGATGGGCACTGATCAATGGGATCAGTTGTGTGGTCCATTAGTAATTTATAATTGTCAGATATCATAATGTGGTCAAAGTCCAGGCGTTCAATCTTGTTGGAAATGGTACGAAAGAAGTCTGGGGAGTCACTGCTGGATGCATAGATATTAGCTAGAAGCGCTGAATGTCCTGTCAGTGTGCCCGTCAACAAAACATACCTTCCCCCAGTGTCTGTGACAGTGTTGATGTGCCTAACTCGGATATTTTTTAGTATAATAGTACATACCCCCCTAGCTTATGAACTTTAGCTTGTAAAGAACCGGTGCCCTCCCCAGGTTGAGGCGAATGTGTGTGTCTCACCAGGTGGCAGATGAGTTTTCTGGAGGAATGCAATCTGCGCTGCCTGTCTGGTAATATACTGTAGAACTTCTGTAGAACCTTCTTACCTGTGAAACGATCATGAAGACCTCTGATATTACATGATAGAATTCTACCGGAGCTATCGCATGCATCAGTAATGATTTGCAATTATATGACTAACAGTGAGAGTGACATATACACTAATCAGTAATGCAAACAGGAATTGTAACAATTCCCCCTCACCCCCCCCAAACTGGACTATGTAGTACCCAGTATATCCCCGCTTGATGAGCCCTGTCAAACATAGAAAACAACATTTTAAATGTGTGTGTGTGTGTGTATAACACTTTGGGGTGGCAACGCCACAGTGGGCACCCTATATGTCAAGGATCAAATGTAAGATAGTGCTGTCAGGTTCTGGGGTCAACAATGAAGGAGTAAGTGCCATCAGCATGCAGAGGATTGTTACATGGAGATCTGAAACAAAGCACATAGGCAACACAAGCATCCACAAGGAACAGTGATGCCATCTTTATCCAGCTGAGAAGAGATCATTAGTAGCACTTGAGTGAATGTCTGGCAAGTTTCTGTCCTGGGAGGCATTATGAGTGGCATTGCGATCTCTCTGATGCCATTTACAAAATTCATGCACCACCTGCAGTGTGCTGAAGGTGTGTGATTTACCATTAACATCAACATGAAGGCAGGCTGGGTATAGCATCCCATAAAGGAGGCCCAGTTTCCTGAGCGTGTTTTTGATGTCTGAGAACCTGCTGCGGGCCTCATGTACCATGGCTGTAAAGTCTGGATACTGGGAGATGGAGGACCCCTGCCAGTTCAGTGGACCATTTTGACTGGCCAGTCGCAAAGTCTTGTCTCTGTCCCTGAAATTGTGGATACGAGCTATGATGGGTTGAGGACATCCAGGGTTTGGTCTCTGGTCAAGCGAATGGTATGCACGTTCAATCAGAAGTGTAGGGGTGAAGTGTTGCACACCAAACAGATCTGTCAGGAGTTTTTCAACAAAAAGATCAAGCCAGCCAGTGTTGGTGAATTCTGGGATTCCTACAATGTGGAAGTTGTTGTGATGGCCCCGGCCTCTAAATCCTCATTTTTCATCGCCATTGTTTTAAAAAAAATTCCATACACCAATGCGTTGAAGCGCCCTTCAAAGGCCCCCAAGTCCCACGCTCTGAGTTCTCCCCTGTTGCTCTTAGTGCCCCAGACTGGCACTGCATCAATGCTGCACAGTTCCCGTCCCTCTGCTATTGAGGTACATTGCGCAGGGCCCTCGGGTTTTAGCTTCTTGAAATTAAGCCACCCTTATTTGGGGTCTCAGTGGACCATAGCCACTAGGAAACTATGAGGCAACTGTCAATGATCCGTGTTGGCTGTGTAATAGATTCGGGAGCACTAGTTTACTGGTTGATATTTTATAGAGTGGTAGTTTTGCACACAGACCTGCAGTTTGAGGTATCCCCCAGTATTGGAGGCTGTGGCGCAAGGATGGATTCCACCTAGCGTTACATCACAGTGCAGAGCAAATGCCACAATCCCATCTATGAGCCAACATTTCGCACACCATATCCATGGCACAAGGCACGTGTGGCATACGGCTGAACGTCACAGTGCCCACACCCCCAGATTGATAAAGTGTAGATCACTCTTGGAAAGGCGAGAGGCAGACTAAGCCGGGGTGGGCGGGCGCGTGCAATTACCTGCTATGCACTGGATGCTGCAGGAGTTCGAACTTTGGACTTTGGTGGCGCACTCAGTTACCTCAAGTAGTCCAATGGTATCTCGGGCCGGTTGCATACGGGCGTAATGCAGTAGTTGTAATCGTCCAGATCTCACTACCCACCAGCCCCCAGGCTGGTGGTAGCACCGGTGTCACAGGACCCCCAGAACTCTTGTGCCCACCCCAAGTACCTTGGCTCTGCTGCAATGGGCCCCGTCGTTAGGGCCACAGTCACACTCTGTGAATTGGTGCCCCACGTCCTGGTGTGTTCAGGATCTCAAAGCCTCTAAATGGCACACAAGGGTCCGCACATCACAGGAAATGGTGGATAAGCCAGTTTTCCCATCCAAACCTCTGGTCGTAGCAGAGCAACTGCAGTTGCTCCCCGGCCTAGCTCACCCCGATGGGGCCAGTTAGCTGCTGCGGTCTGAGGCGTCATCTCAGGGGGATCATTGTGTGCCTCACCAGTGCTGATGCTGCCCCATGTGTCCAAAGGCCTTGTGGGCGTGTGGCGCTGCCTGCATCTTGTTGGTTACCTGCAGCAATTACATTTTGTTCAGGGTGATCCGTCGGAGCTTGAGTGCAGCCATTGCGGTAGGCTGCTTGGCCACGCCCTCCCTCCCTGCATATGTTCACAGAAAGACAAATTGTAAGCTTTCATGTATTGCAACCACAACTAATGAACTAGCTGCTCACAACATTAAAGGAATCACATTGCTTTGTCTTCTTAAGTTGCCTGTGGAATGTTATAACACACTGGAGTACCTAAAGTTAACTGGTGATGCTTGTGATGAATATTCAAGTGTTATGAAGAAATTGAATGTCTTACTTATTGATTAAACTTAATGCTAGCTTTCATTCATCTAAGGATGCAAGACGTTGTCAGAACAGACTATGATGGTATCCTTGGTGGTAAGCACATCATTGTTTTTGATGATCTTCTACAGCTGAGACCTGTCAAAGGTGAACATGTTTAAATAATGCTTCATGAAGAAATGAAAAAGCGCTTGGGAAGTATAGTTAAATGTCTAGTGCATAGAGTGAGTTGAGCAAAAATATGAGACAAGCTGCAGATGTGGAGTAAGGTAATATATTAGAAGACATAAGAATAGCAATAAAGAAAGGAGAAGTGAAGGAGGCTGTTAGTCATGTGGCAAGCACTCTCTTCCGAAAGAAAGTATCTCCAGCTCATTCAATGTGAGATTTTCTAAAAAGTTATAAACAGATTGTGTGCCTCAGGCCATCATTGGACAAGTATTAAAATCAGAAATGCTTCCTTTGGAAAAACAGATGACTCTTAAAATTAATAGTTTAGATACAATAGAACATCCATGCTTGAACACACCAATATGTCAAACAGTGGTAAAGGAACTGCAATCACTTGAGAAATCTGTTTCATATACTTCTGGCTTAGAAAAGACACTAAACCTCAGTAAGAATTCCTGGCTTATTTTGGGAAGAAACCTCAAGGTTGACGAAGATTTAGTGAATGAGCAATGCGAAATGTGGTAATTTCATCACAATCCCCAAGGAACCTGATTATGAGTATATTCTGATTGATATTTACCACATTAAAGAAAGCAAACAAATTGGCAGATGTACTGCTTAGTTTCTGTTGGTAAAAGACCTATATGTGCAACTGCACCAGTTCTATCAGTCTTTGGTCTATGCTATCATCATTCACAAATTTCAACGATTACGCTTAGATTCAGCTATGATAAATATAGGCCAGGCAGTTTTTAAAATAAGGAATGCCTTGTATTGCATTTTCACAATACACTATCAGGATTGTACCTCCTTGATTTTGAAAGTAAATGCTGACAGCTTGTGTAAAACAATACTATCATTTTAGAGGACTGAATGCTTCTTATCTGGGTCTATATCTCATTGTTGAAAAACATGGAAGTTATATGAAGCACAAAACTGCTCAACTTAAAGATAATGCAAAACTTGAAAGGTAAGTAAAGCAGTTAACTGTAGAAGCCTCTATCAAAAACAGGTAAACAATAAGGGTTCAAAGTAAAATATTTATCAGTACACTGCAGTGTGGGCAAGGTGTCATCAATGATGTAATATGTGGATTAATTAGCTGTGCATGGTGAAGGAGTGAGTTATAGTTACCTTAGGGGATGAGCTATAGTTACTTGAGTTAACCATAACTATAACTGTTGAATTTCTATGGCTTTGTTTGAATGTAAATTCAGAACCTAACTATAACACCCCTGCAACCTTTGATTTTTTTCAGTGAATTTCTATGTTTTTTTAGCATGCACACATGTAAGTAAAATCAGGGCCTTGCTTTTCCTCTAGGTCCGCGGATCATAGATCTTGATCTGCGGAGGATCCCCTTCCCTCTATATCTATATTTTTAAACTCTAATGTCTCTAAAACGAATGGACAGATTTACACCAAATCACAAAAAGCACGCTTTTCGGACCAAGAGGTAGCTTTCTGCCAGATTTGGTACAATTCCGTCCAGTGGTTCAGGGTGTAGTTGTTTTCAAAATCCCTATTGAAAAATATATGGGGAAAACACCTTTTGAGTTCTCCCCTTTTTCTTGGCCTCTGCTTGAAGGATCACCCTGAAATTTTCAACACAACAGTTGAACTGACTGAAGTATAAGTTTTGAACATTTTGTGAAGATTTGTGAAGTAGCACTAAAGTTATTGTCAGAGCAAAAAAAAGCTTTGATAAATCTCCACAAAGCTTTCCAAAAAGTTGCCACTTTTTGACTAGTTTTCTCATGGAAATGTTCAGGGTGGTCCATAAAGTGGGTGCTGAGTAAAAAGGGGAGGTCCTAAAACAAAATCCCCGTAAATTTTTCATAGACTTCTTTTAGAAGAGCTACAGTAAAAACTTCTGAATTAAATTACACCACATTGTTCCTTTATAGGCCCAGGGTGCCCATCCCCAGGGTTGTTTTCAATAAGAGGATGGGGACCCATTGGCCCCCTTCCTGAGCCATTATAGGCTCCAAGAGCCCTACCACTGGGTCCAAAATCATCAAAAAAAGAGGAGGGGGCTACAGGGCTCCACCTCACTGAGCCAGGAAAGCCCCTGGGGGCTCCATTTCATGACTGATTTCAGTGTTAAAAAGGAGCAGGGTCAGACAGCCCTCCTCCCTGGGCCATTATAGACCCCAGGGAGCCCACCCATGAGGCCAAAATGCTTAAAAAATGCATCCCTATAATAAATATGCATGGATCTCTCTATCTATCTCTATCTATCTCTCTCTCTCTCTCCATCTATATATATATATATTTATTTATTTACACAAAAAAAAAAGCAATAAGTCCAGACACCATGGCCCTGAAGATTCGAAGATGTGGCTGTCTGAGTCGGGCTCCTGAAGCCTGAAACAGCAACAAATCCCCAATCAAAGGATCACGCGGACTCTCCGTGATCATATTGCACAGTGTTTATTAGGACAAGTCGGTCCTTGTCAACACGTTTCAGCCGTAGCCTTAATCACGGTTGAGGGATGGAAACTGACGTGACCATTGCATACACATGGTCACTGCCAGCGACAAAGGACCATAACTGAAATTAATTGCGGTACAACTACGAGTGGCAGCCATTTTGACAAGTACAGTGATGTCTGTGAGTACATTCACATAAACAGCAATACAAAAATAATATTCAGTATATTGAAACGTAGTAATTATGTTATAAAAGGTCAAATACCAAGGTTGTCTGCAGTTAACAAAAGTAAATTAACAAACTTAAGTGTGCAGTAACGAAACTGAAGACTATAGATATGTTACAATAATAAAATTCCTCGATAAATATAAATGTTAACTTCAGTACCGTGTATATTGTAACAAGTCAAGGTACATAGCAATATGATAATGTAATCACTGAGAAAGCGATTCTGTCATGAAAATTAATTACTGAATTATTTGACAGCTCCATTTACCGCATTGCAAGTTAGAAGTCTGGTTGTCCATATGCCCTACTCACTGCTATACCCACAAGGGATTCTGGGACATGTGGTGTATTACACTTCTATTAAGGGCCACAAGCATATACTACTACTTTTATTACAAACTGGGATACGTGCCGTAACCACAGTATGCCACTCTGAGACTGTGGCAATTACACCATTCAGAATTAAGCATGCTGAGGCGAATGCCCGAAGCGTACTCAAGCCGTTGCATAAGGGTTTGGCACCTGAATAAGGTGGTTCTGTTCCAGTGGGCAAGTCCATCTCTCGCCCCTGGGCAATAGAACTGAAAATATAGAAAAAATGTAGAAAAAATAATATATTTTACTCAACAAATCACTTTCACCAAGCGTGTATAGAAAAATATTTTCTTTATGTAAAAAGGCTCAGTTGCCAGTACCTGTGCTGTGGGCAAAAGTGCCTTGTGATTGTGCATAGAAGTCAACCATACATTACTGCTCATGATGGATGGCATGTTTTATATACTCTTGTATGGTTCTCACAAACAAAGTGAAGTGCTCAACTGGCTACTCTTAGACTCATTCAGTGTGAACAAACCTATGTAGGAAAAGATAAAATATATGCAATTAAAAACAGATATACCAATAGGAAGGAAAATATAATAAAATATCCTATTGAATAGTTCTTCCCTCCAGTTCAAGCCACCCGAGATTACAGTTTCAAAATCCACAATGTATTTGGACTCCAGAACTATCAGTTTGTGTTCTCTGTCCCCTCCCCCCCCATGTCTGGCTGAATAGCAGCAATTACCACAAATCTGAAGTTTTTAATTTTGGAAACGTAGTTCCGTAAAATGTCTCAATATTGGGTACAGATAGTCATTATGTCTAATGGCCATTTTGTGTTCAAGTACGTTTCACTGTCTTGTGAATGGTGCTGCTTATGTACAGTTTATTACATGGACAGTGAAGACAATGGGTTTGTGAGATCTTTGTGGGTGTGTAGGTTTCTGTTTGGGTCTATGAGTGGATGTTTGAGTCTGTAAGTGGGTACGTGAGGGTCTGTGAGTGGGTGTTTGTCTTAGTGGGTCTGAGAGTGAATGTATTTTTTTCTAACTTATGGCCAGATTTATGGATCTGAAGTGATTTTACACTGGGGGGCTGTGCTAATCTGTGGTAGAAACATTTTTAGGGATATTTTCTTGTCCATCAGAGGTCCCTCGAGACTCCTATATTGCACTCTTGGGGTTAGGGTACCCTGACTCCCTTCTATTATGTTTCATTTCAGTTTTCACACCCCAGGACTATTCCACAATATCTAAAATGGCAGCAGTTGCTGGTAGCACGTAGATTTGTGAATCCACAGTGGTGGATCTGCCTCCCTAGATTTCTATATTTCTTTTTCCTTTAATAACTCAAAAACTACTGAAGGGATTCACATCAAATAGCAAAAAGAAATCTCTGGACCAAGATCTAGCTTTCTGCCAAACTTGGTGTGAATCCACTCAGCTGTTTGGGCTGTGGTTGTATTCAAAATCCCTATGGGATACTCCATTGACGAATCACCTTGAAACTTTCAATATAGCGGCTGAAGTGAGTGACAAACTAGTTTTGAAAATGTTGTTAAGATTATTCAAATGGCCCTAAATTTTATATATATGTTCACTTTAAAAAACAAAGGTAACAGGGACGTTATTGTTAGGTTCTGAATTTGCTTGCACAAAACCATAGAAATTCAGTAGTTGTAGTTAGAGTTATTTCAAGTAACTATAAATTGCGCCCTGAGGTAACTATAACTCCTGTCCCTGTGGCCCGCTCCATTACTACAATCAAATCCCTGTGCGCATCCACGCAGGCCTAGACACTGGGCCTGGGTATCAATTGGCACAGTGTGGCACAGGTGTGCACACACACACACACACACACACACACATACACACTCTCTCTCTCTCTCTCGCACTCGCACTCACTTCCAGCACCATAATGCTTTGCCCTTCCAACTAGCAAGTGGATGCTCATCTGCTTTCAAGCACCCTGGGTCCCAATCCGCCCTCTACCTGCCGCCCACCACTCTAGTCAACCTCACCCCACTGCAACCCACAGAGTATGGTATTGTCCCCTAGGCACCTAGTCACTTCTGACCAGGTCACAACCCCCCAGGTGTCAGGGTTAATGAGGGATACAGGAAAAACAATGGTGGGGGACAGGAAAAACATGGTGGAGGCGTTCAGGCTCCAAATAGGAGGTCCATTCAGAGGTCTGCAAAACACAGGGGAAGGGTCACATAAACCAGCCATCAGACTTGGAGGTGCCCAGCCCTGCCAAACAGTCTAATTCTGCAATTTTTTTACCAAGTTTAGCACCTCCAGAATGGAGGGCTTGTTGTCTCAATCCGCCTTACACAGCTCAGATTGTACACAAGTTACCAGGTCCATACCTCCAGACTGGAGACACCCTGTCTGGTGCCCCGGAACTTCCAAGGGCCTCCGAGACAGGTTTGGTCCAAGGTAGAATGTGCTCGGTGCCATGTCCCTGCAACAAAAGAATATTTGTCAGAGATATGATAACTTGGGGTTCCCTGGTTGCACGAAGTTGCTCCAACCAACTCCTGATTCTTGTACTCCTATGGATTGAGGCAGTGGTTCCCAACCTGTGGTCCGGGGACCCCCGGGGGTCCGCGAAGCCTCCTCAGGGGGTCCGCGACTGCTTAGAAAATTAAATAATATTAACAGATTAGGTCCCAGCAGTCAGTGTAGGGGGTCCCCGGATTCCTATAATGATTCAGTGGGGGTCCCTGGGTTCCAGTAATGATAAAGTGGGGGTTCACAGAAGTCAAAATGTTGGGAACCACTGGATTGAGGTACTCTGTCCAGTGCGCTATGACCTTAGCCGTACTGGACCCTCACTCCAGACGAACACACTAGATGCAAGTTCCATCTTGCAGTACTATGTCAAGTACTGCACTCCTCAGGCTGTACCCACACTTCTGTTTCAACCTATGAACGGACACAGCACACAATGAGCATGCAGCCATGGGTCACACAAAATAAATGCTTCCCACTGGACCTCCGCTAAGCCCCATCAGGGTCCCGCAATAGTGATCCCTTCACTTCACAGGCAGTCTCAGGGTGCAGTGGTCCTCACTTTGAAGGACGACACACCAGTCGTGCACCCCTGCACCTGGTGCACCTGGTCTTCCAGACTTCTTCCTGAGGCCACGCGCACACTTCTCCTGGCAGGTGGAATCCTGCACAGTGTGCGCGCAACAGAGAGCACCACTATCCAGATTACTGATTACGATGTAAGTCTCCCTCTGGAGATATTTGATGTCCCTGAAATCTCTGCAGAGAACAGGGAGCAAGTCAACCTTCCCTTGGAGAGTCCCTTTCTGGATGCCACACAGCAGCCTGCAATCAGCCACAGTGCAGTGTTTTATCTGGAAGGGTGCATGGATCCCGTTCTCGGACAGATATTCTCCGTGGTACTCAGATTCCTCTGACAGTGCATCAACATGGTCCAGCTGCACTGACCCCACACATCCATAGGTGGAACTCTAAGTTGCAGATGTTGAGTACCCTATTTTTACTAAGTGAATGCTTTGAAGTCAGGGTGGTTCAAAGGGTATTTCTTTGAAACACAGATGTTTCCCCTAAATGCCCTCCCTGTCTGCCTTGAGGTCATGGAATGCAGCTCTGTATCTTTATGGGTGCCAGGATCTGGCTCTGGGAGGCCAAGTGTCACACCCTCTCCCCATAATTATCTGACCAGGCCCTCAATGGCAGGGATCTGTTTTTCTGGATGCCTCAGTTTTATAGTGGTCCTCTGGGGAATGTGCAGATGTGCTCTTCCCCCAGGACCGATGGAATTAAACCTAATTTACGGGGCACCAGAACCAGTCTAGACCTAGAAATGCCCACTTCGCCGAAGTGGCCCTTCTCGGGCAGTGATGACAAAACTACTGTGATCAACGGTGCTGGTTTATCATCCTGAGTTCAACAATACCAAAGAGTATGAAACCGCTCCCCTTTTATCTAATATTGCAACCAGACTTAAAAACCCTAGGCTTCCCATATCACCGTGTAGGTAGAGCAACTCTCATGGGTAGTGCAAACACGTGTGGGTGCTCGGCACTTCCCGGGCATGCATGCCCTGGTGCACACACACCGCTTGCTAACGCAAGTCACACTTTGGTTCAACCACCAACATGGTGCTTGTGCACCGTGGGTTAGCCAGAGCCCACATGCTCTGTTTCTGGTAAAAATATGCAGGTGTAAATATGCGTACTATGGTCATTACGGCCATGCGCGCCTCCCTGTAGGAACCACTCAACGTGCTTGTAACCATGTGCACCAGTGCACCCCATCCATACCTGCGCTGCCTGGGCTCTCTAACCCAGCAACCTGTTATCAGGGCCAGTCTTAATCCATATGGATGGCATGTGCACTTTTACTATGCATTGCCAGAAGGAAAAGTCTCTGAGCCCCTGGCTTTTGAATTGTATGGTGGCCCAATACAGTTTAGGCATTTGCCAATGGCCCACAGTCACCTATTAAGGGAACCGGCTTCCCACCTGGGGTCCCAGCTGGTTTCCCTCCGGTAAGGGGTCCCCCCTTCTTGGTGGCCTTCCGTACCTGAGCAAATCCTTTGGGATGCACTCGTCTGGCTCACCCTCATCCTCTGACCCCTCCATCGGTGCCCTCCCACTCAGGGTGAGCCCCCCTTCAGTGGAAACCCACCCATAGCGCAGGTGTCCATAGGCCACAGAGACCTACTCAGTCAGGCCTTGGATGTGGCTCAGGGGGTTACGAATCGGGTCAACATAGGTGCCTGTACATTTCTTGGCAACCAGGGTTACCCCCAGGTAACTAATACACCTTTCCTACGGGGCTAACCGGAGTGTGGTGCCCACAATATCCCCCTCCTCTTCCTACTACAGGTAAGGCAGGGAACTTACTCCCCCTGCCCCTCTGCCAGACAGCAGGGAAGTGTCCAGAGTCCTAAGGCCCAGCATGGGGAGACAGCATAGGCAAGGGGAAAAAAGTGAAAAGTTTCAGGATTTTTCCTTAAGGAGAGCCATGTCCAAAACCCATGCAGTTTCCTGAAGGGATTTTTATACACGACTACAGCCCAAACCGCTGGAGGGAATTACACCGGGGAGAGAAGTGGAGGGGAGAAGGGAGATGAGAATGGAAGAGGCAATGGTAGAGGAGGGGATTGTTGAGGGGAGATAGGGAGGTAGATAGTAGGAGTGGAGTTGAGTGTTGGGATGAAATGTGAGGTGGAAGGGAAGTGGAATGGAAGTGATGAGCAGAGGGGAATGAGAAGGAAATGGAGGGGGATAGGAGATTATGGGAGGTTGGTGGAAGGAATAGCATGGAAAATGGGGAGAGGAGAGAAAGGAATGGAAGGGGAGGAAAGTGGAGGAAAGTGGAAGGGAACAGACGAGGAGATGGGAGGGTTGGTAAGGGAAGCGAATGGGAAGAGGGAAAAGGGGGCGAGAGGGAAGGGTAGAAGGGTAGAAGGGAATGGAAGAAGGGGGAGAGAAAGGGAGAAGAGAAGGAGGGAGGGAGAGGGAAGTGGAAGGGAAAAGTGGAAGCGAGAGGAGGGGATGTGAGGGAAGTGGGAGGGGAGTGGGAGGACAGTGGAAGAGGGGAGGCGTTGATGGGCTAGTGGAAGGGAAGAGCAGAATAGGGAGTGAAGTGAAGGGGGAGTGGAGAGAAGGGACGTGGAGAGTGCAGAGGAAGTGAGTGGAACGGGAGCAGGAAGAGGAAAGACGGGAAGATAAGAGGGGATTGGGTGGGGGAGTAGAAGGGAAGAGGGCAGTGGGGCAGAGGGAAGCTGGGAAGTAAAGAGGGAAGAAAGAAGTGGAAAGGAAGAGGGGCGTGGAGAGGAGGGAAGAAGGAAGTGGGGAGGAAGGAAGTAGGAGGAAAGTGGAAGGGAAGAGGGA
Source organism: Pleurodeles waltl (assembly GCF_031143425.1). Classification (NCBI taxonomy): domain Eukaryota; kingdom Metazoa; phylum Chordata; class Amphibia; order Caudata; family Salamandridae; genus Pleurodeles; species Pleurodeles waltl. Next base: position 636,394,191 of record NC_090445.1, read on the forward strand.
AAAGAGGAGGAGAATGGACAGAGGAAAAAAGAGGAGAAGAGAAAGGATGAGTTTTGATGGGAAGGGATGGGGTAGGCAAGTGGAGGTGAGGGGAGAGGCAACAGGATGAGGTAATGCCGAAGAAGAGTTAATGTGGGAGGCAAGTGAGTGGAAAAGAGGGTGAGGGTGGAAGGGATGGGAGGGAAGTGGAAGGAGAAAGGATAAGGAGGGGAGGGAAGCGGGATGGAGAAGAGATATGAGGAGGAGGGGAAAGAAGGGGATAAGGGAGGGAGAGAAAGAGATGGGAGAGGGAGAGAAGGGCATGGGATAGGGAGGAAAGAAGAGGTTGAGAGGGAATGGAAGTGGAAGTGAAGAGGGGAAGAGAGGAGGTGATGGGAGGGGAGGTGGAAGGAAAGAGGAAGAAAAGGCACATAGGAAGGGAAGCTTAGTGGAAGGCGAATGGGGAGAAAGGGATGGGAGGGGGGACAGAGAGAATGGAGGAAGGGAAGTATAAAGGAAGAGGGGTGAAGGGGCAGGAGAGAAGAGGTGGAAGAGGAAAGTGGAAGGGAAGAAGGGAGTGAGGGGTGGTGAAGAGAGAGGTGAAGGGTAGCTGAGAAGTGGAGAGACAGTGGGGAGATGGAGAGAAGAGAAGTTTGAAGGAGGAAAGTGGAAAGGAAGAAGGAAGTGTGGAGAAGGAAAGAGTAAGGAGGAGGGAAGAGGGGAGTGAGGAATATGAATGAGGGGAATCGGAAGAGGATGGAGGAAAGAGGAAGTAAAAATGGGAATGGGCAGGAGGGGAGACGGGGTAGGGAGGAAGGAAATGGGAAGGAGGGAAGTGGAAAGGAAAGGAAAGTGAGGAGGAAGGATGAGGAGGGAGGATGGGAAGGGAGTAGGCAAGTGGAGAGGACAATGAATGGTAGGAAATTAATGTGCAATGAAAGAAAGGGAATCAAATGGGAAAAAAGTTGTGGGTGGAAATTAGAAAAATGTGTGGGGTCGGGAGGGAAGAGCAAAGAAGGACTGAAAGAGACCAGGTAATGGGTAAGACTGAAGAGAGAAGGAAAATAGAGAGGGAGGGCATGGAATGGAAAAAAGAGGATGGGAGAGAAAGGAAGGAATTGGAGAAAATATTAGGAGGACTGGGTAGACATTGCTGCAAATTAAAAGAACTAGGTGAAGAAATTAGGGATTAAAGTAAATGGGAATTTCAAGTCAGTTTTTCGTTTGGTTTCGAGGTCAGTTTAGAATTCTGTTAAGTTTTCATTTGGTGTACTTACCTTGTTCCCTTGCCCTCTCCACCAACCCCCATTCTTTTTGGAGTCTGCTCAGCACCTTCAGCATCCGGCTTGTCGCTTACACAGATCCAGTCACCAGCAATGCTGCAGGTTCCTGGATACAAGCCTATTATATTATGGACACATCACAATGGAGTCCATACAGCATGTCATCATACATCGCCACTCTGGGTGATACCACATTTTTCATGTTAATAGGGGGATAAATACAAGGCAAGTTCACTATCCGATTGCTTGATGAGCTCCGGTCGCTAAAAATGATATGATGCAGCTCTGAACCTGAAAAGAAGTCTGCATGCTACCTTAATAAACGTCCCAAACACTGGTTTCCTTTTCCCTCTGCCCAGTAAAGACCAGCCCTTTCTGTACGTATCCGTGTCCTGGACTCAAGACATAGCAGGGCCTGTGGTCTCAGAAGTGTTCCATTGCCATAGTTCTGCTTCTCGTTGTGCTGTAAATGCAGGCACACTTTCAAATTCATTTTAATTTAATTTTTAAATATTTTTATTAAGATTATAGTCTCTCCACAGAGTTGACAGTAGGAGCACCTGTTCTTTTTTCTGAAGTCCAATCATTGTTTGAGAGGTGTGGCAAGTGCAGTCTGCTTTGGTGCAGCCTTCCTTGCTGATGTCCAAAGACTCAGCAGCTGCAGTCCTTCCTCTGCCCTATCCTTCTATGTTTGGTTGTTCCAAATTAAAGTTAGCATTGAGCGCTGGGGCTAGTGTAACTCCATGTTAGCCAGTTGGAATCCCACCACTGGTACATATCAAAGCGACATCTCCTTCCTTTTAATATTCAGCACACTGCCTAATATGCTATTAAGGGATTCCCTAGGGGTGGCTTATAAATAATAAAAAAGACGGTCTTGGTCCAATCAAGATCTTTGTACAGCCACCATACTTTGCTCCTCAGCTAGGAAGGACTATTTTTAATCCTGCCCTGCACCATTCTTAAAGGAGTATTTCCAGATTGGCACAGAGGTAGTTTTAACAGTAAGAATGCTGGTTCCCTACTTCCCTGAATATGCCTTAATCTGATCTCCCTTTCCCAAGGGAATCTTTCTCCTCTGGGACAATGGTTGAGACCACTGAGTCAGTAGTATCTTAACTGGGCAGGGTGGACTGGCCAATAACAAAGCATGTCACCATTAGGTGGATGAGGCCTTTCAATCCATAAACAGAATATGCCTACCCTCACTATTAGTATTAGGGTTTAGAGTGCGGGGAGCATAGATTTATCTTGTGTGGAACAAAATCCCCCCCACCCTGTGGGGTTAGCGCTTTCACCTACCTCTCTATTGTTAAAACAAAAGTGTTTAGATTTCTATGTCAGGTTGGCAGTTTAAAATGTGCCTGCCTAGGCTGCAGTGGCAGACCTAAAGACATGTTTTCACTTTGTCACTGTAGTAGTAGCAGCATAATATGTGCTGCAGTCAGCTAGTTTATTTTAATTTATAAGCCCTGCGTACCCTTTGTATCACTTTTCTAGGGACTTATTGGTAAGTTAAATATGCCTATCGGGGATTGGTCAATTTGTACATACAAATTAGGGTCAGACCACATAAAGTGGGACCTGGTCGGCGGGCCCAGTGCACATCATAGTTGTTGCAGAAAATGTGGAAAATTAATGTGAAAATATAATGCAATAACAGACAACAGCAGGAAACATTACATCTTTATGTAGATGCGGTTTAAGCCCACATCTAATTCTGACCAGAATAAATTGAAGAGTTTACTTGAGGACATAATGGAATAAGTAACTTAAAAGGGTAGCATTTAAAGGCCAACTTATGTTTAACACTCAGGCTCACTGGCACATAGGGGGTGATTCTTACTATGGCGGGCGGCGGAGGCCGCCCGCCAAAGTAACCCCGTCAGAACACCGCACCGCGGTCGAAAGACCGCTGCGGTGATTCTGAGATTTGCCCTGGGCTGGCGGGCGGCCGCCAAAAGGCCGCCCGCCAGCCCAGGGCAAATCAACCTTCCCACTAGGATGCCGGCTCCGAATGGAGCCGGCGGAGTGGGAAGGTGCGACGGGTGCAGTTGCACCCGTCGCGTATTTCAGTGTCTGCAAAGCAGACACTGAAATACTTTGCGGGCCCTCTTACGGGGGCCACTGCAGTGCCCATGCCATTGGCATGGGCACTGCAGGGGCCCCCAGGGGCCCCGCGGCACCCCCTACCGCCATCCTGTTCATGGCGGGATTCCCGCCATGAACAGGATGGTGGTAGGGGGTGTCTGAATCCCCATGGCGGCGGAGCGCGCTCCGCCACCATGGAGGATTCAATGGGGCAGCGGTAAACCGGCGGGAGACTGCCGGTTTACCCTTTCTGACCGCGGCTGAACCGCCGCGGTCAGAATGCCCTCGGGAGCACCGCCACCCGGTTGGCGGTGCTCCCGTGGTCGGTGACCCTGGCGGTCACCGGCCGCCAGGGTCAGAATGACCCCCATAGTTTGTGTTTTCCTATAGATTGTAACCTGATTAAACAATTGGTGCATGAAATCTGATCAGTTCAGACTACATGGTGGTCTTAGGTTCACAATAATAAAGCACGTTATCAAAGCTGTAGTTACTGCAAATATCATGCATTCAAGAACGAAGAACAGTTAGTTTGCCAAGCATTGTTAAAGCTACAATGAAGAATGTGTAGGGGATTAGGTCAGAGTTTGGGGTTACAGGATCACAGGTGTCCTAATGTTTTTCAGTTTTCGTTTGTAACTGACAATTATTATTAACTGTTCTGGAATAAAGGATGTGGAGTAATGTAGGTTAAAGTTAAGGGTCAAAGGGTCACAGGTGGCATGATGTTTTTCACAACTAATGTATAACTATGTAGTGATTCATAATTTCTGTTGTGTAATAAAGCATTGTGTGGTTTTCTATATAAGAAGATATCTGTGCAACCGCAGATTGAGACCTGCTGCCTGCCTGTGTGAGGAGGGTCGATCTCCCTGTCGACAGCAAAGAGTTGTCTTTACATTGCCAAAGAAGAGTCTCTTTGTTCGATTTCCTAAATTTTTGAATTTCCCTGCAACATAGTCAAAAACACAGTAACATTGGTCAATATATTTGGGTGGGTGATAATAAAAAAATAAGCACTTTATTACAGTAATGTCTCCTTATTAGAGTCCTAACACGCAGAAGGATTAGTCAACTACTCTCCCTACTGTCTGTAGGATAGCTTACCCAAGCTCTTTCATTGTTTGCCAACATTTTGGGGATCCTATACGTCTGAGTTTAAAAGTGGGATTTGTGTCACTGTGTTTCAATTGATGTGCTTATTTCACACATCAATACTTTTTCTGCTCAACCATTTTAACTTTTAAATAACTGGTATCTGGGTCAGTAGTGCCAAACAAACCACTACACGCTGTTTACACCAAAAGATAGAAACTACAAAACTGCATTCAATCATTAAAAATACCAGGGCTTTGCATGTAACCCAGTGGCGTAGCGTGGAGGGTGCAGGGGGGGCCGGCCGCACCGGGCGCAACATCTTGGAAGAGACTCGAGTGCTAAAATCCACGGGTTAGGGGGCGCAAATTACTTGCCCCGGGTTAGGGGGCGCAAATTACTTGCCTTGCCCCGGGTGCTGACAACCCACGCTACGCCACTGATGTAACCTGAGACACAAAGGTGCTACCCATGCCCGGTAGAATGAAAAAGGGCTTTTATTATCCCTTTTAAGATCATTTGCCATAATCTTGTGCTGGTATTACATTCACTCTTGATAGATTTGTGAAACGTCTCTGGACTTTTTTACCTTGTTCACTAAGTGCAGTGCTTGCAGTTTTTTACTACCCACCCGCACTTTCTTGCTGGCCATCCCTATATTTAATATGAATACTGGCATGCTCCATTGTTCATGCATATGTATACATGCTTTAACATATTAATCCAGACTTTTTTTTTTTTATTAGGATTAATTGTGCAAATAAATTACATATTTTGTGATAAAGAAGAAGAAAACGTATTTATGAAGCAATGATATAAAGAAAAGATATAACCACAGAAAATGTATGTTCCCAGATAGGTAACTAGAGATCTGGCAACCAGCATAGCAATATATAGTTTGCTTACGCTGGATAAGGGTAAGAAGCACTTTGGAGTAGGGTCTGCCTAGAAGAGCTGTCACTGGCTCCGGGACAATAACCCCTCGTAATTGTTAGCTAATGAAACTAACAATCTTGCCTCAGTAATGATTCAGTACTGGGGAGAGCTAGATCATATGAAACAATCACCATGTACCCCATTAGCACATCTTAAACAACAGGTGTCTTTGCTTGTCTCAAATCTGTGAATGGAAATGGGTGTTAAACAGTGATTGCAGTAAAAATTGGAACCAATGAGTTTTGAAAAAGTAAGAACATTGGCATATGCCAAAAATACTTGGTCACTGTGAGAACAATTTGGCATCAAGGCTATTAAAGGGGCAGAAAAAAATTAAACGTGGAAGGATGGATATTTATATTAGTTAAACCCTTCTCATTATAGAAACCTAGTGTGATTTCCATCTACACAACAGCAAGTAAACCTTTTCAAGGGATGGCTTATAATTAAACAATTGATGATTTCAGTTTCTTATTGACAAGTGTGCCTGTGTTTCTTTTGGGCCAAAAGATGTGTCTGTGGTTTAATCAATTAAAATTTTACTTACACATTTAAATAATAAAAGGCTTTCAGTTTTTAAGTAGTTAGTATAATCCTGCCCTATTTCAGAAAATGTTCTAGTAATCCTCATACGGATTGGATATTCCCTAAATCCGCTCCAAGATTCAATGTAATAATGCCACCATACAATTTGATCTTAGGAAGGTTAGGAAGATGAAGTTGTATCCTACAGTCGGAGCGGATCCTTAAGGACTGGTGTTCAATAAATGAACAAAGCAAAAGCCTCCCTACAGAGAGTTAACCAAACTTGTGGCTTTAGATTTACTGTAAATTTTGTAATTAACCTTGTCAGTTTGGATAGGTATATCAATGGCACCAAAATGGTGAACAGTTTTTCCAGTGCAGAAGCATTCTCTGCATCAAAAATTGATACTGTGACTGGAATATAATTATTTTTGGAAAATGAAGGGCGGAGCTTGCCCGGCTGCAAGATGGCCGCGCACTATAGGAGCTCCACTGGCCACCTTTATATCCGTCTTTTAATCCGACGTTTGAATGATGAAATGACTCAATGCTTTTGGGTATGTTGCTGGGAGCTGAGCCTCTGGGGCTGCAAGCCCGGTAATTTGCTGTAGAGGGGCGCGTCTTGAGGAGCAGGGTCCGGGGTTAGGTGATGAGCCGTAAGGGACGGCCTGCGCTGGAATAATCATGCCCCGGATGGCGCACTGCCTCTGGTCGGAGAATCGGGTGGAGATCCGGCTGGGCAGGAGGAGCGGCGACGGAGATAGGAGTTGCAAAGGCCTGTGCTGGTGTGGTCCCCTGCGGGGGATGGAGAGAGCTCTGATCTGCTGCACTGGGATCACGGAGACCCAGATAAAGAACAGTGGACAGTGGAGGCAGGTTGGGTGTGGTGCTGAGCCGCGCTAGGATAATCTGCTGGTGTGACTTGGCCCAGGTCGCGCAGAGGCGGTAGAGCATTGGTTGCCACCCCTGTGGCTTCCTTTGGGCACAGGAGACTGCACCCTGTGAGACCAGTGCCTGGAGGTGAGAGCAACAGCCCCTGGGAGGTTGTACGGGGCTGGCGTGGGCAGAACATCGTAAGTTTGGTGCTGCAGAGAGAGATAAGTCCTGGGAAATTGGAGGAGTGTTTGGACGAAGTGAGAGTGCGAATTGACCAGCATATGCCACTGAAGTAAATCGTGTGGTGATTGGAGGTGCCCATACAGACAACCATAGACAGTCACATTAGAACGAGGGCGGAAAATAGAGACGGAGGGGGCTGTTTACACGAAGACTTGGTGGCGGCGGACACCCTTTTCCCGTGGTGCATTGCAGAGAATCTGAGAGGTAACTGGCCATAAATAGGCGCTGAGCGGCTATCCTGGGGTGACGCTTATTTGAGGTGCACAACTTGCATGTTGACAAGGTCACGCAACATGGGCAAAACAAACAAAAGTCAAGTTAAACTGCAGTTTGAGCATCAGAGGTCTCAGGCACCCGCGGGGGACTGCTCGGTGACAGGTATGTCGGGAGGAGGGGACATGACGCCGGGAGAGGAGCCTGAACTCAGGCAAATACTAACGGCAACGCTACAAAGCCTGGCCCAGATAGACAGCAAAATAGACTCTCTCCTACAGAATAGACAGAATGACAGAGCACCTGGATAAACATGCGGATGGGCTGGAGAAGACCGCACCTCGGAGATGGAGGATAGACAGTTAGTGATGTCCTCTAGACATGTCATGATGGGCAAAGAGCTGGCGGTTCTACAGGCTAAGGTTGAGGACTTAGAGGCCCGTACCCGTCAAAACAATCTACGCATAGTGTGAATTGCTGAATCCACAGCCATAGATAATATGGAGAGTTATGTGGAGCGCCTGCTCCTTCAGCTATTGGGGCGAGAGACATTTTCGAGCCAGTTTGTGGTGGAGAGGGCGTACTGCGTCCTGCTGGCTCGGCGGCTGCCGGTTGCTCCACCGCACCCCATAATAGCTAAATTATTAAAATACAGGGATCGGGATGGCACCCTGTGACGAGCTAGAGAGCTTAAGTCCCTACAGCACGAGGCAGCGGTGGTCTCACTCTATCTGGATTTTACACAACAAGTACAAGAGGCCAGATGACGATTCATCGCTGGGAAATGACAACTGCGTGACCTGTGCATGGACTACCGCATGCTATACCTGCCAAGGCTACACGTTGTGGTGGATGGCAAGCAGCTCCTCTTCACGGATCACAAAAACCTAGCCCAATTCCTGAAGCGCAGAATGGCTTAGGGTAAAGGGCGGGACATAATGGATACCAACTCGAGGGTCGGCTGCGATTAACTTGTGCGCACTAGTCACTGCCTGGAAAAGAGGTTCTGGTGCGCTGGAGATGATGGCACAAGGCTGGAGACAAGGCATCGCCCACAAGCACATGTGGGGAGTGGTACTCTTTAATGGAGAACTGATGATCGGAGGGGACTCGAAAAGTATTATGTACACAGATGATAAGTTTGGGTACAGGCTTTATGTCTCAGGCCATTTGAACTTTAAAATTTGATAGGTGGCTGGCACTACAGTGTTGACAAGGGCGGTTGGGCAACATCCACCCTAGAGTGTGTACCACTTGTTTGTTCAAGAACAGGTCTTTTTGACCTTTGGAAGGGAGGGGGGTGGGCATAAAGTTATTGACAGGTGGGTTGGGGCAATGCCTGCTGTGGGTGGGGGTGGAAACAAGGGGAGTTATCTGTTTTGAAAGTTTATATTGCAGTACACCGATTGCAAACACACAGGCGCAGTATGGCAGACACAGATATATATGCATTCTGTAGTTAATAGCAGGTAGTGGTTCTGCACTAGGCACAACCAAATGCCCAAATGCATTACGTATTGTCACATGAAATGTGAGAGGCTTAAATGATGCTAGTAAAACACGCAAGGTGGTGGCCTATTTACAGCGACATGGGGTGGAGCTAGCGCTCCTACAAGAGACACATTTGGCTCCGGGCAGCTCTATGCTTACCCCTAGGAGAATGCACGGGAACATACTGGCCTTGGGGTTTACATCCCACTCTCGAGGGGTGTTGATTTGGGCATCCAGGTCCTCAGGGATTTGCATCCAGGAGGTCGAAACAGACCCTAATGGCAGATACATTGTCGCACGCTGCAGCAGTGGCGTGGTCACCTTTCTCCTGGTTGGGATCTACAGGCTTAACTTTAACAACCCCCAATTTTATTACAATCTAGCAGCTAAAGCTGGCAACTGGGGAGGGTTCCCACAGATTTGTGGAGGAGATTTTAACTTCACATTGGATCCTCTGTTCAACAGATCGGGAGGTGCATATAGAAAACCGGTGTCAGCGGATAAGGTGCTGACAGAGATTGCAGAGGACGTGGGATTAGCAGACATATGGAGATGCAGGCACCCGGCTGAGGGGGGGTACACTCACTACTCAGCAGCACATAACCTATATACACAAATCAACCTCTTGTTGGTCTCTAGAAGCATGCTGGGCACCTTAAGGGTAGAGACCTCCTGACTCGAACATATTCAGATCATTCTCAGGTCTCGTTGTTGATGACTTTGAGCCCCAGGCGGACCCCCACCCCATTCACATGGCTATTTCCCCCCCATACTCGCTCTTGGATTCGGTGTTTTGGGAGGAACTGGCTACCTCCAAGATTTCTTCTGCATTAACATAGGGTCAGTGAACAAGTTACTGAATCACAAATTGGATTTGTTACTTACCAAAATGCATTTTTGCGATTGTGAAAATGTTTGATACATCTGGCCCTGAATGTTAGCCCAGTAGAACCTATCTGACATCAAGAGGAAATTCTATTTATCAAAATGGCCTGGTTTCAATTGTACTGCAATAGTAGGTTTGCAATGGAAAGGGGGTTGTGGTGAGGGATATGTAGTTAGGTTTAAGATTTTTGTTTGGATGTTCCAGATTGTTGGGATTGCTGGTGAGTGCTTGTGGGTGAGAGCTCACAGGAGCATCATTTTACACTCTTGTCAGATGGACCTTTTTTCGTTGGCTGAGATACACAAGACAGATACAGTTACAATAGTAAATACATTAATTTTTCATACTAATATTGGAAAGATACAGAATTACAGCTGGGAAGCTGAAATATCACAATTGGGTCAGCCTCAGTGGTTTAAGATAAAGCAATTCCAATCACATCAATACAAAAGTTGAGAATTAGAAATAGGTGTTTCATAAAGAACCTCCTGTTTTCTCTCTTACACATAACCCCATTCTAAAGTCATCTAGCCAGAGGTCTAAGTATGGAATGAAAATGATTGGGAAATAAATCTTAAGGTTGATTGGAATACAGGCTCAAGGATGAGTGCAAAGTTGCTTAAAGCAATCTGTGAATGCAAAAAGGTGTCAGCATGGTGTTGCCTTCAATAGAAGTCTTCCAGAAAGGTACTGTCATGGGACTCTTGCCAAAATAATGAGACTGCTGAGTTTTGGGCAGCAGCACCACCGAGTATGGGGAACTGAGTCTGATCCCAAACCATGCAGCAGATGTTGGCCTAACCCTTCCAGCTAGCTAGAAGCACCTCACAGACACCATAGGTAAAAGTGATTTGTGGCATCCCATCCATTACATGAGACTCTTAAACCCCCCGAGGGAAGTTGTGGTGGAAACAGATCTTGCCCTGTTTCTATCAGTTACACAAGGCTCATACATGTAATGACAAGCAGAAGCATATCTTGGTTGAATAGGAGTAATTGAAGCAAATGCATACTATGTAGAAAGACATGAAGTGTGATTATAAGGATGATGAAACCAGACACTATTACTACGGTGACCAAGAAAGTGAAATATAGAAACAGTCCCACTATGTTTGTCACAATAGTATTACCAATATTCCTACACACACTACTAAGATAACTACATGAGAAAAAGTTACAGTGATAGCCCTAATCTGCCCATCTAGTCCAAGGAGTGTAGCGCGAGCCCCATGCCTGTGCTGAAGGTAAAGGAAAGGTCTGTTAGTCTGCTGGAAATCCTCCTCCACGACAGTAGTGGACCGTCAAGTTTCTGCTGAAACTGCAAAGGCAACAGGCAGCATAAGATTGCAATCTGACTGGAATGTCCCCTCTAAATATACTAGGGCAGCTTGAAATGTTATACTAAACATTGTGTTATTCTCAGTACTGCCCTTATGTGACAACACATCCCTTTCTGTGTAAGGAAGACACTGTACTCTCTGAGCTGGCAATACCTGGGAACCTATGATATGTAGCCTTGATGCTAACACAGAGTAAAGTGTTGTGCAAAGCAATGAATAACAACATTCTGTAGAGAAGAACAATAGATAAGAATAACAAAACATTACCAATAAAATGCCTTTCTGAAATAAAAGGAACAAAATGCCAATGACTTGGTGAAGGGTCATAGGCCTCAGACCTTAGCTAAAATAAGCAAAAATAAGTGTGAGTATGAGCCTCATAACTAACCTCATGACTTTGTAGATGTTTAGCATAAAGCGTTACACTTGTAAGAATAAAGGAAAGCAGAGAAGTCTGTATCCCTTGAAGTCTAGGGGAATCTGCCTTCAATTTTAACAGCGTAAGCAATAATTTAAAACAAACCGAACCATAAACGCCAATGTTATCTTTCTCCCCTCCAAAGGCCAATGATCTCTGAGTCAATCTTATAAATTGTAACATCACACAGGTTTCTCATCCCACGGAACTCAACCAATCTTTGCAATCATGAAGATCCAGCATTCCTGGTACATGATGAATAAGAAACTTCAATTGCTTATTGTACTTGAAGGAAATTATACATGAACCTGAGTGTGCACTTTTATAAAGCTTCAGTCTTTCAGTAGTTACATTTCAATAATGCACCATAATACGTACACATGTTAATAATATTAAACACAGTAAATATAATATAAAAAATAAATGCATATTTGTGCAATGATTGACGTGTAAAGGATGGAGTCTGAATTTGCGCTACTCCAATCCCCCCTCTGATGCTGATGTAAGCCATCACAATAATACACATATGAATCCATAACAGGTCAAATCAAGTCAAATTGTTGATATTTTAAACAACTTTTGTATAGTATTTTCTAGGTGATTCATGTCATTATGGAATCTATAATGACTCTCCTTATCTATATCTCTTCTTGTACTTCAATTGTTACCTTTCCTTCCTTGCCTTTACATATTTATATCCCTTGATAGCAAGAGCAGTAGGAGGTCTCATGACAGAACCCATTATTTCACTTCACAGGTTTCTAACCCATATGGCAATGCTAGAAAACCCATCTCCGGTTACTTTCCAAACATGTGTAGCTTCCAATTCTTCCAAATCTTTCTTCAAACCAGAAATGTTCTTGACCTATATCTTCAAATCTTTGCTCTTGTCAGTGTTACAGGTACTGCTTTGCTGGACCCTTATCATCCTGCAGACTCCACCCTTCTTTGCAAGAAGGATTTCCAAAGCAAGACGATTTTGCAAAATCATTGATCTTGTAGCTTCTATCCCAGACTCTACAACCAGTAAAACTCCTGCCATACTGGTGGGCAGTTTATTCACTATGGTAAACAACTTTCTAATCTTTGTCATTTAAAATCACACCTATAGATGGAATCATTGCACCAATGATGCATCCCACTACTTCTCCAAAACTAGCACCTCCTTTAGGTCTTAAATTCACTTCCCATACAGGATCATTCAAATGTTCCACATGATATATCTTTTGGAAAACTACACATGAGTAATATATGTCATACCATCCCTTGGGCAAATTGAAATATGCATGTTCTCCACAAATATAGTAAACTCCAGGAATAACAGGCTCCTCATCATCGAAAAACAATTTCCAGTTTCCTTTAACCTCAATTGTATGATCACATTCAATCTTTCTCATGAATATAGTGTCAGCTGAACATTTATCTATAAATATGCACAATTCCCCATTATGTTTCCATTCTAAAGTCAATGCTGCTTGATTTCCTGCCACTTAATGTTCAATTTCTTCTCTGGTCCACTTATGCTGATTCTTAAGATCCTTATCTATCTTTGACTTAGATTCCAAATCCTTCCTCCTGTCTTCAAATATTTGCAAATTTCTTCTCAGCATCTGTCAGAATGCAAGTCAAATTGTTTCGGTGAGGATGCAGTGTCCAACGTTGTAGTGAATTTAAAGAACCTCACAATTATGCCTATATCTTTGGGAGCGGGCGACAAATCAAATGCTCAATTATGGAAATTTCTGAAAGAACTGAACCATTATGAAAAAATAATATTGAAAATAACCCAATTCATAGAGAATAATCAATAAAAGATTACAATGAACACCATGAGTCAGAGGAATAAGATGATACTTGATGCTCTCTGCAGCTGATGTAGGCAATTTCATACATACATAGCAATCCCTTGCATCCATAGTGTAAACGTACTCATAAAGCAGTTTATTATGACTGTTTCAAGAATAGTCTATGAGCAAAGCCTTATAATCCAGTGCATGTACTCTATTGTTTATGGGACTCTGGTGGTCATTACAATCCTGGCGGATGGTGTTAAAGCGGCGATAAGACCGCCAACAGACCGGCGGTAAAAATTTTGCAATTACGACCATGGCGGAAACCGCCAACAAAGACAGCCACTTTAACACTCAGACCGCCACGGGGGTGCAAACAAACAGCTCAGCGGTCACCGCCAACAGACAGGCGGAGGACAATGTACCACCCACACTATTATGACAGGCCGATCCGCCACCTTTTCCGGGGCGGATACACCGCGGATAAAAACACGGCGGAAACAGGCATTTCGAATGAAAAACGCTCACCTCTACCCACTCCACGAGGAAGGAGGACACCATGGAGCTGGAACTCCATATTTTTCCTGCAATAGTATTCCTGCTCCTGTACCAGGAGCACCAACGGCAGCGGCGAATACCACAGTGAGTACTGCACCTACGACACAGGGGAGGGGGGAGGCAAAAAACAGGGAGACACACACGCAACACCCCCACCCACACCCACTACAACACACACACCAATGCATATCTATACATCACAGTTACACCCCCAACCCCCCCGGAAGAATGCAAAGACAAAAGGAAATGAGTGTAACCATTGTAATATATCAAAATTCAGAATGGAAAAATATACATATATACACTATTAACAAAATATACACCACGATTAGTAGTCCAGGTATTGCACCATTCATAGTCCGTGGACCACTGGGCCCAAAATGCATGGGCGAGGCCCACACACAACACCAGATCAAAACAGAGAGAACACTGCTGGGGCATCAGATAGAAATACAACAGGCACCTCAGGGGGAAGGGAAGTGGGGCCCCTCAGCCGGATGAGTGCACAACGCCAGATCCACGAGGGGGCTCCATGCCCATTGAGGTATCCTGGGGAGTGCAAAGCCACAGTCTCTCAAGTCTCTACAGTGGGTGGTTTGCCCACTGTTCAGTCCTGGGGAGTGCAAAGCCACAGTCTCTCAAGTCTCTACAGTGGGTGGGTTGCCCACTGTTCAATCCTGGGGAGTGCAAAGCAACAGTCTCTCAAGTCTCTACAGTGGGTGGATTGCCCACTGTTCAATCCTGGGGAGTGCAAAGCCACAGTCTCTCAAGTCTCTACAGTGGGTGGGTTGCCCACTGTTCAATCCTGGGGAGTGCAAAGCCACAGTCTCTCAAGTCTCTACAGTGGGTGGGTTGCCCACTGTTACATCCTGGGGAGTGCAAAGCCACAGTCTCTCAAGTCTCTACAGTGGGTGGTTTGCCCACTGTTACATCCTGGGGAGTGCAAAGCCACAGTCTCTCAAGTCTCTACAGTGGGTGGTTTGCCCACTGTTACATCCTGGGGAGTGCAAAGCCACAGTCTCTCAAGTGGATAACAGTCTCCACTGGTTCTGGATGGGGACTGGTGCCCAGAGTGCTTCATCCTGTGCAGGACAGAGGTAGTGGATGTATGTCTCCACTGGTTCTGGAGGGGGACTGGTGCCCAGAGTGCTTCATCCTGTGCAGGACAGAGGTAGTGGATGCATGTCTCCACTGGTTCTGGAGGGGGACTGGTGCCCAGAGTGCTTCATCCTGCCAAGGACTGAGGTAGTGGATGGATCTCTCCACTGGTTCTGGAGGGGGACTGGTGCCCAGAGTGCTTCATCCTGTGCAGGACAGAGGTAGTGGATGCATGTCTCCACTGGTTCTGGAGGGGGACTGGTGCCCAGAGTGCTTCATCCTGCTAAGGACTGAGGTAGTGGATGGATCTCTCCACTGGTTCTGGAGGGGGACTGGTGCCCAGAGTGCTTCATCCTGTGCAGGAAGAGGTAGTGGATGCATGTCTCCACTGGTTCTGGAGGGGGACTGGTGCCCAGAGTGCTTCATCCTGTGCAGGACAGAGGTAGTGGATGCATGTCTCCACTGGTTCTGGAGGGGGACTGGTGCCCAGAGTGCTTCATCCTGCCAAGGACTGAGGTAGTGGATGGATCTCTCCACTGGTTCTGGAGGGGGACTGGTGCCCAGAGTGCTTCATCCTGGGCAGGACAGAGGTAGTGGATGCATGTCTCCACTGGTTCTGGAGGGGGACTGGTGCCAGAGTGCTTCATCCTGTGCAGGACAGAGGTAGTGGATGCATGTCTCCACTGGTTCTGGAGGGGGACTGGTGCCCAGAGCGCATCACTCACCCGTGACGGTCCCTGTTGCGTCAGTGCACCTGCCGCTCATGGGCTAGCGGTGCTTGACTTGGCAGTGCTTGCCCTGTTCAGCGGTCCTTGCCCTGTTCAGCGGTGCCTGACTTGGCGGTCCTTACCCTGTTCAGCGGTGCTTGCCCTGTTCAGCGGTGCTTGACTTAGCGGTGCTTGCCCTGTTCAGCGGTGCCTGACTTGGCGGTCCTTGCCCTCTTCAGCGTTGCTTGCACTGTTCAGCGGTGCTTGACTTGGCGGTCCTTGCCCTGTTCAGCGATGCTTGACTTGGCGGTCCTTGCCCTGTTCAGCGGTGCTTGCCCTGTTCAGCAGTGCCTGACTTGGCGGTCCTTGCCCTGTTCAGCGGTGCTTGCCCTGTTCAGCGGTGCTTGACTTGGCGGTCCTTGCCCTGTTCAGCAGTCTTTGCCCTGTTCAGCAGTGCTTGACTTGGCGGTCATTGCCCTGTTCAGCGGTCCTTGCCCTGTTCAGCGGTGCTTGACTTAGCGGTCCTTGCCCTGTTCAGCGGTCCTTGCCCTGTTCATCAGTGCGTGACTTGGAGGTCCTTGCCCTGTTCAGCGGTCCTTGCCCTGTTCAGCGGTGCTTGACTTGGCGGTCTTTGCCCTGTTCAGCGGTGCTTGCCCTGTTCAGCGGTGCTTGACTTTGCGGTCCTTCATTTCCCAGCTGGGCTGGGACTGGCTGTCCTTCATTGGGCAGCTGGGTTGTGGCTGGCGGGGGCTGTTCAGTCCTGGGGAGTGCAAAGCCACAGTCTCTCAAGTCTCTACAGTGGGTGGGTTGCCCACTGTTCAATCCTGGGGAGTGCAAAGCAACAGTCTCTCAAGTCTCTACAGTGGGTGGTTTGCCCACTGTTCAATCCTGGGGAGTGCAAAGCCACAGTCTCTCAAGTCTCTACAGTGGGTGGTTTGCCCACTGTTCATTCCTGGGGAGTGCAAAGCCACAGTCTCTCAAGTCTCTACAGTGGGTGGTTTGCCCACTGTTCAATCCTGGGGAGTGCAAAGCCACAGTCTCTCAAGTCTCTACAGTGGGTGGGTTGCCCACTGTTCAATCCTGGGGAGTGCAAAGCCACAGTCTCTCAGGTCTCTACAGTGGGTGGTTTGCCCACTGTTACATCCTGGGGAGTGCAAAGCCACAGTCTCTCAAGTCTCTACAGTGGGTGGTTTGCCCACTGTTACATCCTGGGGAGTGCAAAGCCACAGTCTCTCAAGTGGATAACAGTCTCCACTGGTTCTGGAGGGGGACTGGTGCCCAGAGTGCTTCATCCTGTGCAGGACAGAGGTAGTGGATGCATGTCTCCACTGGTTCTTGAGGGGGACTGGTGCCCAGAGTGCTTCATCCTGTGCAGGACAGAGGTAGTGGATGCATGTCTCCACTGGTTCTAGAGGGGGACTGGTGCCCAGAGTGCTTCATCCTGTGCAGGACTGAGGTAGTGGATGGATCGCTCCACTGGTTCTGGAGGGGGACTGGTGCCCAGAGTGCTTCATCCTGTGCAGGAAGAGGTAGTGGATGCATGTCTCCACTGGTTCTGGAGGGGGACTGGTGCCCAGAGTGCTTCATCCTGTGCAGGACAGAGGTAGTGGATGCATGTCTCCACTGGTTCTGGAGGGGGACTGGTGCCCAGAGTGCTTCATCCTGCCAAGGACTGAGGTAGTGGATGGATCTCTCCACTGGTTCTGGAGGGGGACTGGTGCCCAGAGTGCTTCATCCTGTGCAGGTGAGAGATAGTGGATGCATGTCTCCACTGGTTCTGGAGGGGGACTGGTGCCAGAGTGCTTCATCCTGTGCAGGACAGAGGTAGTGGATGCATGTCTCCACTGGTTCTGGAGGGGGACTGGTGCCCAGAGTGCATCACTCACCCCGTGACGGTCCCTGTTGCGTCAGTGCACCTGCCGCTCATGGGCTAGCGGTGCTTGACTTGGCAGTGCTTGCCCTGTTCAGCGGTCCTTGCCCTGTTCAGCGGTGCCTGACTTGGCGGTCCTTGCCCTGTTTAGCGGTGCTTGCCCTGTTCAGCGGTGCTTGACTTAACGGTGCTTGCCCTGTTCAGCAGTCCTTGCCCTGTTCAGCGGTGCCTGACTTGGCGGTCCTTGCCCTCTTCAGCGGTGCTTGCCCTGTTCAGCGGTGCTTGACTTAGCGGTCCTTGCCCTGTTCAGCGGTGCTTGACTTGGCGGTCCTTGCCCTGTTCAGCTGTGCTTGCCCTGTTCAGTGGTGCCTGACTTGGCGGTCCTTGCCCTGTTCAGCGGTGCTTGCCCTGTTCAGAGGTGCTTAACTTGGTGGTCCTTGCCCTGTTCAGCGGTCCTTGCCCTGTTCAGCAGTGCTTGACTTGGCGGTCATTGCCCTGTTCAGCGGTCCTTGCCCTGTTCAGCGGTGCTTGACTTGGCGGTCCTTGCCCTGTTCAGCGGTCCTTGCCCTGTTCATCGGTGCGTGACTTGGTGGTCCTTGCCCTGTTCAGCGGTCCTTGCCCTGTTCAGCGGTGCTTGCCCTGTTCAGCGGTGCTTGACTTTGCGGTCCTTCATTTCCCAGCTGGGCTGGGGCTGGCGGTCCTTCATTGGGCAGCTGGGCTGTGGCTGGCGAGGCCCTCCTGGGCAGCTGGGCTATGGCTGGCGGGTCCCTCCTGGGCAGCTGGGCTGAGGCTGCCAGGGCCCTCCTGGGCAGCTGGGCTGAGGCTGCCGGGGCCCTCCTGGGCAGCGACGATGGGGCTGGCGGTGGCCTCCTAGCCAGCGGGGATGATGGCGGTCCTCTCCGCCGTGTTGCTCCTCCCAGACTTTACAGGTTTCTTCTGCCCCTTCCCCACCTTGGGAGGAGTCACAGCTGAGTCCACACTCCCCCCGGGACCCCTGTGAGCAGCGTGGGTGGCTGGAGTCTTCCCCCTCTCCCGCCGGCCAATGGCAAACTTCTGGTGCTTCACAGGCGGGGGACTGGCTGTGCTCAGGCTCCATGCCACACTGGCTGTCCTGGTGGCCGGTGCACTCCACATACCTGTGACAACAGGTACCACTGGTCCCGTTGATTTTGTGGCAGAGGTGCTAGATCGGGACCTATGAGTTGGACGGGGGGTGGTGGGTAATAGGTTAAGGGTGGACAGGAAAAGTTGTTTGGAGACACTGGGACGGGTAGCTGGAGGGGGTTTGGGAGTGGAGGAAGAGGTGGTGGTTGTAAGAGGTGTAACTTTTGTGGCTTTGGGTGCAGGTGCATGCACTGGAGGCTGTTGTGAGGTGGATGGATGTTGGGTGGGTGTGTGCCTGCGTTTGTGTATCTTGGAAGGGGCGTCACAGACACACTGGGAGAGGACACAGGGGACGTGTGAATGGTAGTGGGGGTGGTGACTGCACGTGAGCGGGGTGTGCTGGTGGGTGTGCTGGTGTGGGACGTAGTGGCTGTAGTGGTAGTGCATGCCGCTGTGAGTGTAGAAGAGACTGGGAGGAGACGAGGAGGAGGGGGACACAGTGGAGGCAGTGTATGTTGGTGTGTCTGTATGTGTGGGATCCTTGCGTGAGTGCCTGTGGGATGTGTGGTGCTTATGTTTGCCTGAGCTTCCCTTGTGTGGTGAGGTGTGTGCAGGCTGGTCTGATGGTGTGCTTGGGATAGGCAGAGGTATAGGGATTGGGTCTGGGTGGAGGAAGTTGGAGGGGGGAGGCTAGACACAGGGACAATGGCTGCCATCAGTGCTGAGGCCAGAGTTTGAAAGGTTCGATGAAGGGCAGCCTGACCAGAATGAATGCTCTCCAGGAATGCATTTGTTTGTTGCAACTCCCTTTCTACACCCTGGATGGCATTCAAAATTCAAAATGGCACTCTACAGAGGTGGGGTGGGGGGCCACAGGGCCATGCCTTACGAAGGGGCCTAGCCTACGGAACTCACCCTGGCCTAGGGAAACCCACAGCCCTCCTCCCCCACCCAGACCCCTCCACTGCGCGCTGTCAGCTGAATGAGAGTGTACTCACCCCCTTGTGTCTGCTGTGATGCCCTCAAGTGCCCATCCAGCTCCGGGTAGGCCACCGCCAGGATCCGGAACATCAGGGGGGGGTCATGGTTCGACGGGCACTCCTCCCACGTTGGGAGGCCATCCCCAGCTGAGCCTCCGCCGTCTTCTTGCTCCAGCTGTGAATGTCCTCCCATCTTTTCCAGCAGTGGGTGATCCGTCTGTGGTGGACCCCCAGGGTCCGGACGTCCTTGGCGATGGCACGCCAAATATCCTTCTTCTGGTGGGCGCTGACCTACATGAAATATACAGGGAAAGAAGAGAAGTCATTACCCCCTGCGCCGTCAAAGTGAGTGGCCCCCATCCCTACCCTTGCCATGTGGCACATGCACCCACTGTCTTTCATGCACTCAGAACTCTGCCCCCTTCCTTCTTACAACCAGCCCTCTCCACACAGGCATAGCCCATACAGCATGCTCCCTGTGTACTTACCTGTTGGTCTGGAGGACCGTAGAGTAGCGTGTACTGAGGGAGGACCCCATCAACGAGCTTCTCCAACTCCTCCGATGTGACGGCAGGGGCCCTTTCCCCAGATGCACGAGCCATTGTCTCTTCCAGACCGAGGTCACAGCAGCACTTGCAGTGTAGGTCCTCTCCTGTCGAAGATCAGGTATCGAGTGATTCAACAGACAGAAAATGGCGGTCACATCCACGGCGGTCACGTCCGTGTCGGTGTGTACCATCACCGCCGGCGTACATCGTCATTGGCTCCTGGGACCCATAGGGTCCAATGTTAACCAATGCAGCATTGCGCTGCGGTCTTCGACCGCCTACCGCAACGGTGTACAACGCCAGCGCAGTTACCTCATATCCCATTGTCCCACTTTACAGGTCAGACAGCCGCCATTTCAGGGGCCCACATGGCTCTATTTTTAACTGCGTCACACATACCTAGGCCTTGCCTCAACGCTCATACAGGGCAAATTTCGGATTAGGATTCGTGTTCTGTGTAAGCTGTGGGTACATACCTCAGAGTTTGTTTGACTCTGTGCTCG
This sequence comes from Pleurodeles waltl, assembly GCF_031143425.1. NCBI lineage: Eukaryota > Metazoa > Chordata > Amphibia > Caudata > Salamandridae > Pleurodeles > Pleurodeles waltl. The sequence goes on from NC_090445.1 coordinate 636,414,725, forward strand.
CTGTTGTCCTTCATAGGCACCGTCCACTGGGACATGTGAGGAGATGGCGGAATCCTCCGGTGTACCGACCGCTGATGGACCTGTCGACAATGGAGGAAAGAAATTTGATAATCACCTACAGGTTTGACCGTGCCACAATCCAGGAACTGTGTACCCAGTTGGAGCCAGACCTGATGTAAGCAATCCGCCATCCCACAGGAATCCCCCCTGATGTGCAGGTGCTATCAGTGCTCCATTTCCTTGCAAGTGGGTCATTTCAAACAACTGTGGCCATGGCATCAGGGATGTCCCAGCCTATGTTTTCCAACGTATTGTCCAGAGTGTTGTCTGCCCTTCTGAAACACATGTGGAGCTACATTGTTTTCCCTCAGGTGGAGGATTTGCCTACAGTGAAAGGTGACTTCTATGCCCTTGGACATATCCCCAGCATCATAGGTGCCATTGAAGGGACACGCCATGTTCCCTGGCTCAGTCCATGACGCTTACATCATGCGGAATAGCAGCATCCCTTATGTGATGGGTCAACTCCAGAGGCACCGTGTGTGGCTATTAGGTGACTCTGGTTACCCCAACCTTTCATGGCTACTGGCCCCAGTGAGGAATCCCAGGACAAGGGCAGAGGAATGCTACAATGATGCCCATGGGCGAACTAGGAGGGTGATCGAGCGGACCTTCGGCCTCCTGAAGGCAAGGTTCCGGTGCCTCCATATGACAGGTGGATCCCTATTCTACTCACCAAAGAAGGTGTGCCAGATCATCGTGGCCTGCTGTATGCTTCACAACTTGGCTTGCCATCACTGTGGGCCTCTTCTGTGGGTGGAGTTGAGATGTCTGGACCCTCCTGTCTGGTGACGTTGGGTAGTGGTCCTGCAGGGGTGGAAAAGCATGATTATTCCATCTGTGTGTGTCATGGTGTGCAATGGGTGGGTGAGCGTGTACCCCACTGCTGGCATTCCTGTGTGGGGGCTTGTGTGATGATGGTTTAGGGGGGTGTATGGGTATGTGCAGTGGGCATGCTTTAGTGATGGGTGTCCATTCGTTGGTGTTGCATGCAGGGCTTGGTGTTGGGATGGATGGTTTGTGATATTGGTACATTTGTGAGGAGTTGGAGTGATAGGGGTGGGGGCGAGGGTATGTGATAGCATGCAGGTAGGGTGGGGGATATGGTAGTTAAAGGTTTGACTTACCGGAGTCCATTCCTCCACCGACTCCTGCGAGGCCCTCAGGATGCAGAATCGCCAAGACCTGCTCCTCCCATGTTATTAGTTGTGGGTGAGAAGGTGGGGGTCCGCCGCCAGTCCGCTGAACCGCCTGGTGGTGTCTTGAGACCACGGAACGCACCTTCCGCCGTAGGTCGTTCCACCTCTTCCTGATGTCCTCACGATTTCTTGGGTGTTGTCCCACTGCGTTGACCCTGTCGACTATTCTTCGCCATAGCTCCATCTTCCTTGCAATTGAGGTGTGCTGCACCTGTGCTCCAAATAGCTGTGGCTCTACCCGGACGATTTCCTCCACCATGACCCTGAGCTCCTCCTCCGAGAACCTGGGGTGTCTTTGCCGTGCCATGGGGTGGTGTAGGTGATGTTTGGGGTGGTGTGTGGGGTGGTGTGTGGGGTGATATGTAGTGGTGTGTGGTGTTTTGTGCGTGGAAGTTGTGTGGGTGATGGTGTTGTGTGCCTGTGGATGCTAGTTTGTTGATGGTGGTGTCTCTCTCTGGCCTTCTCTCTGTAATACTGGTCATAGGGGTTTGTGGGTGCTGTGGGTGTGTGTTTTATATTGTAATGGGTGTGTGGGAGTGGTGTGTGTATGTGTATCAGGTGTGTGTATTTCGAATTGTCCAATGTGACCGTGTTTTGTAGAAGTGTGTGTATTTTGAGCGCGACGGTGTGTACTGCCAATGGAATACCGCGGTTGAAAGACCGCCGCGTGGATTCGTGTGTCGTGATAGTGTGGGCGTATTTCTGTTGGCGTGACGGTGGAGGATTTGTTTTCACCAGTTTATCGCTGACCTTTGGTGTGGCGGAGCTGTGTGGGTGTCTGAATTTTGTCGGATTCAAATTGAAGAGTTTACCTGAGGACATAATGGAATAAGTAACTTAAAAGGGTAGCATTTAAAGGCCAACTTATGTTTAACACTCAGACTCACTGGCACATAGTTTGTGTTTTCCAATAGATTGTAACCTGATTAAACAATTGGTGCATGAAATCTGATCAGTTCAGACTACATGGTCGTCTTAGGTTCACAATAATAAAGCACGTTATCAAAGCTGTAGTTACTGCAAATATGCATGCATTCAAGAACGAAGAACGGTTAGTTTGCCAAGCATTGTTAAAGCTACAATGAAGAATGTGTAGGGGATTAGGTCAGAGTTTGGGGTTACAGGATCACAGGTGTCCTAATGTTTTTCAGTTTTCGTTTGTAACTGACAATTATTATTAACTGTTCTGGAATAAAGGATGTGGAGTAATGTAGGTTAAAGTTAAGGGTCAAAGGGTCACAGGGTCACAGGTGGCATGATGTTTTTCACAACTAATTTATAACTATGTAGTGATTCATAATTTCTGTTGTGTAATAAAGCATTGTGTGGTTTTCTATATAAGAAGATATCTGTGCAACTGCAGATTGAGACCTGCTGCCTGCCTGTGTGAGGAGGGTCGATCTCCCTGTCGACAGCAAAGAGCTGTCTTTACCAGTGGCGTAGCGTGGGTGGTGCAGGGGGGGCCGGCCGCACCGGGCGCAACATCTTGGAAGAGACTTGAGTGCTAAAATCCACAGGTTAGGGGGCGCAAATTACTTGCCTTGCCCCGGGTGCTGACAACCCACGCTACGCCACTGGTTTTTACATTGAAGAGTCTCTTTGTTCCATTTCCTAAATTTTTGAATTACCCTGCAACATAGTCAAAAACACAGTAACATTGGTCAATATATTTGGGTGGGTGATAATAAAAAAATAAGCACTTTATTACAGTAATGTCTCCTTATTAGAGTCCTAACACGCAGAAGGATTAGTCAACTACTCTTCCTACTGTCTGTAGGATAGCTTACCCAAGCTCTTTCATTGTTTGCCAACATTTTGGGGATCCTGTACGTCTGAGTTTAAAAGTGGGATTTGTGTCACTGTGTTTCAATTGATGTGCTTATTTCACACATCAATACTTTTTCTGCTCAACCATTTTAACTTTTAAATAACTGGTATCTGGGTCAGTAGTGCCACACAAACCACTACACGCTGTTTACACCAAAAGATAGAAACTACAAAACTGCATTCAATCATTAAAAATACCAGGGCTTTGCATGTAACCTGAGACACAAAGGTGCTACCCATGCCCGGAAGAATGAAAAAGGGCTTTTATTATCCCTTTTAAGATCATTTGCCATAATCTTGTGCTGGTATTACATTCACTCTTGATAGATGTGTGAAACGTCTCTGGACTTTTTTACCTTGTTCACTAAGTGCAGTGCTTGCAGTTGTTTACTACCCACCCGCACTTTCTTGCTGGCCATCCCTGTATTTAATATGAATACTGGCATGCTCCATTGTTCATGCATATGTATACATGCTTTAACATATTAATCCAGACTTTTTTATTTTTATTAGGATGAATTGTGCAAATAAATTACATATTTTGTGATAAAGAAGAAGAAAACGTATTTATGAAGCAATGATACAAAGAAAAGATATAACCACAGAAAATGTATGTTCCCAGATAGGTAACTAGAGATCTGGCAACCAGCATAGCAATATATAGTTTGCTTACGCTGGATAAGGGTAAGAAGCACTTTGGAGTAGGGTTTGCCTAGAAGAGCTGTCACTGTCTCCGGGACAATAACCCCTCGTAATTGTTAGCTAATGAAACTAACAATCTTGCCTCAGTAATGATTCAGTACTGGGGAGAGCTAGAACATATGAAACAATCACCATGTACCCCATTAGCACATCTTAAACAACAGGTGTCTTTGCTTGTCTCAAATCTGTGAATGGAAATGGGTGTTAAACAGTGATTGCAGTAAAAATTGGAACCAATGAGTGTTGAAAAAGTAAGAACATTGGCATATGCCAAAAATACTTGGTCACTGTGAGAACAATTTGGCATCAAGGCTATTAAAGGGCCAGAAAAAAATTCAACGTGGAAGGATGGATATTTATATTAGTTAAACCCTTCTCATTATAGAAACCTAGTGTGATTTCCATCTACACAACAGCAAGTAAACCTTTTCAAGGGATGGCTTATAATTAAACAATTGATGATTTTCAGTTTCTTATTGACAAGTGTGCCTGTGTTTCTTTTGGGCCAAAAGATGTGTCTGTGGTTTAATCAACTAAAATTTTACTTACACATTTAAATAATAAAAGGCTTTCAGTTTTTAAGTAGTTAGTATAATCCTGCCCTATTTCAGAAAATGTTCTAGTAATCCTCATACGGATTGGATATTCCCTAAATCCGCTCCAAGATTCAATGTAATAATGCCACCATACAATTTGATCTTAGGAAGGTTAGGAAGATGAAGTTGTATCCTACAGTCGGAGCGGATCCTTAAGGACTGGTGTTCAATAAATGAACAAAGCAAAAGCATCCCTACAGAGAGTTAACCAAACTTGTGGCTTTAGATTTACTGTAAATTTTGTAATTAACCTTGTCAGTTTGGATAGGCATATCAATAGCACCAAAATGGTGAACAGTGTTTCCAGTGCTTCCAGTGCAGAAGCATTCTCTGCATCAAAAATTGATACTGTGACTGGAATATAACTATTTTTGGAAAATGAAGGGCGGAGCTTGCCCGGCTGCAAGATGGCCGCGCACTAGAGGAGCTCCACTGGCCGCCTTTATATCCGTCTTTTAATCCGACGTTTGAATGATGAAATGACTCAATGCTTTTGGGTATGTTGCTGGGAGCTGAGCCTCTGGGGCTGCAAGCCCGGTAATTTGCTGTAGAGGGGCGCGTCTTGAGGAGCAGGGTCCGGGGTGAGGTGATGAGCCGTAAGGGACGGCCTGCGCTGGAATAATCATGCCCCGGATGGCGCACTGCCTCTGGTCGGAGAATCGGGTGGAGATCCGGCTGGGCAGGAGGAGCGGCGACAGAGATAGGAGTTGCAAAGGCCTGTGCTGGTGTGGTCCCCTGCGGGGGATGGAGAGAGCTCTGATCTGCTGCACTGGGATCACGGAGACCCAGATAAAGAACAGTGGACGGTGGAGGCAGGTTGGGTGTGGTGCTGAGCCGCGCTAGGATAATCTGCTGGTGTGACTTGGCCCAGGTCGCGCAGAGGCGGTAGAGCATTGGTTGCCACCCCTGTGGCCTGCTTTGGGCACAGGAGACTGCACCCCGTGAGACCAGTGCCTGGAGGTGAGAGCAACAGCCCCTGGGAGGTTGTACGGGGCTGGCGTGGGCAGAACATCGTAAGTTTGGTGCTGCAGAGAGAGATAAGTCCTGGGAAATTGGAGGAGTGTTTGGACGAAGTGAGAGTGCGAATTGACCAGCATATGCCACTGAAGTAAATCGTGTGGTGATTGGAGGTGCCCATACAGACAACCATAGACAGTCACATTAGAACGAGGGCGGAAAATAGAGACGGAGGGGGCTGTTTACACGAAGACTTGGTGGCGGCGGACACCCTTTTCCCGTGGTGCATTGCAGAGAATCTGAGAGGTAACTGGCCATAAATAGGCGCTGAGCGGCTATCCTGGGGTGACGCTTATTTGAGGTGCACAACTTGCATGTTGACAAGGTCACGCAACATGGGCAAAACAAACAAAAGTCAAGTTAAACTGCAGTTTGAGCATCAGAGGTCTCAGGCACCCGCGGGGGACTGCTCGGTGACAGGTATGTCGGGAGGAGGGGACATGACGCCGGGAGAGGAGCCTGAACTCAGGCAAATACTAACGGCAACGCAACAAAGCCTGGCCCAGATAGACAGCAAAATAGACTCTCTCCTACAGAATAGACAGAATGACAGAGCACCTGGATAAACATGCGGATGGGCTGGAGAAGACCGCATCTCGGAGATGGAGGATGGACAGTTAGTGATGTCCTCTAGACATGTCATGATGGGCAAAGAGCTGGCGGTTCTACAGGCTAAGGTTGAGGACTTAGAGGCCCGTTCCCGTCAAAACAATCTACACATAGTGTGAATTGCTGAATCCACAGCCATAGATAATATGGATAGTTATGTGGAGCGCCTGCTCCTTCAGCTATTGGGGCGAGAGACATTTTCGAGCCAGTTTGTGGTGGAGAGGGCGTACCGCGTCCTGCTGGCTCGGCGGCTGCCGGTTGCTCCACCGCACCCCATAATAGCTAAATTATTCAAATACAGGGATCGGGATGCCACCCTGTGACGAGCTAGAGAGCTTAAGTCCCTACAGCACGAGGCAGCGGTGGTCTCACTCTATCTGGATTTTACACAACAAGTACAAGAGGCCAGATGACGATTCATCGCTGGGAAACGACAACTGCGTGACCTGTGCATGGACTACCGCATGCTATACCTGCCAAGGCTACACGTTGTGGTGGATGGCAAGCAGCTCCTCTTCACGGATCACAAAAACCTAGCCCAATTCCTGAAGCGCAGAATGGCTTAGGGTAAAGGGCGGGACATAATGGATACCAACTCGAGGGTCGGCTGCGATTAACTTGTGCGCACTAGTCACCGCCTGGAAAAGAGGTTCTGGTGCGCTGGAGATGATGGCACAAGGCTGGAGACAAGGCATCGCCCACAAGCACATGTGAGGAGTGGTACTCTTTAATGGAGAACTGATGATCGGAGGGGACTCGAAAACTATTATGTACACAGATGATAAGTTCGGGTACAGGCTTTATGTCTCAGGCCATTTGAACTTTAAAATTTGATAGGTGGCTGGCACTACAGTGTTGACAAGGGCGGTTGGGCAACATCCACCCTAGAGTGTGTACCACTTGTTTGTTCAAGAACAGGTCTTTTTGACCTTTGGAAGGGAGGGGGGTGGGCATAAAGTTATTGACAGGTGGGTTGGGGCAATGCCTGCTGTGGGTGGGGGTGGAAACAAGGGGAGTTATCTGTTTTGAAAGTTTATATTGCAGTACACCGATTGCAAACACACAGGTGCAGTATGGCAGACACAGATATATATGCATTCTGTAGTTAATAGCAGGTAGTGGTTCTGCACTAGGCACAACCAAAGGCCCAAATGCATTACGTATTGTCACATGAAATGTGAGAGGCTTAAATGATGCTAGTAAAACACGCAAGGTGGTGGCCTATTTACAGCGACATGGGGTGGAGCTAGCGCTCCTACAAGAGACACATTTGGCTCCGGGCAGCTCTATGCTTACCCCTAGGAGAATGCACGGGAACATACTGGCCTCGGAGTTTACATCCCACTCTCGAGGGGTGTTGATTTGGGCATCCAGGTCCTCAGGGATTTGCATCCAGGAGGTCGAAACAGACCCTAATGGCAGATACATTGTCGCACGCTGCAGCAGTGGCGTGGTCACCTTTCTCCTGGTTGGGATCTACAGGCTTAACTTTAACAACCCCCAATTTTATTACAATCTAGCAGCTAAAGCTGGCAACTGGGGAGGGTTCCCACAGATTTGTGGAGGAGATTTTAACTTCACATTGGACCCTCTGTTCAACAGATCGGGAGGTGCATATAGAAAACCGGTGTCACCGGATAAGGCGCTGACAGAGATTGCTGAGGACGTGGGATTAGCAGACATATGGAGATGCAGGCACCCGGCTGAGGGGGGGTACACTCACTACTCAGCAGCACATAACCTATATACACAAATGAACCTCTTGTTGGTCTCTAGAAGCATGCTGGGCACCTTAAGGGTAGAGACCTCCTGCCTCGAACATATTCAGATCATTCTCAGGTCTCGTTGTTGATGACTTTGAGCCCCAGGCGGACCCCCACCCCATTCACATGGCTATTTCCCCCCCCATACTCACTCTTGGATTCGGTGTTTTGGGAGGAACTGGCCACCTCCAAGATTTCTTCTGCATTAACATAGGGTCAGTGAACAAGTTACTGAATCACAAATTGGACTTGTTACTTACCAAAATGCATTTTTGCGATTGTGAAAATGTTTGATACATCTGGCCCTGAATGTTAGCCCAGTAGAGCCTATCTGACATCAAGAGGAAATTCTATTTATCAAAATGGCCTGGTTTCAATTGTACTGCAATAGTAGGTTTGCAATGGAAAGGGGGTTGTGGTGAGGGATGTGTAGTTAGGTTTAAGATTTTTGTTTGGATGTTCCAGATTGTTGGGATTGTTGGTGAGTGCTTGTGGGTGAGAGCTCACAGGAGCATCATTTTACACTCTTGTCAGATGGACCTTTTTTCGTTGGCTTAGATACACAAGACAGATACAGTTACAATAGTAAATACATTAATTTTTCATACTCATATTGGAAAGATACAGAATTACAGCTGGGAAGCTGAAATATCACAATTGGGTCAGCCTCAGTGGTTTAAGATAAAGCAATTCCAATCACATCAATACAAAAGTTGAGAATTAGAAATAGGTGTTTCATAAAGAACCTCCTGTTTTCTCTCTTACACATAACCCCATTCTAAAGTCATCTAGCCAGAGGTCTAAGTATGGAATGAAAATGATTGGGAAATAAATCTTAAGGTTGATTGGAATACAGGCTCAAGGATGAGTGCAAAGTTGCTTAAAGCAATCTGTGAATGCAAAAAGGTGTCAGCATGGTGTTGCCTTCAATAGAAGTCTTCCAGAAAGGTACTGTCATGGGACTCTTGACAAAATAATGAGACTGCTGAGTTTTGGGCAGCAGCACCACCGAGTATGGGGAACTGAGTCTGATCCCAAACCATGCGGCAGATGTTGGCCTAACCCTTCCAGCTAGCTAGAAGCACCTCACAGACACCATAGGTAAAAGTGATTTGTGGCATCCCATCCATTACATGAGACTCTTAAACCCCCCCCGAGGGAAGTTGTGGTGGAAACAGATCTTGCCCTGTTTCTATCAGTTACACAAGGCTCATACATGTAATGACAAGCAGAAGCATATCTTGGTTGAATAGGAGTAATTGAAGCAAATGCATACTATGTAGAAAGACATGAAGTGTGATTATAAGGATGATGAAACCAGACACTATTACTACGGTGACCAAGAAAGTGAAATATAGAAACAGTCCCACTATGTTTGTCACAATAGTATTACCAATATTCCTACACACACTACTAAGATAACTACATGAGAAAAAGTTACAGTGATAGCCCTAATCTGCCCATCTAGTCCAAGGAGTGTAGCGCGAGCCCCATGCCTGTGCTGAAGGTAAAGGAAAGGTCTGTTAGTCTGCTGGAAATCCTCCTCCACAACAGTAGTGGACCGTCAAGTTTCTGCTGAAACTGCAAAGGCGACAGGCAGCATAAGATTGCAATCTGACTGGAATGTCCCCTCTAAATATACTAGGGCAGCTTGAAATGCTATAATAAACATTGTGGTATTCTCAGTACTGCCCTTATGTGACAACACATCCCTTTCTGTGTAAGGAAGACACTGTACTCTCTGAGCTGGCAATACCTGGGAACCTATGATATGTAGCCTTGATGCTAACACAGAGTAAAGTGTTGTGCAAAGTAATGAATAACAACATTCTGTAGAGAAGAACAATAGATAAGAATAACAAAACATTACCAATAAAATGCCTTGCTGAAATAAAAGGAACAAAATGCCAATGACTTGGTGAAGGGTCACAGGCCTCAGACCTTAGCTAAAATAAGCAAAAATAAGTGTGAGTATGAGCCTCATAACTACCCTCATGACTTTGTAGATGTTTAGCATAAAGCGTTACACTTGTAAGAATAAAGGAAAGCAGAGAAGTCTGTATCCCTTGAAGTCTAGGGGAATCTGCCTTCACTTTTAACAGCGTAAGCAATAATTTAAACCAAACCGAACCATAAACGTCAATGTTATCTTTCTCCCCTCCAAAGGCCAATGATCTCTGAGTCAATCTTATAAATTGTAACATCACACAGGTTTCTCATCCCACGGAACTCAACCAATCTTTGCAATCATGAAGATCCAGCATTCCTGGTACATGATGAATAAGAAACTTCAATTGCTTATTGTAGTTGTAGGAAATTATACATGAACCTGAGTGTGCACTTTTATAAAGCTTCAGTCTTTCAGTAGTTACATTTCATTAATGCACCATAATACCATTTTTATCGGGAGACTTGGGGTAATGCTGGGTGGAAGGAAATTTGTGGCTCCTCTCAGATTCCAGAAATTTCTGTCACCGAAATGTGAGGAAAATGTGTTTTTTTAGCCAAATTTTGAGGTTTGCAAAGAATTCTGGGTAACAGAACCTGGTAAGGGCCCCACAAGTCACCCCATCTTGGATTCCCCTAGGTCTCTAGTTTAAAAAAATGCACAGGTTTGGTATGTTTCCCTAGATGCCAGCTGAGCTAGAGGCAAAAATCTACAGGTAGGCACTTTGCAAAAAACACCTCTGTTTTATGTGAAAAAATGGGATGTGTCTACGTTGTGTTTTGGGGCATTTCCTGTTGCGGGCACTAGGCCTACCCACACAAGTGAGGTATCATTTTTATTGGGAGACTCGGGGGAACGCTGGGTGGAAGGTAATTTGTGGCTCCTCTCAGATTCCAGAGCTTTCTGTCACCGAAATGTGAGGAAAATGTGTTTTTTTAGCCAAATTGTGAGGTTTGCAAAGGATTCTGGGTAAAAGAACCTGGTCAGAGCCCCACAAGTCACTCCATCTTGGATTCCCCTAGGTCTCTAGTTTTCAAAAATGCACAGGTTTGGTAGGTTTCCCTAGGTGCCGGCTGAGCTAGAGGCCAAAATCTACAGGTAGGCACTTTGCAAAAAACACCTCTGTTTCCTGTGAAAAAATGGGATGTGTCCACATTGTGTTTTGGGGCATTTCCTGTCGCGGGCGCTAGGCCTACCCACACAAGTGAGGTATCATTTTTATCGGGAGACTTGGGGGAACGCTGGGTGGAAGGAAATTTGTGGTTCCTCTCAGATTCCAGAACTTTCTGTCACCGAAATGTGAGGAAAATGTGTTTTGTTAGCCAAATGTTGAGGTTTGCAAAGGATTCTGGGTAACAGTACCTGGTCAGAGCCCCACAAGTCACCCCATCTTGGATTCCCCTCGGTCTCTAGTTTTCAAAAATGCACAAGTTTGGTAGGTTTCCCTAGATGCCGGTTGAGCTAGAGGCCAAAATTTACAGGTAGGCACTTTGCAAAAAACACCTCTGTTTTCTGTGAAAAAATGGGATGTGTCCACGTTGTGTTTTGGGGCATTTCCTGTCGCGGGCGCTAGGCCTACCCACACAAGTGAGGTATCATTTTTATCAAGAGACTTGGGGGAACGCTGAGTGGAAGGAAATTTGTGGCTCCTCTCAGATTCCAGAACTTTCTGTCACCGAAATGTGAGGAAAATGTGTTTTGTTAGCCAAATTGTGAGGTTTGCAAAGGATTCTGGGTAACAGAACCTGGTCAGAGCCACACAAGTCACCCCATTTTGGATTCCCCAAGGTCTCTAGTTTTCAAAAATACACAGGTTTGGTAGGTTTCCCTAGATGCCGGCTGAGCTAGAGGCTAAAATCTACAGGTAAGCACTTTGCAAAAAACACCTCTGTTTTCTGTGAAAAAATGGGATGTGTCCACGTTGTGTTTTGGGGCATTTCCTGTCGCGGGCGCTAGGCCTACCCACACAAGTGAGGTATAATTTTTATCGGGAGAGTTGTGGAAACGCTGGGTGGAAGGAAATTTGTGGCACCTCTCAGATTACAGAACTTTCTGTCACCAAAATGTGAGGAAAATGTGTTTTTTTAGCCAAATTTTGAGGTTTGCAAAGGATTCTGGGTAACAGAACCTGGTCAGAGCCCCACAAGTCACCCCATCTTGGATTCACCTAGGTCTCTAGTTTTCAAAAATCCACAGGTTTGGTAGGTTTCCCTAGGTGCCGGCTGAGCTAGAGGCCAAAATCTACAGGCAGGCACTTTGCAAAAAACACCTCTGTTTTCTGTGAAAAAATGGGATGTGTCCACGTTGTGTTTTGGGGCATTTCCTGTCGCGGGCGCTAGGCCTACCCACACAAGTGAGGTACCATTTTTATCGGGAGATTTGGGAGAACATAGAATAGCAAAACAAGTGTTATTGCCCCTTGTCTTTCTCTACATTTTTTCCTTCCAAATATAAGAGAGTGTGTAAAAAAGAAGTCTATTTGAGAAATGCCCTGTAATTCACATGCTAGTATGGGCACCCCGGAATTCAGAGATGTGCAAATAACCACTGCTCCTCAACACCTTATCTTGTGCCCATTTTGGAAATACAAAGGTTTTCTTGATAGCTGTTTTTTACTCTTTATATTTCAGCAAATGAATTGCTGTATACCGGGTATAGAATGAAAACCCACTGCAGGGTGCAGCTCATTTATTGGCTCTGGGTACCTAAAGTTCTTGATGAACCTACAAGTCCTATATATCCCCACACCAGAAGAGTCCAGCAGACGTAACGGTATATTGCTTTAAAAAATCTGACATTGCAGGAAAAAGTTACAGAGTAAAACGTAGAGAACAATTGCAGTTCTTTTCACCTCGATTTCAATATTTTTTTTTTCCAGTTGTTATTTTCTGTAGGAAACCCTTGTAGGATCTACACAAATTACCCCTTGCTGAATTTATAATTTTGTCTACTTTTGGGAAATGTTCCGGTTTCTGGGATCCAGCATTGGTTTCATGCCCATTTCTGTCACTGACTGGAAGAAGGCTGAAAGCACTAAAAATCATAACAATGGGGTATGTCCCAGTAAAATGCCAAAACTGGGTTGAAAAATTGGGTTTTCTGATTCAAGTCTGCCTGTTCCTGAATGCTGGGAAGCTGGTGATTTTAGCACCACAAACCCTTTGTTGATGCCATTTTCAGGGAAAAAACCACAAGCCTTCTTCCGCAGCCCCTTTTTTCCCATTTTTTTGAAAATACCGAAATTTTCACTGTATTTTGGCTAATTTCTTGGCCTCCTTCTGGGGAACCCACCAAGTCTGGGTACCTCTAGAATCCCTAGGATATTGGGAAAAAAGGATGCAAATTTGGCGTGGGTAGCTTATGTGAACAAAAAGTTATGAGAGCCTAAGCGCGAACTGCCCCAAATAGCCAAAAAAAGGCTTGGCACAGGAGGGGGAAAAGGCCTGGCAGCGAAGGGGTTCATCTCTCCCTATTGCAATTATGGCCATTACTCAGGCCAATTTGTCATCCTTATTGCATTATGATTGCTTGACCACTTGATATGTTTGGGTGACCCTTCCAGTTTATTTCTTTCATTACTCCTCCATGGCTGTCTTGTGTCTTTTTTAGGGGGAATTGTGTTAGCCGGCCAGTAACTCTGATGGTCGGGTGGTGAAAGTGGTATTCTATTGGAACTAGAATGGCAGGTTTAAATTAGGATGCAAAATGGCAACATTTTCATTTTTGGCTGCAGATAGAGAAAGAAGGTAAATGGAAGTGCTTTAAATATATGCAGTGCCACTGGAATTATGTGGCAGGAAAAGAGCAAATCATGTGTTAGGGTTGACCAGTTTATGTGGCAAGAAAAGTCAGATTATGAATTTACAATGCCAATAGCTCTAATTCAAACAAATGAGAGACCTATTGCATTGCAAATGCTGTTTCCTCCTCCTTTACAAAGGCCGCTGGCTACTGCAGGTAGTCGGTAGCTGACACATGGCACAAGCATAATCCGATTGAAATGCTGATGCACTCCAAAAGTGGGGTCTCATCTTTTCATCCCACAGTCTCATTTTAGTACTCACTGCTTCACTAATGTCACACATGACTCAAATCGCACACCACTATCTGATGATTGTTCTCAAAGGACCCTATCTTAACAGGTACTTCTTCTGTTACAGGATTACATATCTGTTTGTTTGCAACTCCTACAACTTTAATTCTTCTTCCCGAGAGTGGTATGCTTGGAACCTCCACTGTTCTAACAGTAGAGCGGGTAGCACCAATGTCGATCTAACATTCATCTTATATTCATCTTACATTTTCCAAATAGACCGCTCTGGTCTACTTCTAAGACTGTGCCAAGCTGGTCTACTTCTAAGACTGCGCCAAGCACACAATCCTCCAACCTCCCCAGGCACCGCTATTGTTACTGGTCAGAGTTGTATCCCTCAAAGGCATCAAACACAGGGAACTGTTGGAATGGGTTCTGATTTTGGAAAGAATTTTGGTTTCGATTTGGAACTTGATTTGAATTAAATCTGGAACTATTTGCATTTTGTTGTGACATCGGGCTTGTGGAAGTTGCATCACTGGAGCTTGGGTGCATTAGTTTTTTGCATTCTTGGTCTACGCACATTCTGTGATTCTACACAGTTATTGCTATGGGTTTGTGCAAACTCTGAATTCTGAACCTGGTTCTTACTCATCACTCTATTTTGATTAAGGCGATATTCCCGCTTCCAGTGGCCTAACTTCTTGCAATAATGACAAGGATTTCACCTCTTTGAAGTAACCACTTCAATTCCAGCACCCAAGTCTATTAGAACACCACGACCTCTACCAGGCGCTCCCTGCTTATGCATTCCTGGAATAGAACCAACGTTCCCTACAAAAGGCTGACTTCACTTCCTCTTTGTGCGGCTTTCATTGTGCCACCATCAATTTCTCCTTCAATCATTTCTGCTTTATTTACAGTTCATCATCACAATATTTTGCGTATCTCAGGATCTCATCAACTGATTTATTCTGCCAACCTATCAAATGCTGTTGAATCATCAAGATAATCTCACATCTCAATCCCGTCACAAACCTGGACACAAAATTTTCCATGTCTTTTGCTGTCAGAGTCTCCATTCCACTATGCTGCTCAAACACCTGCAGCAATCTTTCATAGTATGCATGTATTGACTCTTTGGGCTCTTGCCGCCCTGTCATTCTTAACGCAATCAGTTTCTTTTGCTGGTATTTTTCCTTTCAAAAAGGTCATCACCTGTTGATACTTTTTCATCACCAACAGTGTAGGGGCATTTGTTATTAGATTTCTTACAGGTTCCCTTTCTGGCCACTCTCCAGCCCCTTTACATTCTTCTCAGAAGTCACTCTGTACCACAATGTCAAATATAGTGTTCAAATCCACTCACAAAACTTCTGAAATCTTCACAAATTGCTTAACCTGTCTGTACCATTCCTCTGTTTTTCTCTCAATCCTGGAAAATCATTATTGAATGACGCAAGATCATTCCTACTCCAAGGTACTTGAATATAACACCCATGAGGCCCTACCCTCAAAGAAAAATTTGAAACACCCACTCCAGCCTTTCAAGATAGAGATGATTCTCCCATTGGTTTCTTCTGTTCTTTCTTTTTCTTCCATCTGCTTTCCCACTTGTCTAACTCACTCCATTTTTAGATTCTCCTATTTAATTCCTTCATTTTAATTTGTGTTCCTGTTGCTCTCAGACTGTAATCATTCTCATCAAAACACAAATTATAGCTTCTTTGCAATGCCTTGGTTTGACTTAAGTCTATCTCAAAGGTTTTAGCCAATTCAGACAACTTATCATGAGATTGTTCTGCAAGTTTAGTGATATCTTTAAACATGAATACAAGTTTGTTCTCTTGGTAGGTGTCTAATCAGGAAAGATCAAGGTTTCCTTGTATCATCTCATCCAATTCTAACTTCAATTGACCTCTTCTACTGCATTTTCCTCACCAGGATCTGCATTATTTCTCTGCTCGGTCCCTAACCTTCACTTTCTCTCGGGACTCATTAAAGAATATATTCAAATTGTCCAATGCTTGAAGATCAAAACCATTTTGTACCATAGGGGCATTGGACTCTACACTCTATCTGTGATTAATGTTGGTAGCTACCTGAGATAAGTTCCAAAAAGACATGTACTTTGCAATCTAGGAGTGGACTGTCCTACAGGAATAAGTCCTATCTGATTCATAATTGATTGCGGAGATGCAACACAAGGAGTATTCATCTGAGTTGACTTCAAAGGGGTTACTCCCATTCCTGGCGCTATAGTAGTATTCATTTACTTACTTCCTCAAGTAGGGACTGTCAAAGTATGTGTTGTAGTTCCTGCAGACTCAGATTTATACAAAGAAACTGGTGGGGACTAATAGTAACTAGAACAGTGATTGCATCTGGGGTATTTGGAACAGTAGACTTCACAGGGGCACTAATACCTTCACTCTCCTCCATCAGGTTCTGACTCACATTCACTGGTGCAGTAGCTACTCCTGAATTACACTGGTAATTACAACAACCATTCCCTCAGTTTGAGCCACATTATATGGGTTTGGGCGTGCTGATAACAACACACCAGGGATATCATCGCTGGAATTACCATCACTGTCTTTTCCCTTACACTCTGGGTTTCCCATCTTTTCCTCCTTGTTTCCTTTCTTTTTCTCATATTTTTCATTTCTCAATGCAGGGTATAATCTACTTCTCTCTATCATATTAGTCCTTCTGTTCTGTATCCCATCTAGCATCAGCACAGCTACTTACTGCCCTTCGAAATCTCCCCTGAAATTTTTCCCATTTGCAAACATGAGCTGTGTGCTTCCAAGTATTAAGTGCTTCAAACAATGCAAATCTAGGAGGTGGTTTCATTTCGTACATTGCTCTTTTCAGAATTTCTTTGATTTTCAAATTGAATGTGCCATAGCGTGGAAACATCAGTGCACCTTCTTTCTCTGTGATCTTATGCCATTGAATCAGCCAAATACATCTGTGAAGCCCTACATTTATAGTAACATAATGACCTGGCGTATCTTCAGGTAGTGCTTCCTCTCCCTCTCTAACGTGTGTTCTCACATCTCCCCTAATCACATTTCATTTAGCCTTAAAGAGTTTCACTTTCCAGCAATAATATCAACAATCACAAATAGAATTATAATTTCAACCAGGAAATAATTCTTATCAGCCATGGTTCTTGTTGGATGTTAACAATTAGTAGCTGCATGGCACTCTATGATGTAGCCAACCAATGACAGCGTGGCAACTACATCAACCATCCAATCTCAGCGTGGCACACTGTGATGTTTTTCTCACTTCTCTTAATAGCTCATCCTCCTTTACAATTCTTCGTGAACATTGTAATACAAGCACAAAACAAACGCAAAGCAAATTGAGCAACTTAATCTGCTCTACAAAAGAACCAATAGTATTCAGTCACACAAAAAATGCTCCAGAGCAACACTTTCCGGCCTACTCTGACTCACACTCGACCAGTGGGGAGTCGCCTGGATTAGTGCAGCTTCACTCCTGCGCAAAAGGATCCACCACACTAACCACACCTTATCTCATGCAGCGGTATTTATCCCTATAATAATTGTGCTGTTGACAGTACATTACAACTAACACCACGAAACTTAATAGACAAGTACAACAGTGTATTCAACACTAATAATTTATTATCATGCCTGGATCTTAGGGTACGTCGAGCTTGATAACTACTTAAACTTAACACTAAGCACTTCCATTTCCACACAACAATTTAAAACATCAACACCCAATCTCACACAACCTCAGCAAAACACTGCAAGCTAAACATAAGCAATTGCAACGTGCAAACCTATTGATACTCTCTCCTCTGTCGCTACAACTTCATTCCAAACTCTGGGATAGCACTGCTCCTCGGAATCGGACATGGGCTTTGGAATTGGGAATGGGCTTGGGTAAATTGGACTCTTACGTGGATACAGTGACTCCTGTGATCTCAACAAAAGAACCATCCAACAAATGCCATTTGAGAGTGCGCAGGAGAGTGACTTCACACTCTTGTCCAATGGACCTTTTTATGTTGGTTGAGATACACAAGAGAGTTACAATAATAAACAATGTAATTTTCTGTAAAACTCATATGGTCCCACAATAAGGACTAGGAATCAATAATTGGAGTTAAGTTTTTTTTTCTCCACTCAATAATCAATTGAATACATGTGCCTGTTGTTAGACCTGGCATTCTTGGTGGTGTCACCTAATGTTTTGCCCTCTGACCTCCTGTTTTTCTGTCTCATCTTTGCTGACATTTAGGATTTTGGGCATTTTACAATTGCTGACCAGTGCTACTGTGCAGAAGCTTTGTACTCTAAACATGGTAACATTGGCATATTTAATTTATGGTCAAGTCCCTAGTAAAGTGCACTATATGTGCCCATGGCCTGTAAATTAAATGCTACTAGGGGGCATGCACGACTGGTTGTGCCACCCACTACAGTAGCCTTTTAAACATGGCTCAGACCTGCCACAGCAGACCCTGTGTATGCAGTTTTACACTGCCATTTTGACCTAGCAAGTGTACCCACTTGCCAGTCCCAGACCTTCATTTGTATGATATATGTCACCCCTAAGGTAGGCCCTAGTTAGCCCCAAGGGCAGGTTGCAGTATATTTAAAAGGTTGGACATGTACTTTTAAGTTTAACATGTCCAAATAGTGAAAAACACTTACAAAATGTTTTTCACTATTGCAAGGCCCATCTCTCCTATTGTATAACATTGGGATTCCCTTTAAAATCTTTTAAGTCTAGTTGCCAACTGTGAAAAGATAGGAATGTGGTGTTTGGTGTTACTGGACTCACAATTTAAAATCACAATTTATGGTGAAGTTTAATTTTAAATTGTAAGTCTGAAAATGCCACGTGTAGAAAGTAGAGACTTTCTTACTTTAATCTTTCTGTGCCTCTACCCTTCTCTTAACACGTCTGGGGTTGTTGGCAGCTGGGCTTTGTGCATTCCCACAAGATAGTCACACACATAGGGAGCTTGGGTATGCCTTTGGCATACTGATGGCCCATCACCAGGATGATGGGTCTTCCTGGGCTAGATGGGTGGGAGGAGCTGACACTCCTGAGTAGGGCTGTGCCTCTCCCCACACAAAGGGCTGCATAACCCCCTTTAGAGTGTCTGAAGCTAGGGAGGGCAGGACAGGAACCTTGTGGACTTCAAAGGAAGGCCTGGAAGTTTCTCCCAATTTCCAGACACGGGGCACCAAAGTATAAATACTGGACCCCAAACCCAACCAAATCTGATCTCTATTGGAATCAAGGACACTCTGTCGAGAAGAAGGACTGCTGTGCTGCCAGGAGGGACTGTCACTCTGCCACTGCACTGTTGGCCTACTCTTGCTGTCCTGTAGGAGGGACTGCCACTGTGAGTTTGCTCTGCTTTGTTGGCCTGCTGCTTCTGTCCTGCTGTGAGAGGGACTGGACTTGCTCTCTAGATCCTTGAACCCAAGAGTCTCCAAGGACTTGTTGGCTTGCCAAGACTGCTTGCAACTCCCCTGGTGCTAATGGCGTCTGCCATATGTGAGCCTTAATCTTGCCTAGGTGCCCCCTCCAGTCCTGGGCCTCAGAAGTGGGATTTGCAGCTACAAACTTCAAAAGGCAACTCATCGGCCCAGAGTGCGGCAGAAAAATCAATGCATTGCATCTCCTACTGTGACGCTGCGGCTACAAAATAACAAAACCTTCATACACTGCGCAGTCTGATGTCGATGCTCTGCAGGTGATGGGTTGCATACACTTCTACAGGGCCTGACGACGACGCATCACCCAGGATGCAGGAAACTATCGACACAGCATGTCCTCACCATGGACCCCTTGCGCCAACAAGGGTACTGTTTGGCGGATCCTGCATGAATTCTGTAGCCGGCTTCCACTCCATTGTGGTTGGCGTGGATTTTGGGTTTGTAGAAATCTCTCACTACCTCAAGTAACCTTCTTATCACTATACACTTTTAAGCACTGTTTCCACATTTAATTCATTTCTCAACTTCTACTGATTGACTTTTTGTCGTTTAGGTACTGTGTTAGTTAGCAAAATAATCTCTATTCTTCTAACATGGTGTTGAGTCTTTCTGTGGTGTCTTTCACTTTGGTACTGTAATTTAGGTGTTGCACAAATACTTTACACATTGCCTACTAAGTTGAGCCTGACTGTTCTGTTCCAAGCTACCAGGGAGTCCCACAGGTTACTTTAGGGGGTGTAACTGACTTACCTGACTAGGATTGTGGTCCCTACTTGGGCAGGGTGCACACCTCTGTCAACTACAGACCCAATTTCTAACACATATACTGATATTGGAAAGGTACAGAATTTCAGCTGGCGAGTTGAAATATCACAATATATTCACTCTCAGTTGATTAAGATCAAGAGCAATTACAATCACATCAATACAAAAGCTGAGGATTAGAAATAGGTGTTACATAAAGAAACCCCTGTTCTCCCTTAAACATATGCTCATTCTAAAGTCATCTAGTCAGAGTTCTAAGTATGGAACGAAGATGCCTCAAAATAACTCTTAAGGATGGTTGGAATAAAAGCTGAAGGATGAGTGGAGAGTTGCTTAGAGCAATCTGGGAACCCAAGAAGGTGTAGGCATTGTGAAGACCTCAGTAGATATCTTCCAGAAAAGAATAAGTGCTTTGCATAAAGCTTCACACCTGCAGGAATAAAGAAAAGCAGAGAGGTCTGTCCTCTCGAATACTAAGGGAATCTGCCCTAACTTCTAACAGCATAAGCATTAATTAAAAACTGACAGAACCTTCAACATCAATGTTATCTTTTTTCCCCTCCCCTCCAGAGAATAATGATTGTTAGACCTGGCCCTTTTTGCAGGGTCATCCCCAAACCTGTTGCCTACTTCTGCCCCTTTTTTTTTAACCAGTTTTTGTTAGCTTTAGGACTCTGGACACTTTAACACTGCTAACCATTGCTAAAGTGCATATGCACTCTGTCTAAATTGTATTGCTGATTGCTTTATCCATGATTGGCATATTTGATTTACTATTAAGTCCCTAGTAAAGTGCCCTAGCGGTGCCCATGGCCTGTAAATCAAATGCTACTAGTGGGCCTGCAGCACTGATTGTGCCACCCACATGAGTAGCCCTATGAAAAGGCCTCCGACCTACCACTGCAGTGTCTGTGTGTACAGTATTGCACTTACAATTCAACCTGGCACGTGTACCCGCTTGCCTGGCCCAACCCTTCTCTTTTATTACATGTAAGTCAGCCCTTAGGTAGGCCCTAGGTAGCCTCATGGGCAGGGTGCAGTGTATTTAAAAGGTAGAACATGTACTGGTGTGTTTTACATGTCCTGATAGTAAAATACTGCCAAATTTGGTTTTCACTATTGCAAGGCCTATCTCTCCCATAGGTTAACACGGGGACTGCCTTTAAATATCTTTTAAGTGCAGTTTTCCATTGGGAGCAGATGGAGTTTGGGGTCTCTGAACTCACAATTTAAAATACATCTTTTGGTAGAGTTGTTTTTTAGATTGACTGTTTGAAAATGCCACTTTTAGAAGGTGGGCATTTTCTTGCTTAACAATTCTGTGCCTCTGTTTGCCTGTGGAATCCACGTTTGGGTCAGACTAATAGTTGGGCTGTTTGTCGTTTCCCTCTAGACAGTGACACAAAGGGAGCTGAGTTGTGTCTTGCATAACCTGATGAGTCTTCCTGGGCTAGAGTGGGGAGTGAGGGGCTGACACCTGCACCTGAAAGGGCTGTGCCTGTCCTCACACAATGCAGTCTCCAACCCCCTGGTGTGTCTGGGGGCAGGCCTGGGCAAGGCAGGATCTTGTGAACCTCAGAGACTTTCCTTTGAAGGTTGCCTACTTCAAAGGCAGAAATATGTAGTGGACCCAAAACCCCAGACTTTTAGAACACTTCTGGATCAAGAGGAACCTCTGCCAAGGAGAAGAGCTGGAGGAGTACTGCCCCTTTGCTGTGTTTGCTTTGCTGGGTTGGCCTACAGTTTTTGCTTCTGCCTTAAAGAGGACACATACTGGACTTTGCTGTGTATCTTGCTTGTGAAGTTTCTCCAAGGGCTTGGACTGAGCTTGCCTCGTGTTAAGAAGTCTCAGGGACATCAAAGACTTCACCTACCAGCCTGTGGGTTCGCTTGTTGTGGACCCTTACTTGCTAGGTGGTGCCTATTCTAGTGTCTGGGCCCTTGGGAGTGCAAGCTGACCTAAAAAGAAGAAAAACCAGGTGCACTGACTCCAGATGACTCTAGGACCGATGCGGCTGCCGGACTCAGCACCGCTGCATGCATCTGATGCAGTGGTCCCTGCTGGAGTGTGATGACTGCGACTGACACCGGAGGCATGACACCACCACATCCCTGCTGACGTCCTGCAGCTTTGTGAGTCCCGAGTGGCATGTCACTGATGTCCGTAACACCCCACTCTGCTGCAGTGCCTGCAGCCCTGTGGCGTGATCGTGACCCCGTGAGGTCGCTCATTGCGTCTTGACCCAGTGGAGTAATCGACCCCGTCTGATCGTCAGGAACCAGCACCTCGCACCGACGCCACATTACCTCCCCTGCTCTGCAGTAAGGAAACACCGCAGTCCCAGATGCACGACGCATCCCCTCCCTTACTCTGTGCACCGGCCTCTTTCCTCACTTACAAAAGGTGCTGTACCTTGTGGTCCGTGCGACTTTGTGACCAGCGCCATCCTCCGCGCAAATGGCGTCAGTTTGTTGGAAATGACTCCGTCAACGACATTGTGGTAGCCCAAATGGGAGCTATTGTGTTTCTAAGCGCTGTATTGAAGTTTAATCTTTGAAAATTATTTTCTTTGCTGGTGTATGTTGAATTTTGTTGTTTTGGTCTTGTCTTACTCCGTTAATATTGTCTATTGTTCTAACCTGGTGTTGAGTGCTTTTGTGGTGTTTTCACTGTGTTACTGTGTGTGTTTGTACAAATACTTTACACATTGCCTCTGAGATAAGCCTGACTGCTTGTGTAAAGCTTCCAAGGGGGTGAGCAAGGGTTATCTGAGCTGTTTATCTCCCATACCCTGACTGGAGTGAGGGCTCCTACTTGGACAGGGTGTAAACTGACTGCCAACTAGAGACCCGATTTCTTACAATGATCTTCAAGTCTGTATCGTAAATTGTAACATCACCCAGGTTTCTCATCCTACGGAACTCAGGCAGTCTTTGCAACCTTGATTGTCCTGCGCTCCTGGTACATGAAGAACAGGAGACTTTAGTTGCTCATTAAATCTTCACATCCTCTGCCAAGATTTTCTCTTTTCAGGCCTTATTTTCTATTAAACTAATTCACAAACTATGCTCTTTTCCTCTAGCTACTGAAGCCTTGAGCTGCACCTCCAAAGAAAGAACACGCTAATCAAACAAACAATGCATTTAAGAATTGAGGCCTTTAGCCATGCTCACTTAAACTAAACATTTAATATGCATTTCAAATATGCGGTTATACGTGTGCACTTTAGCTCTTCATAAGAAATGCAAAATGTGAGGAAGAGAATACATGTTTCTTCAACTAATTCAACTTATAGTGTAAGTGTAAACCGTGAATAATGAATACATGTAGGAAATTTTGAATGAACAATAGTGTGCATGCTTATAAAGTTTCAGTCTTTCGGTAGTTACATTTCATTAATGGATCAAGGTTGGCTCACATGTTAATAATATTAAACACACAGTAAATATAATATCAACTATAAATGTGCATTTGCACAATGATTGACATGTAAAGGATGGAGGTCTGAATCTGAGAAGGTGGAAACCTCCACAGCCACTAGCTTAGTTTTGGGTTGCCACAACTCAACAAGCTAATCTGACTCATGTACTCTGCCTGCTGAATTTAAAAATACTTTTTTAAAATTTCCATGCAGAAAGCTCTATGAACTAAAAGAAGGACTGCTTGATTAACGTAAAAGAAATTCTAGGAAGTAAATTCATTTAGATGGTATTTACCCTACCAAACCATACGCGAAAGAGAGCTAAATATCTCCTAAATTTGTTATGAAAAGACACAAGTATATATAAAAAGTTGATTTTGTAAAGGCCCAATAGTTAATCAAAAGGATCGTCCAGTTTGAGGTTTCAAACCATTCATCTTGTCCAGTGATAAAGCCAAGTGAAACATTTCTGATTTCATGAATTTATTCTTAAAACCAGAGACTTGAGATCCAAGCGCTCGGGGCTGAGATGGTGAAATGGATGTGTCTGGCACAGGTAAGCGTAAAGGGACATTCCCCTCAAATTAGGTGATTCTTTGAATATCTAGCTTGATAGACTTAACAGTCTTGTCTGTTTTCATATGTGCTGTGGAGGGCACAGTGCTAAGGGTAAAGAGCTGTGGAGTTAAGAGACAACTTTTATGCACATACATACCTGTTTTCAGGTTAAAAGAGCATAAGAGTTTAGGACTGATGGAAAACCTCAAAGTGGGTATATGATACCATACCAATTATCATAAATATAAGGCCTTAATCCAATCTTGAGGAGTGTTTTGAGAAGATGTCCCTTCTTCACCTGGTTGAATACCTCTTCTGCATCCAACAAAAACTTTACTGGAGATATTACTTACCATGTGGAATAATGGCTGTAAGGAACTTCAATAAATTGTTTGTTTAGCAGTAATATTCCATAATGGAAGGAGTATAGGCAGAATTAGTCAAAGTTGTTGTGAACTGGCCAAGAGGCAAGGTAAAATATGCTAGTTAAGTGACAGGAGTTACCTTATTTTCAGTTAGAACTAAATATGGTCTGTTGTAGCACAAGGGGGCCCAGTCATGCCATTAATAACAGGGTTCCACGTATCTGAAGGGCAAATAAAAGTGTGAATTAATGCCAGGACGGAATTAGGTTAGCGAGTGAGCAAGGACATATTCCTCTTTATAAGTGGGTGACGCTTGGTAAGAATTTGTATACAATTGGCATGGGCCAGTCACGTAGCAGTCCATTTGGGGGCCCGCGCGTAATGCCACAGAAGATGGTGACCAACTGACCATGGGGAGAGGGGGGTTACAAGCCTGGGAAAAAGAGGAGCGCAAATTGGTGGGCAGGGTTTAAACCGGCCAATTGAGTGAGGCATAGACCGGGCTTCGTGGTGCTTAAAGGTGAGCGCCAGACGAGCCCCCCCTCATTAAGAGGATCCTCTGCGCGTTGTGGAATCGCCACCATTTTTGCTGAGCCAGGACTGCCTTACCTTGCTGCGGGGTCGAAGGCTATTGATCGGGGGAGCCAAGTGCGACAAGAAGCCCAAGTCCGGTGAGTACTTGCCCTGGCATTCAGTATCTGGGGAGATGAAGAACTCCAGTCGGGGAGTGACGGAGAGTACTTCCCGGCATTTCGCAAGCTGGAGTGACCTAGGAGGAGTGGCAGTTCGCGGCGGTGAGTGCAGCCATTGGGAACTGGAGAGCAGTGATGAGAGAGGCTCGATTCAGTTCCAAGTGTGCCTGTAGACGTCCTACCTTTGTTGTTGTCCTGGGAGAAGAAGAATAGTTCAGTGTGCGGTGTGCACACCACTGGCACAGGACAGGGGGAGCCTTAAAGAGACAGAGGGACTGCTTTACAAAATTAACCATGGCAGAGTGATCACGGTTACAGACCCTTACACTGAGATGAAAGGGTTCTGTTCCAGGTGTGTCTAAAGACGTGCCCCAACTTTATGCCCAAGTCCAGCAGAACATGCGAAGCAGCCCAAGTTTTAAGAGAACTCGAGCATCGGATAGCTCGGTTCTTACAACGGAGGACCTCTTTTAAAGAGAGTTTACCTGAGGTCATTGCAGCACAGGTTTAAAAAAGGGGTGCAACAGGATGAGGTGCATTTGTTGAGCTCTACTACATCTCCTAAGTGTATATTTGGACAAAGTGCATTGAAACTATTACTAAGGGCAGTCTCCTGGAGTGCCACTTGCTGCTTAGATGAAACAGAACACTGCTGGCCAGCAGTGAGTATGCGATCATTGAAAGCTGGGGGTACTAGTTCACGTGTGTCTTTAGTCATTTCATCTGGCTTGATCCCCTCCACCCAGTAAATTGACTTCAGCAAAGATGAACTGTGACCAACTGGATAAGATGGAAAAAAGGGCCAATGCTGCAGGCACTACATGGTCCGGAGACCCCCCGCCCGCTTCAGGGAAGAAGAGGAGGTCACAGTCAGGGCACCCAGTATGTCCAGAGGATGGTTGGTGAGAGCTCACAAGAAACCGACATTGGACGAGGATCTTGAGGAGCTAACACAGAAGGCACAGGAATGACTGGAAAGGCAATGCAGAAGTGGGGGCAACAGTAGCTAGAGCCCACCGACACAGAATCAAGCCAAGAAAAGGAGGCAGACAGCAAGCGAAAGGGAACCGCCACGTTTGGAAAACAGAGCCCCTGTAAGAGCACTGGAAGCAGGGTGGTGCACAATGACACAGGCAGCAAAAAAAAAGGAAGACCACAGCTAAGGCCACCCAGCCTCCCAAGGTCGCACCTGACATATAATGACCGAGTGCAGGGAGCAGTGATGAGGACTGGGACCAAGGCTGGGCGCATGCCAGTATGACGGCGACCATTGAGGCAACAGACGATCAGAGACAGGAGACACAGGACAGTGAGCAATTAGCGCAGAGAGAGGCACGCATGCAATGCAGCACGGGTGTGGCCAGTGGCAACATAGCAAACTATGGTACACAAGTTGGGGTGGTGAACAATGCACAACTTTACTCCGATGGACAACAGGGATCGAGCCGGGCACTTGGGTAGGGGGGTTGAGTGCTGGGAGTCAACAAACACACCCTTTTACACCGCCTGTGAGGAATCAGTGGTGGGCGTGGCCGGATATGGGATCAGCCTGTTCCAGGGCTATTTGCCCTTTTACTGGCTGGGGATGGCTCTGTGGCACAGTCAGCAGGCAGGAGGGGTGCCAGCCGAGGTAGCCATGGGTTGCACCGGGGCCGTAATATGACAGACGCATGGGGTTTAAAGGCCAATGACAAAGAGAGGCATTGGGCAAGGGAGACACAAAGCAAGAATACAGAGGAGATAAGAGCAGAGGGCCAGGTGGCCAACACGAATGATCCTCCAGCAAAAAGCACCAATTCCACAAGGGCGTAGGTGGGGGAGCATCCCAGGTGGTTGGAGTAGGGGAGACAATGAGTGAATATCTAAAACCATCCCCAGGCGACCCCTTCAGTAATGGCCAAGGAAACAGGCCTGGCGAGCCTGATCCCACTGGCAGTGAAGGAAAGGTCATAGAGGAAGGAGTTCATAGATATATTCTCCCTCCTGGAGGTGTGGCAGGCTGGGTTAGACTTGACTGCGCGTGATAAAAAGGACCAAAGAGAAGGGGGTAGCGCAGGCCAAGAGGAGCATAGAAACTGGTTGTGAACCTTAGCATCTGCTTTTACTAAGAACTTTCCAGAGAGCATGTTGGGAGGTTCCTGCATGAGCAAAGGGTGCATGCAGCTCAGTTGAAATATCAAGGTGATGCCTGGCTGCACTATGACAAAGGGTTCCACCAAAATATGCAAACCTGGCCCAGCATTGGGTGGGACCAGCAAGATGTTGAAGGGTTCACAACCCACATGGTGGCAGCCAGGAAAGGGGTAGGCTCACAAGAACATAGTTTGCACACCTTTGGGAGAAAAGGAAAACAGGAAGAGTTCTCACATGGTTACAAGGCAAAGACAAACAAGGACCAAGCAAAACAGGCCCTGATCAACCACCTACTGGAAGTTTGACAATAATGAATGCATGTGGGGCAGGATGTAAATTCAAGCACAACTACAGCAACTGCGAAAGTAATCACCCAGCAGTCGAATGCAGGAACGTAAAAGGGGCAAGGAAAGGGAAGGACAGTGGTAACAAGAAGCAGTAGGCCAGAGGAGGAACCCCAAGGGAAGGAGCCCCTGGGGAGCCTGTGTCTTTACGCACCTTCATCCAGGTACATCAACTTTTATATTTACTCAGCAGTTACCCCAAAAAGACAGATGGACAATTACTGGCTGAAGGTTTCACGGTGGGATTTAGCATCCCTTACAATGGTCCACTTAGACACCACATGTGCAGAAATTTGAAATCAGTCAGGGAGAACCAGGGCATAGCTAGGGAAAAGGTGGCAAAGGAGTTGGTGCTAGGAAAGGTGGTAGGCCCATTTGTAAATCCCCCCTGCAAGAATCTAATTGTTTCCCCACTAGGAGTAGTACAAAAAAAGAGTTAGGAAAGTTCAGGTTAATTCATCACCTGTATTACCCCTCTGACAGACTGGACCTGGGCAGGTGCTTGGTGTCTTATGCCACAATGGACGATGCAGTTGACCAAATCAAAGGACTGGGTAAAGGGGCACTATTCGCAAAAACAGATAATGAGGCCACATTTTACCTCCTACTGGTACACCCCAATAGCTACCACTTGTTGGGGTTCCATCTGGATTGCTAATTCCATTACGACAGATAACTGCCAATGGGCTGCACTATGTCATGCACATACTTTGAGACTTTCAGCTCCTTCCTGGAATGGGCCCTGTTAGAGAGGCAGCTTGGGACGGGGTGCATGCATTACCTGAATGATTTTCTATTTATAGGCAGGGTAAGTACTTGCCACTGTTGGGAACTCCTACAAGGGACGGAAGGGACGACCACATGCTTATCCTTTTGGGCATAGAGTTGAACACCGATGAGGGAGTGTGCAGGCTTCCCAAGGCAAGGTACAAGAATTGCAGAGGGACATCACAGGTGCTCGCAAAAAAGAAAGCTACACCAGGAGAGATACAGCAGTTACTGGGCAGGTTCAATTTTGCAGGTGAGGTAATACCAACAGGCAGACAAATTTGCCAGGCAGTTAGCATGGTTATCCAGGGACCTGAAGGAGAAACACCACAGGGTGCGCATTACGGAAGGGGTCAGGAAGGATCTGGAACAGTGGCTGGACTTCCTATGTTCCTTTAAAGGAACACCTATATGAAGAGAGCCTTGGGTCACTGCTAAACAGCTTGAGCTCTTTGCTGACGCAGCAGGGGGCGAGGGATTCGAGGGCACCCTTTTGGACAGCCTGGTTGGCATCCCGCTGGCCATCAACATGGCGGCTATCTGGCTTAGCCAACAGCATAACGGTACTGGAACTCTTCCTTGTAGTTGTAGCCTTTACAATTTGGGGATGCAGTCTTACAAATAGGCAGATTAACCTATAGTCAGACATCCATGCAGTAGTCCAGGCGATCAACCTCGGTACAGCACAGTGCCTGCATGTGGTGTGGCTGCTGCGCCACGTCACAAGTTGGCAACTAAAAAACAATGTTGCAGTGAGGGCTAGGTGCATTCCTGATTGTGACAATGCCATGGCTGGTGTTTTGTCCTGTTTTCAATGGCATAAATTCAAGAAACTGGCCCTGCACGCAGATCCACACATGACTCCCATAACCGGACGGCTGTGGGAACTGGTGGGACTGGTCCATTCATCATGAGGATGCTGGTGGACAACGCGCTTGCTCCCAAGACAGCCGCAAGATACATTAGTGCTGGGAGGTGTTTAAGGAGGTGACTGTAACTAATTGGGATGACAAGGTTAGCATGCAGGAGGTGCAGAATTTTATATAGTGGGCATTTGCAGAGGGTAGGAGCAAAGCATGGGCACAAGCCCACCTTAATGCAGTTTCCTACTATGCAAACTTGTTGTGTGGATTGGATTGCACCAATTCATTTTACTGCAGGGCCATCATGAAAGGTTGGGAGTAGGTTACAGCTCATCCAGCGAGATCAGTGCCTTCGAATTGACTTTGCCTTATTGAGTTGGTTAATTGCTATCCTACTACAGGTATCCAGGACAAATGAGTGTGGCCTCTTCAAGGCAGCCTTTACACTGGCCTTCTTTGGGGCTTACCGGGTCAGCGAAATCGTGGCACCCTCCAGGTCGTCACCGGGGGACTTTTGGTTGCAAGGACGGGATGTGATCATGGGGAGGGAGGCAGGACCATCCATCTGTGCCAGTCGAAGTCTGACCAAGGGAAAAAAGGGAAACACTTGCAGTTTTGCTGCCTGGAGGAAGACAAACTCTGCCCAGTGTGCAACATACGGAAATACATCAGGCCTGGCATCCCTAAAGAATTACCCCTTTTTCAGCACGAGGACAGCTCCTGCCTCAGCCATTTCCACTTCAATGCGGTTTTAAAGATGGCCATTGCAAAAGCTGGACTACCGCCAGGGAGTTTCGGGACACACTCCTTCGGCGTAGGCACAGCCACAAGAGCGGCAGCAAATGGTCTCAGTGAGGACCGGATCAAGAGATTAAGCCGCTGGGTGTCAAGGGCTTTTAGGTGGTTACATCAGGCCAGTGGCCCCACTAGTTTAACCCCCTGATGTCTCTCTCCTTTTTTTTTTGTTATGCTGCAGGACTCACTGGATACGAGTGCAAAATATGGATTATGGGTCACTCATGTAAATCAAAGGCACAGTGCTGGGCAGTGCAGAAGACGTTGGAGGGGCTGGGGTTGAAAGACACCATGGTGTCATGGTTTGGGTAACCTGGAATGCGATCGGCGGAGCTCATCCCCACCGTGCACAGTGCGCTCCAATGGGAAGGCAAGCTGGATGTTGTGATCATGCCTTTAGCCGGGAACAATTTAACCTGCTTTGGTAGGAGAAACCTGTTAGGGACAAGGGTGCCAGGGCTCATATCCTTGGCTAAAATGTGTTGTCCAGTTGGTATTATATGGCTCGTATCGATAGCGAGGCCGAATTGGAGGGGGGCTTGGGACCAATGGGCAGTAGAAAGATCCAGACGGAATCTCAATATTTCTATGTCCAGGGTGTGCAGGGCCAATTCTTGGGGCTTCATTATACACAGCTTTATCAACCTAAAGATACTAGGGTTCTTGGAGGCAGACGGCATCCACTTGACAGGGGTGGGCATCAATATGTTTCTGTTAAACATAGTGGGGCTTTAGAGCAGATATATTTTTTCAAGTATAAGTATATAGCGAAAAGGATGTACGCAGCAGTTACATTTTATCTAAGAAATCCTCCTGCGTCTAGTGCTCCAATACTGTAACCAATATCAGTCGTTGTATTTCCAATGGTCTAGCTGTGGCAAGCCTACTTATCATACAGCCAGTAGTACATTTCATCGTCTTTGTTAAGGCCATTCCTAACAGTTTGATATCTCAAGATAAGTTGCTTTCTCCTCTGCTGAGGCTCCATTCCCGAATTCCACCTCATGGAATTGTGTATACAATTTCAATCCCTGCAAAGGAAAAGTTGTTTTTGAGAGGGTGTAAGTTACGGAAATTGTCTGTTAGTCGGTGTCCTGTTGAAAACATATTGATGTTGCGTTAGTGTTCCTGTATGCGAGTGTGTCAAGGTCTGATATTTGGTTGATTGCAGGGACAGAGGATGATGTAAATGACAAATGTATTATGACAGTCAATTCATTCTGAGATTTTGATGCGCTGTCCAGAGTTCAATGTAATGCATTGTGCTTTATTTATTCCGAATTTGCAGATGCTGCTATTGTGGCAGGTGTGGAAGCCTGTTGGTCAATCCATAAATGTAGTTTTTCCAGTTTGCTTGTCACAAAATTCAGATTTACACAACATTTGTTTTAAATTGTGTGCTCTGCGAAATTCAGTTTCGGGAAAATCTTTGATACAATCTGAAAGGGATGGATTATTTGACAGTAAATACCAATGTTAAGAATTGTTCTTTTTCTTTGTTGCTCATTGAGATAATCCATTATAAAGTGCAAGGACCATGTGTCTCCCTTATAGACATTCATTTTTCGATTGAAGGGTCTCTATACGACTGATGCCTGTGACCTCATTCATGGTTTTCTTAAGATGCATGGGGCGGTATCCTCAATGTTCCAGTCGAGTTAGAAGTTCTGCTCCCTTTTGCAAATAAACTCTTCCTCGCTGCAGTTTTTTTTATATGTAGAAGCTCCCCCTTAGGAATGTTTTGTATATTGTGTTTGGGGTGACAGCTATTGGCATTTAGGATTACATTTACTGTAGTTTCTTCACAAATGAGTTTGGTTTGGATTTGGTTGTAATGAATGTACATTGTAAAATCCAGAAAATCTTTTCTTTTTTGGAAAATTTGGATATGGTTTTGATATTCCATGCATTGTCTAGTTTGCCCAAAAAGGCTTTGAGCAGGTCAACTTCTCCTTGCCATATGCAGAGAATGTCTATATAGTGACCCCAAAAGTTTATATGCGGAGTGTATTCAGACAGTTGGTCATCCCAGAGCCAGAATCTTTCCACACATCCCATGAGGATGCAGCCATACAGCGGCGTAAAATTTGCGCTCATTACAGACCCATGTTATTGGTGATAGTATTTTTTGCAGAAACTAAAAACATACTGTGTAAGGCAGAAAGTGAGCATGTCCAATATCATTTGGTTAGATTCCAAACGGTTTGCTGGTCTTGTTCAAAGTGTGCGTCTGATTGCTTCAATACCTTCTGTATGTTTGAAAGATGTGTTTAGACTGACAATATCTATGGGGACTAGAATCAAATCTTGTTCCCATATGATATTCTGCAGCTTCATTAAAATATCCTTTATGTCATGTATATATGATTGGAGGTCTTTCATAAACTGCAGTAGTTTTTTTCAATGTATTCACCCGTTCTAGGGAATACTGAGATAATCTCTGCAATGATTGGTCTTCCAGGAGGTGAGATGCCTTTTTTATGATTTATTTGGTAGGAAATAAAATGTGAGCATAGTAGGATGTCCAATTTGCAGGTGGTTCCTCTCATCATCATTTAGAAGATCCCATGTGTGGAAGGCATCTAGGAGGATTTTGATCTGTGCCTGCATTTCAGAAGTTGGATCACAATCAAGGACCTGGTAGTAGTCAGTGTCTGAGGGTTGGCCTGTGGCTTCAAGGAGATAATCATCTGTGTGAAGTAAGATAACATTGCCCCCACTCCTTATCTGCCTGATACAATGATCTTATGGCTGCATGTTCTTGTGGAGAGATATTCTTTGGCAAAAACGTTGCCTTGTCAGTATATTTCTGATATTCCCTGTCTAGATCATGAGAAACTGCCAGTTGAAATGCATCTATGTGGGTTTCCAGGTGCTTGTTGGGGGGGGGCAAAAGATAGATTTTGTCTTCATGTTTGTAGTTTTTGTTGCCCTGGAATCAATGCCAAGTTCTGCTGCTGTATCCATGAGAGAACTAGAATCAGCTTCAATTTCTGATAGATTGGTGAGAATATTTCCAGATCTTGTACAGAATGATTGTTAAATTGGTTGTGGAATAGACAGGAGGTCTTTGAGTTTTGTTGTAGGAAAAAGGATCTTAATTTAAGCCTGTGAATAGATCTATCTGTGTTTTGGTCATGTCCCAGGTGGCTGTTGGACAGAACGATCGCCCCTTATTCGGGAGGTCTAATGATAACCCTTGTTAAATGGTATTTCTTTTGCCTTTTATAGTTGTTCTGACACCTTTGAAATTAACCTTATGATGAATTTTCCAGGCTTTTGAAAGTATCACTTGCACAGGGAGCGCTTACATCTTGTGAGATATATTACATTTTTGGTCCATAAGCCCCCTCCATCTTTCCACATGATTCACGGTGATTTGATATACTAATTTCAACATGCATGTGAGATTGTCCCCTTAGTGGCCGAGGCATGGCATTCCAACATTGTGACTTCTTGCTTCCCAGCTGGATTCTGGGTGAGCGCTTCTTGAGGAAGAACCTCAAAACATGGCTCTTCGAATTAGGCCCAGACCCACCACCAGTGCCTTGAGACCCTCACGAGTGAGTAGTTGCGCTTTATAAAAACTGATTGATAGGCACACATATATATATATATATATATATATATGTGTATATATATATATATATACATATATATATATATATATTTGATTCATGGTTTTTCTATTAGTGATTGTTGCATTGGAACAGTGGCAGCAGTAATCGTCCTATTTCGGGTGCCATTGTGTTTTGCATGTGTTAGAAATGGGGTCTTTGGTTGGCAGTCAGGTTACCCCCTGTCCAAGCAAGGACCCTCACTCTAGTCAGGGTAAGTCACACACAATCCAAATTATCCTATGCCCACCCTCTGGTAGCTTGGCACTGAGCAGTCAGGCTTAACTTAGAAGGCTATTTGTAAAGTTATTGTGCAATAAATCATACAATAACACAATATAGCACCACAAAAATACACCACACAGTGTTTAGAAAAATATATAATATTTATCTGGGTATTTGCAGGTCAAAACGATAAAAGATGCACTATTGTAGAGATATCACTGAAAAGTGATATAAAGGCCCTCATTCCAACCCTGGCGGTCTATGACCGCCAGGGTGGAGGTCGCCGGAAGCACCGCCAACAGGCTGGCGGTGCTTCATCTGGCATTCCGACCGCCCAGCCGGGTCCGGTGACCCCCGGCTGGGAGAATCCTCCATGGCGGTGCTGCAAGCAGCGCCGCCATGGGGATTCCGACCCCCTTCCCGCCAGCCTGTTTCTGGCGGTTTTCACTGCCAGAAACAGGATGGCGGGAACGGGTGTCGTGGGGCCCCTGGGGGCCCCTGCACTGCCCATGCCACTGGCATGGGCAGTGCAGGGGCCCCCTAACAGGGCCCCAGCATGATTTTCACTGTCTGCATAGCAGACAGTGAAACTTGCGGCTTGTGAACTGCACCCGTCGCACCCCTGCAACACCGCCGGCTCCATTCGGAGCCGGCTTCAATGTTGCAGGGCTTTTCCCGCTTGGCCGGAGGGCGCTCCCTTGGCGGGCGCCCGCCGGCCCAGCGGGAAAGTCTGAATGGCCTCCGCGGTCTTTTGACCGCGGAGCGGCCATTGGCGGTACCCGCTTGGCGGGCGGCGCCCGCCGCCCGCCAATGTAGGAATGACCCCCAAAGTGTCTTAAGTCTTTAAAAAGCAAACAAAGGCCCTCATTCTGACCTTGGCGGGCGGCGGAGGCCGCCCGCCAAAGTCCCGCCGTCAGGTTACCGTTCCGCGGTCGAAAGACCGCGGCGGTAATTCTGACATTCCCGCTGGGCTGGCGGGCGGCCGCCCGCCAGCCCAGCGGGAAAGAGGCTTCCACGATGAAGCCGGCTCGGAATCGAGCCGGCGGAGTGAAAGCTGTGCGACGGGTGCAGTTGCACCCGTCGCGTATTTCACTGTCTGCGCAGCAGACAGTGAAATACATTTAGGGGCCCTCTTACGGGGGCCCCTGCAGTGCCCATGCCAGTGGCATGGGCACTACAGGGGCCCCCAGGGGCCCCGCGACCCCCCCTACCGCCATCCGGTTCCCGGCGGGCGGACCGCCGGGAACTGGATGGCGGTAGGGGGGGTCGGAATCCCCTCGGCGGCGCAGCTAGCTGCGCCGCCTTGGAGGATTCCAATGGGCGGCGGTACACTGGCGGGTGACCGCCAGTGTTGCCGGTCCGACCGCGGCTTTACCGCCGCGGTCGGAATGCCCATTGGAGCACCGCCGGCCTGTCGGCGGTGCTCCCGCGGTCCTCCAACCCGGCGGTCATGGACTGCCAGGGTTGGAATGACCACCAAAGTCTCTTTCAAGCACAAAGTACCTGGTTTGGAGTGGAAAATCTCTGCAAAGGGCCGCAGAGGAGGAGATGCGTGGAAAAATGGTGTGTGCGTCGGTTTCGCCCCTTCACACACGAACTTGCATCGTTATTTTTCCCGCGGGGAAGACGTGCGTCGTTTTCCGGCGCACGGACAGTCTCCTTCTGTGGGTCGCGGGATTACCAGATGTCCCGGGGTCGGTGCGTGGAAACCTGGGCTTGTTATCCGGCTACGCGTCGTTCCGGTGGGCTGTGCGTGGAATTTTCTCCCTCACGGCAGGCGTCGCGTCAATTTCCTCTCTGGAAGTCCGGCGGCGTTGTCCAGGCGGGCCGTGCTTCGAAGTTCCGGTCACACCGCAGGCATCGTGTCAAACTTTTCCTTGCGGGGTCGAGCAGCGTCTTTCCAGATCAGAGTGCAGTGAATTTTTCACTGCGGAGCAAGCTTAGCGTCGAATTTTTCGGCGCACAAGGAGTCCAGTTGAAAGATGGAAGACTTTTTGGTCCTGAGACTTCAGGAACAGGAGGCAAGCTCTATCCAATCCCTTGGAGAGCACTTCTGTAGCAAGGCAAGAGTTCAGCAAGGCAGCAGGCCAATAGCAAAGCAGCAGTCCTTTGTAGAAAGCAGTCGGGTGAGTCCTTTGAGCAGCCAGGCAGTTCTTCTTGGCAGGATGCAGGTTCTGGTTCAGGTTTCTTCTCCAGCAACTGTCTGAGGTGGTAGGGCAGAGGCCCTGTTTTATACCCAAATG
Organism: Pleurodeles waltl; assembly: GCF_031143425.1. Lineage (NCBI taxonomy): Eukaryota > Metazoa > Chordata > Amphibia > Caudata > Salamandridae > Pleurodeles > Pleurodeles waltl. The sequence continues at coordinate 636,450,764 of NC_090445.1, forward strand.
TGCCTTTGAAGTGGGGAGACTTCAAAGAGTGGCTTAGAAGTGCACCAGGTCCCCTTTCAGTTCATTCCTGTCTGCCAGGGTCCCAGTAGGGGGTGTGGCAGTCTTTTGTGTCAGAGCAGGTCCTCCACCCTCCCAGCCCAGTTAGACCCATTCAAAATGCAGATGTATGCAAGTGAGACTGAGTACCCTGTGTTTGGGGTGTGGCTGAGTGAATGCACAAGGAGCTGTCAACTAAACCCAGCCAGACGTGGATTGTAAGGCACAGAAAGATTTAAGAGCAAAGAAATGCTCACTTTCTAAAAGTGGCATTTCTAGAATAGTAATATTAAATCCAACTTCACCAGTAAGCAGGATTTTGTATTACCATTCTGCCCATACTAAATATGACCTTCTTGCTCCTTTCAGATCAGCTGCAAGTACATCAATAATGTATGAGGGCAGCCCCAATGTTAGCATATGAAGGGAACAGGCCTCACAGTAGTGTAAAAACAAATTTAGGAGTTTTACACTACCAGGACATGTAAACTACACAGGTACATGTCCTGCCTTTTACCCACACAGCACCCTGCTCTAGGGGTTACCTAGGGCCCACATTAGAGGTGACTTATGTGTAGAAAAAGGGGAGTTTTAGGGTTGGCAAGTACTTTTAAATGCCAAGTCGAATTGGCAGTGAAACTGCACACACAGGCCTTGCAATGGCAGGCCTTGGACAAGGTAAAGGGGCTACTTGAGTGGGTGGCACAACCAGTGCTGCAGGTCCACTAGTAGCAGTTAATCTACAGCTCCTAGGCACTTACAGTGCACATTACTAGGGACTAATAAGTAGATTAAATAGTCCAATTGGGTATGATCCAAAGTTACCATGTTTAAAGAGAGAGAGCATATGCACTTTAGCACTGGTTAGCAGTGGTAAAGTGTGCAGAGTCTAAAGGTCCACAAAAAAAGAGTCCAAAAAGTGGAGGGAGGCAGGCAAAAAGTTAGGGGTGACCACCCTAAGGCATGTCAGGTCTAACAGCATGGCAGTAGTCCTATTGGAAGGATATAACTAGCGTGCCCTAATGACGATTTACCTACGGATTACTGATTACTGTTGGACCTACCTGCTGCTTTGCTCCTCTGTGACCGCATAGGATGACCTCGGGTTAGTAAAGAGGTATCTGTATACGTATTCTTACCAAGTGTCACCCTGCTGTGAAGAGGACTATGACCTTGCTCACTTATTAACGTAATTCCTGCCCAGCACTAATTCCCTCTTTTGGCTGCCCTTTAGATATGTGGGACCCTGTTTTTGATGGCATGGCTACACGACTTTGCACCACAACCAACCATATTTAGTTCTAAATGAAAATAAGGTAACTCCTGTCACTTCCCTAACATATTTCATCCTGACTCTTGGCGAGTTTACAACTTTGACTTATTTCACATATTCTACTTACATTATGGAATATTACAGATAAACCGTTTATTGGAGTTCTTTACAACCATTGCTCCACATGGTAAGACCTGGGCACTCTTTATTGCATGACTTATGCCTCAGTTTTTCATCTTGGAATGGTTATTCTCCCCCGCATCCCTCAAACTGTGACATCCGCTACTAATATTGGACATCTACTCTCTGCTCCTCAGTATCTAGACTCTTGGGTCTACACTTTCCATTGATGTCCTACTCTTTTTGTGCTTATGGTTATATAGGTGATCACTACTGGAGCGTATTTTTTCTTAACACCAGGGTGATGGTTCTGTCACTAGAATTAGGTCTTTGTGGGACTGCATAGGCTTGTTTGATCTTCTGATGTTCCATCCATCATACTAATAACTTCTTGCTTATTTTCCCCTAATATTGGCATGAATCCTCCATGCTGGATTCCGGTTCTTTTTGGGTTCGGTATGTAATATCTCTTTTATATCACATATACATTCCTTATGGTATGTATTGTTCTGACCGCTGGTTGATTGTATGATAATCAGATTGATTTACAACTCTGTACTGCTGTGTATTTTGATATATATATATCTTTAATTGTAATTAAATATTATTATTCAATGACAGCCATTTTGGGTGTCACATTGATGCACTTTGATGTACTTGGACCTATAGTTCACTGATGTGACATTATGATATTATGTTCTGATTATGTTGAATATGACTGTTTATCTAAATTTGGTAGTTTTTGCATTTAGTTTGGGTCACTGTATACTTTCCAAACATTATTGGACTACTGACATTTGAGCTTACCCCTTCTTTTGTTTGTCTTGCTTTTACTTCTTTTTTTATTATGTTTTGGTTTACTTACACATTCATGGTGATACTATGTTGTATTTACTCTTATGGTAATTCTTACTTATCATTATTATCTTACACTGTGGTTTGTATGGTCAGCCTTGTGTGCGAAGAGGGGGTTAAACAGGTGTTGGCTGTCTTCTGTTAACACGCAGCTTTACAGAACTGAAATACATCTTAAAACAATCTTTTGCACCAATCTAGAAGGCCCGGACTCTTTAGATATATCAGGATTACCAACAGATTTGCCTTATATCAATTCAGCAGTGTCCTGTACCTCCTAGTGAACTATCTTCGAAAGGGTTAGATGTTTTCTATTCTAAAGGACATCTGAACACTGATTCTACCCATTACTCAAGGACCGGCACCTCCTGGGACATTTACCCCAGGTTTCTTATTATACCCTTCATGTTAAGTATAACAATAGTAATAATTAAGTGTAGTCAGAGTGTGTGTGCTCAACAATAATCTGTAAAGGGATGGCTGCTACCCCCGGGCCTTCTACTTCTCTTTTCAAAGAGGATGGTGTACATGTAATTTCACTACATCAATGATGGTAGCATGTAGAACTCTCCCCTGCCTCCATAAAACCTCAAAACATTCCAGTTTCAAAACAGTACACAGTAACCTTGTACCAGTGCATGTAATGACCCCCTTTCTCCTGTAGAACCACAGTGGGCCCAAATTTTCGAAGCCAGATTTAAGCCACTTTTAGTGTATGAAACATGAAAAGAAAAAAGAATAAGCAATAATGATGAGAAGAAGAGAAAGAGAAGAGAAAGACAGAAACAAAAAAGCCATCCTATGTCCCTACTGTATGTAGGTCATGAGCAGCTGATATTGGTTCAGACCTGGGAGGTGGACGAATGCCATGCGGAGGCTGCTCCCACTCCACCTCAGTCCCTCCTCATCATTTATCAAGTCCGTCAGTCGGCCTCATGCACTCAGGATCATGCACTTATGCAGATTATGCATTCATGACTAGCTACACCCCGGCTTGAACCTTGCAGTGCTGGCTTTAGATTTGATCCACGGATCTTATAGGGTCTACTTTGTAACTTCTGAGGTCACTATTTGCATTTGTTGGTTCTTAGTCCCCCTCACCAAGATGATTTCTAAGGGTCTAAAGGGCATTATTTCTGTCTGTAACAAGGTATGGTTTATTTTGGAATTCAGTGGAAATACCAAAGGGTTATGTCCACTGGTATCTGAACTGAATGCTACATAACACAATTTTTTAATAATCAGACAAAATTGCTGAAGTCTCAGGAGAGTGGCCAGAGCAATGTCTTATTTCAAAGAGCACTACAAATTCTGAACAGAGATCGAGTCCCTGCCTCTTGATGCTTGGAGTGCTTTCTCCTTTGTGCCTAGTTGGGAAATTTGTCTAGGGTGTCTCTGAGTTCCAACATGTCTACATAATGTCGCTGACAAACTGATTGGGTCTTCCCAAGACATATCTCCAGGTGGCTGTCCCACAATAGTGTGGAGTATAGTACTACCAGGAATGTCTCAAGTTCCATTCATACCATTCCGCCTCCAGCCCCCAACACAAACGTTGAACAGTTCTCAAAATATTTACCATGTAGGATTGGCACCCGTGTTTGGGGGGGGGGGTGGCTATTGATGCTTTTTGGTAGGATTTAGCCAATTGAAGTTAGTTGAGCTTTGCTTCCTGATCGAGTTCTCCTGTTCCCATATAGTTAATTTCAGAGCAGAGGTTTTCTTTTTTGTATCCAAGTCAGCACCCAGCTCTGAAAGGCCTCTGGAAATGTCAGACTTGATTTCCTCTCCTGTTTTAATTTTGTAGAGTTGGAAACTGTTGAGATCATCATCTTTAGTGAGGGCTTTAATCCTGCCACAGTCCCTGTGGTGCTTCATGAGGATTTGTTGGTGTAGTTGCAGATCGAAGAGTAGTTGTGAAGAAAAGGTTTGTGACCCTCTTTTGGCATGCTTTTGTAGTCACATGAACTACATGTAGTATGATGGGCCAGTAGAGCAACTGAAAGGGCTGGGTTATTAGAGTGGGAGGCACAGCGGCATAACATAGGCCCCTGCAGCGGCATAAGAATTCCTGACTGATTCTGGAGGGGGGTGGGGGGGGCTCCATGTACTTTGCAGGCTGTCCCTCAAGTTTAGTTACGCCACAGGGGAGGCAGATATCCATTGCAAATCATGATGTACTCCTAACAGGTGCAAACCATACCCTGTTGAGGTGTGTGGTGAATTCAAATGGACAACTACTGTCTCTGCACCCCTAAGGTAACCCCAGATGTTAGAACCCTCTCATAAGTGATGAGTATTGGCAGAGTAGCACTGTCTGGGCCATTATTGTCTGTATGCCACTGGGGCCTCTGTAATGCTCCCATCAGAAAGTGGGCCCCCCCTATGTTACATGGGAAAATGTCAACGATGCCTCCCCATGGGCTCACTGGGGCCGTCATAACTTGAACAGTCAAGAGATGTTCCAGTTTTGTGCAGGATCAGCAGAGAATCTGAAATTGACCAAGGCAAGACAAGGCCGGGCCAGACAATAATTCCAAGATGACACCTCCTTTGCTGTTTTGTGTGGTATTCATTCACTGCATGGTCATGTGCTAGTCCAGTGTCGAGTGAGGTTAGGTAAAGTAGGTACTTATGATTCCTGGCTCAATTTTCCAAAACTGGTATTTAGGTCTTGAAATCTCTACCCTCCTTTTCTTACCGGATTCTCTCTTACAGGTGAATTAACTCTCCAATGGAGAAGAGCGAACACTGTATACTCTGTTAGGTCTCTGGAACTGAATGGGAAACGGGAAGCCAGTCAGAGTCCACTGCACCATCGGATGTTGCCATCCTCAAGCGACTGCCATATCTGAGCCTGTCAACCTTGTGTCTGCTTAAAAATAAAACAAAGCATAGGGATTTTTCAGTCATCCGAGAAAGTAAAACAGAGACAAAAGCAAAGTTACTTTCCAGGGAAACATTTTTTTTTTTACTTTGAGGAAATGGTGAGTGAATTGTAAATTGAATGCCAATGTGAAATATTTTACATTTCCTTGTGGCGTAATTAACATTTTTTCATGTTAAAAAAAACTCAATTTCCTCAAAGTTTAGTACATTTTTAAACCAATTTATATTTTCTGAAACAATGCATTTTATAAGAGGATCAAGGTGCTGTAACAAATTAATTAAAGTGAAAACATTTATTTTTGTACTGTGATTCTTTGAGGGTACCCACTTTAAAGTGCAGCACTTTTTGTCTGAGACTTAAATCAAAGTCCGGAAGCATTTTCTACGTCTCTTCGTTTTTCATTGGTCCCTCTTCCAAGTCACACCGTAGCAGTCTTCCTATGTTTACAGCTTTGTGGGCTTCATGAAAACGTCAATGCATTTTAGCTGATAATGTTTCATTTCACCGACCTCATTCATATTGGCTCAAAGACCTGGAGTCTTTAACTCCCACTATGTCTGATTACATACCTTAAATATACCCTTAGGAGGGGGGAATATTTTCACGGGTAAACAGGAATCCTAATGTGTTGTGGATCCAAGCTTATCGGGTGTGTCTATGAGTGCTCATGGGTGCCTAGTGCGCAGTGGCTGGTTTTCAAGGGCTAAGGGGCTGCGCCCCTAGCCTTTTCTGGCCTCTCTAGGGAAGCATAAATTTAATTACATGATGAAAGTAAAACATTTTCTGCACAACATTTTCGGAGTGAAAGTTGTGCACTTTGAAAAGCCCCACTGCGCCTGCGTCAGTATGTGGCTGAGAGCTGCACAGTAGGGCTGACAGGGCTCAAAGCCCCAGAACGCAGTGATGTCCCTGGCTTATCTCCTCCTCCACGAGAAGGTTTTAGGTCTTATACTGCTGGTGGTTTGCACACAAATCTTTTCTTGCTCTGGGTTCATGTGTGGGGCTCACTTTCATAATATGTGAACAGCCTGGAGCGTTTTTTGTTTTCAGCCTGGGTTTCGGAAAACTTCATGTCACTCCGATATTATTCTCCACCCTTTCCTATTTACTCAAATGGTGGGGTGTGATCAGAAGGGTCTATGTAGCAGAGGTCACATTTTATTAAAAGAATGTGGCATTGCACAAAGAAAATCCCCAGTCTGTGGCAGATAAATGGAATAAATACAATCAATAACTCCATCCAGGGCTCTCTGGGAGACAGGAGTGTGACCTGAAGACCTCAAGTCATAAATATGCCAAAGACAACCCTGCACACAAGTAAGTTGGAGCTCTATCTTTCTTTTACAGACAATAAGAAAATAATCTGTTCTCTCAGCTCTCCTCTCCTTTCACTGCCTCTGTAGGTGATTTCGTCTTTCAAAGGCAGTAATGGTTCCAGTAATTTATCATCGCTAGTTATTGTTTTATTTTTTCTGCAGACTAATGACGTGATATGTCATATTAAACATTTAATCTGCAGCTCAAATAAACATGTACCTTTTTATCACTGAAATTGCTGGATACTGGATGGGTGAGGCAATGTGTGTTTGTTTGAATGTGTTTGCAGGGCTTGACAGAGTGGCTGAGAAAATGTGGGTGTCTGTGTATAAGAGTTGTGTGAATGGCAGTGGATGACAATGTGGATGAGTAAATGGCTAGGTGACCAAAGGCAGTGGGTGAGTAGGTGAATGGAAATACGTGGGTAGTGAGGCTCTCTCACAAGGTGCAATTCCGTCTTGTATTTGTGCCCCACCACTGCTTTCAGTCACCATCCACCACTGCTAGTGCGGCAGTAGGCTAGCACCACTGTCTCCCCATTAGTACAGAGGGGTGCTCAGTATCTGTCCTGCATCCTGTGCATAAAGGGTCCTGAGCACCCGCGATCCTTTTTGGTCCTTAAGAATTAAAATTGCCAAACGACCTTCTGTGGTGTGCTTATACCATACTCAGTGTGTTAAATCTGGCATGCACGACCAGTAAGTGGGACCCATGGGGACCACGTGCTGAAAAACACGTACATACTTCAAAACATCTCTCGGGGCCAAGTCACAAACATTGGAAACCAGCGTGTAGAGGAAGAGGGGGGAATGTATATAGATAGGCAAATCCTCCTACAACAAATAATATACCTGTATTGGCATTCAAATAAAGATCCGTCTCTACACCGAGAAAAATGGCTCCCAGTGTGTATAAGAACATCGTGATTTCTTCTGGTGAGCACTATCGTTGCTGTTGTGAGGAAGTCTCTCCAAGTTCTCCAAGTCTGTCTGTGGCATCTTTCTGCAGCACTGCCAGGTTCTTGGGCATGGAGAGGTAAGGGTGGTGTAAATGGAATCTCCCCAGCCCCCCACACACACCTATGCCTTCTCCTAGGTGGCAGTAAACATGATGTACTGTTCAGCCATCTTAAAGTTGCAGCACCGACGCACGGAGGGACTGTAATGACAGTGTAACGAGATTTGGCCCAAATGGCAGGCCTCATTATGAATCGGTCTTTGTGTTGTGGCCTGCCCTCCGAGAAAGTGTGATGTTCAACCCATCGGGACTACCAGAGTGTACACGATATCGTTGTGGAATGAACGCCTCTGGTGTCCATGAATACCAACTGGAAAAATCAGAAGAAACTGTACAAATGCATATACACAGATTAAATGCAAAAGGTTAATTAATATGTACACCTGTACTGAGTCATATTTAGAGTAAACTGTTGCATTCATTTGATGATGTCATTATTCATGTCATTAATTATGTCATTTAACATATTATGAATGATGTAATATGTGAGACATGAGCAGTGCATTGAGTGGGTTTATGTGTTGGCTCACTGAACTATAATTGGTGATTTTCGTTTTTTTTTGTTTTTTCATCCTTGCCAACACCTAACTAGAACCTTACTTTAACCTTTATTTTTGTCCAGTGATACATATATATGTATATAAACACACACCTTGATAGAAAAAAATGAAATAATTTTAAATGCTTGTTCTTACCTGCGAACTGTCTAGTGCGATGTACTGACTTCTGGTGTAAATGTAGCAAAGCCTACCTGCAATATAACGACTCCTGACGTAGGGCCTTTTATAAGTTGGGGTGTACCTGAATTTATAACGGGATAATTAAGACCACATGTGCCTTTATGCAAAGAAAAAACCTGGGGTGAGTGAGCTACTGCCATAGACTTTATAAAGGGGTCGCAGCTGCGACCTGTGGCTTACCCTTTCCCCTGGCACTGCCTTTGCGACCTTTGGCTTCAGAGGTGCCAAATTTAGTGCCAAGAATACTTTGGCAACTGCTCCTTGTGGACCTCAATTGGGGCTCCACTCTTTGTTTTCTGCCAATGTTTTATTATACTAATAGTGAATAGTAATTTTCACTATTAGTGTAAATAAAATTGAGTACAGTTAGCTGAAATATGGCCTTTCATGGCAGCTGGGGTAAGTAAATTTGTTTTTAAATGTATGTTATGTGCGTGCTTGCAGGTGAGAATTTGTTTACGTGAGAGAGTGTATACAAGTGTGAATTTGAGTGTATGTGTGTGTGAGTAAAGGTAGAGATGAAAGGTCTTGCGATATCACTTCTGCTACACCTTGCATTTTGGTGAATTGACGTCCAAGGCTACTGTCACATTAATCTGGGGCACTGGGACCTCTGTCTTCCTACAATTTAAATACGTCCTAGAACATACATTGAAGAGGTTTGCATGCATATCATTCCACCAAGTTATAAAATCTTTGGAAACATTTTCAGCATTTTCACCTTGCTTCTCTGACGACCCCTTTATCCGTTGAAATCCTGCCTTAAGACACAGGACAAGTACAAAATAACATTGCCCCCTTATCATTGCACTTGGGCTTTGGCTAAATGAGCGTTTTCATTAAGCAGGTAGCCAAAAGAGGTTTTAGGTCTTATACTGCTGGTGGTTTGCACACAAATCTTTTCTTGCTCTGGGTTCACGTGTGGGGCTCACTTTCATAATATGTAAAATTACCTCGACCTTCTCGCATTAAATAAAAAATCCTAAAAACACTGATGTTTCCCTAATTGTGTACGTTGTTAGTCAAAGTTTATGTTTATTTGGTTAGCCTTTCTTAATGCCAATGTGTTCTTTTGAGTGCATTGGTGCTTAATAAAGAATAAACGAAATTAAATGCATTCCCCCATTATTAATTTTACTCACTGATTTTCTACAGGCACTTAATGGTGATAGAAGGGATAGGATGGGGGAACATGAAATTATCGGCGCTACGTTTTAGCACATTGAGATGGTGTATTGTTACTTTTGAGCTTACTTTTGAGGACAAACAGTTGTGGATTTGCTGGTGTATTCTTTAGTTCCAAGCAATGATCTGAACATGTAATGGTCATGTACGGTTGCAGAATGTACTCAGTACATTTGAAATCATTTTAGTACCTCTGGAGCAGAGGAAAAATACAATTTCCTTGAAACAATTTTATGTCGAGATGGTAAGTAGCTTTTTAGAAGATTATTTTGAGATACCACCACATAGTGCTGCTATATGTGTTGTGTCACCCTTGAGTGCCAGTAGTGTGATGTACTGCGGTGCAGACACGCACAGGTCAATGATACCACACTTCAAAGCTGCAGTGATGGCTGCAAAAGATTACATGATGGTGCATAGTTTAATGTCCGTAATACTAAGACTGATCTATATCACGTAACTCTCACTAAAAGAAAATATCGAGAAACCAGACGTGGGCACAAGGATATCTCGAGCACCTTTTTGAACATATTTGGGGCCATATTTATACTTTTTGACGCACAACTGCGCCAACGCAGTTGTGCGTCAAAAATTTTAACGCCGGCTAGCGCCATTCCAAAGCGCCATGCGGGCGCCTTATTTATGGAATAACGTTAGCCGGCGCAGCTGACTGGTGTGCGTAAAAAAAAAATGACCCACACCAGGCAGCGCCGGCGTAGGGGAAAATGGAGCTTGGGCGTCAAAAAATGGGGCAAGTCAGGTCTGAGGCAAAATATTGGCCTCAACCCGATTTGCACCATTTTTTTTTACTCCCAACCCCCATTGAAATGACTCCTGTCTTAGCACAGACAGAAGTCATGCCCCCTTGCCCAATGACCATGCCCAGGGGACTTATGTCCCCTGGGCATGGTCATTGGGCATAGTGGCATGTAGGGGGGCACAAATCAGGTCCCCCTATGCCAAAAAAAATAAAAAATAAAATACTTACCTGAACTTACCTTAAGGTCTCTGGGATGGGTCCCTCCATCCATGGGCGTCCTCCTGGGGTGGGCAAGGGTGGCAGGGGGTGTCTCTGGGGGCATGGGAGGGCACCTCTGGGCTCCTTCCGAGCCCACAGGTCCCTTAACGCCTGCCCTGACCAGGCGTTAAAAAATTACGCAAAAGCAGCTGGACGTCATTTTTTTGACCCGCCCACTCCCGTACGTCATTTTTGCACGGGAGTTTAAATAAGGCGCACATGCCTTGGAGTAATTTTTTAGACGGGAACGCCTACCTTGCATATCATTAACGCAAGGTAGGTGTCCACGCTAAAAAATGACGCAAACTCCAAGATCTTTGGCGCTAGACGGGTCTAACGCCAAAGTATAAATATGGAGTTAGCTTTGCGTCGGATTTGCGTTAAAAAAAAACAACGCAATTCCGGCGTAAACAGAGTATAAATATGGCCCTTGGTTTCTTAAATATTAAGTTATAGAAAATATAACTAATTGCCTGTGGATTTTACCTACATCTTTATTTCTTGATGGTATGTCAGAGAGAGTAATACATAGCAGCAAAATGTGACATACTTACACCATAACAAATTTTAAATCTGAAACGCAAATACAACAAATTAGTAGGACAATCTGGATTTCTCTGTGCATGTTAGCCTGCTTTCACCTTCACAACATCCTCTACCTGATGGGGATGTAAGCCTCTAAGTGGTTGGGACTGGAATTTTTCCCCATTTGAAAAGACTGTGTATGATGCCTACTTTTAAATGACTGGCAACATTCACATTTTTATCCTTGACATGCACTTGTCAATTGCAGCACTGTCATAGAAAATATGCATTTGTAGTAAAACGTCAGCAAAAAAAAGAAAAAAATGTCAGAATCCTTACAGAATCTCAAGGGTTTCTTTAGGATGGCGAAAGAATTAATAAATATCCACAGTCTAGTCACTTAAGTACACTTTGAAATGGCTATTTCCCAATGAAAGTGTTTCATACCCGGTCAACAAAAATCGTAAATATTGCGCCAGGTTGCATGAAAATGAAGCTTCCTCACAGTTTACATGAAAGTAACACAGATCTCCCAGACTTTTTAGCAGGATTCCCGCATAGCTCTGGTGGACTTCTAAGACTATGCTGCAGAAGTTGTTGATGGACAAGTCAATTGACTTGTTTCACCACTATACTCCTGACCATCCCTTATGGCCGGCAGACAGGCTTCTTTTAACAGCCCCAAAGTTTCTCACATTTTACAGAATTGTCTTGTAATTTTCAAGTCAGAATATCATTTTTCTAGAGCTATTTGCCAAAACGACCTTATGAATACTGAAATTCACATACCCTGTAACAAAGAACTAAAGACCTGCTTCTTCTTGCAGCCCAAGCAGTGTGCATGGTGGTAGTCAGCATCAAGTGGATGAGTGCTTTATGAAAACGTGAAACAGTTACCTGAAGCTTTTTACAGTTTCTTCTTTGAAAGAAGACCAAAATGCAGCCTTTTGATACAAAAAACTGGGCAATAGTTACCCACCTGTGCCATTAGACTAGCTATTACCTATGGAAAGGTCAACTGTTAGAACACCCCCTTTTCCATTTCTACTATTCGTACTATAGTTGCTGCATCAAAAATATTTGGCCAGTCTATAAACGGGCTGGTTTGTAGAAAAGTCTCACATGTCCTTGTTGACCACTCTTGCTCTGGCTGGATACATACTGAGTTGAAACAGTAGTGTGCTACTTGTATAAAATAACATGCCTCAAGGTCAGCATTCCATTTAACAGCCCGGTGTGACGGCTAATACCTTACGTTCCATGAGTCATTCATTAACAGTTGATACACTTATGACAAGACATAAGTTTACTCGTGCCATGCAGAGGTTCAGTCTGTTACTTGTAACTCTATAGCAAACCTTTCTTGGAAGAAAATTAGAGTCTGGGACAGCTGTGATTCATAAACTGCGAGTCTTAAAAAAAATAAATAGAGATGTATGCACCAAGGAGGCGATAAATTGCTAGCAGAGCAGGTAATGATAGTTCAACAGGTTTACATTTGTTGCCTCATAGTATGTAGAGTTAAATCTCCGTCAAGAGCCAGTTCTCATTTACAATAGTCACAGGAATATTTAACCTCTGAAGAGTGAGCGATAATGCCCACCCTAACAAGTTCAAAGTTTGTAAACATCTGTATTAAAGTTATTTTCTCCTTTATGGATGAGTCTCATAACAGACTGATAAAATGATTAGTAAATATGTGATACCGTAATTTCCTTTTTCTTATTATCCATCGTTTGGGACACACAATAAAAAGCGCATTCGCCCATTTTATTCCATAAAACATATTCAGTTTAGAAACCTATTAGCGAAGGGAAACATAAGGTACATTATTTAAGTCATTGTCCCTTTAAACGTCTCCTAATTCTCTGTGTTTATTGTAAAGGCATGACTTTCCATTGTTTGCTTCGTCGCGAATACATGCTCCATTGTTCTTGTTAAGAGACACCTCACTTCCTGTTCTTGTAATGGTCAGTGATTGAAGTTTTTCTATGTCTGCTGGTATCGCTTGTCTTTCTTCATTCTCTGTCTCCCTGTGGTAGAAATAGTTGAAATTTGAAACAATCACTGGGACCGGAAGAGCAATAGTTAATACCCCTGCAATGGCACATAGGGTGCCCACCATTTTCCCTCCAACTGTGATTGGACACATATCTCCGTAGCCAACAGTGGTCATTGTGACTACAGCCCACCAAAAGCCATCAGGGATACTGGTGAACTGGGACTGAGGTTCATCCACTTCTGCAAAATAGACAGCACTAGAGAAAAGGATCACTCCAATGAACAAAAAGAAGATCAACAAACCAAGTTCCCTCATGCTGGCCTTCAACGTCTGTCCCAATATTTGCAACCCCTTGGAGTGCCTTGATAACTTAAAAATTCTGAAAACCCTGACAAGTCGAATGATTCTCAAAATAGCCAGTGACATATTCTGCTGCCCTGTGGGCTCTGTCTGTTGTATTAATTCAGTTATCAGAGTCACAAAATAAGGAATGATGGACACAATGTCGATGATATTCATTATGTTTCTGAAGAACTCTGTTGTACTAGGGCACACAGTAAACCTCACTGCTAGTTCAAATGAAAACCAAATAATACATGCAGTTTCTATGACAAAGAACGGGTCAGTGAAAGTGCTCGGTGACGTAGCAATGGCAGTGGAGTTGTCACCACCTTTAGTTGTTAGAAATTCTTTTTCTTCTCTAAATTCGGGCAAAGTCTCCACACAGAAAATGAGAATGGAGATTATAATAACCAAAACAGAGACCAAAGCGACTCCTCTAGCAGCATTGGAGCTTTCTGGATACTCAAAGAGTAGCCAGAACTGTTTGTAAAAGTCATTTGTTGGTAGAGGTACCGCAGGATCCTTGATGAATCCTTCATCTTCCCTGAACTGCTCCATTGCATCATGTCCTAACTCATAAAACACAATCTCATCGGCAAACACATCTATAGGGACGTTTGCTGGTCTCCGGATTTTGCCACCGGATTGGTAGTAATATAATATTCCATCAAAGCTCGGCCTGTTTCTGTCAAAGAAATACTCATTCCTCATGGAATCAAAGAACTGCATTCTCTTGTGTGGGTCTCCAAGGAGAGTATCTGGAAATTCGGAGAGTGTTTTGAGCTGCGTTTCAAACCTGAGCCCGGCAATGTTGATAATCACTCTTTGGTCCCCTTCTTCCAAGCTCACCTGTCCAATTCCCAAACTGTCATTGCATTCCTTAGAGAAACGGGAAAGGAACCCCTCGTTGGTGGAATTCCCATTCACTAGGATTTTCCAGTTGGACAGAAGGCTGGCACTGGTTGACTCTGTTTTCTCATACAGATTGGCAGAATTGGACTCTTTGCAGCAGGCTGCATTTTCCTCGCCACTTTCCATACTTTCACAAAGGGTATCTCGTAGCTCCATTTCTTTCCAAGTGGCCATCTCCACTACCATGAAGCAGTTGGGTGAGAAGAAGTTGCTTCAGCTAGTAGCGTGTATCTTCTTCTTATCTCCCGGACCTAAAACAGAATACAGATACATGGATGACATATTAGCTCGTTCTCCAATGTATACAGTAGATTGTAACTGGGCAAAACAGAATAAAATGTATGTGGCCAATTTTATGAAATAGCTATCATTTGGTTCTGTATCCCAGTACTGTACTTTTCAGTTTAAACCAAGGCCCAGGCTTGGCTCCTCTGTTTGGGCGGAGGAGTGTTGCCCCCCACCAGCAGCAACCGGTGCAATTTCTTATACATGGAAAGGATAATAACCTCTGTTTATTATCCTTTCCGTGTGAAAGCGACGGGGCATTGGGGGTGACGAGCTGAGGAGAGTGCACCGTGCACTCCCCTCAGAGTGCATGTGTGTTTGGCTGGCGGTCTCGGGCCGGCCAAACACACATGCGCACAGGGGTCTCTCCAGCCCAGCACAATGGTTGGGCACTCCCAGCCAATCCTGGTGCTACTCTGAGCAGCGTCAGGATTGGGTGCAGGGCAGGCTAGGAGTCTGTGCCTGCAGCAGCGATGGGAGAGGAACGGCGCGGGATCACAGCATGTAAGTGATTTAAAAAATAAAAAAAATCTCCTGCCCCCTCTGCCCCGACAAAGCCATGCGGGCCACTCCTGCCAAGGCCCTTCTAAAGTTCCTACCAACAACAGGAAGTTGTACAGTTAAAGTCCATTGAAGTGCACTTGCAACCTGTTCATATTGTTATTTTGTATTCTTTTTACCAATTGTCAAAGGACAATAGCATACAAAGGAAACCTTAAATAATACTGCCATCCGACCATGTTCCTTCCTCCTCTCATCAGTAGCACTCTCCTAATGGTTTCTTGTGTCTGCTCTGCAAGAATTTATTAGTTATCAATCGCCTCAATAGGAAAACATCAGTGTGAGTACCAGATTTTCACTGCTGTGATGTCACTGGGTGAAGCAGTCGCTTCTCTGGTCTTTAGCCAGTTTGCTAAAGTTTACTGAACCGAAGGAAAATAATTAAATGTTAAATGAGGGTCCAGGGTCCGCTGTGTCCAACACCATCTCCTCTTCTATTGGTTGTGCAGGCCAGAGGAAAAGCCTGAATGTGGATTGTGCTTGAGCACTTCTAATACCTATTAGCCACTCTCCAGTCTCTGTGCTCACAGCGGGTCAAAAGTGCTGACATAATGGGGCCATCTCTTCACTCTCAATGTGAGTCGAGACCATGACACTGGGGCTGGGACGGAAAGGAAGAAGAGCTTCAGGGTATAATAGTGGAGGGTGTCAGGACATTTGTTACTTTTTTTAGATTTTTGCGCAGTTGAGGGGAAGTTGGAACACTGTGGTGGGAGAGGGTGATAGGATTCAGGTTTGTTTTTTTTAAATTGTAGGACAATGAGAGTGTTGTGTATTGCTTTTTTAGTTTATAATGCAAGGTTCATCCTCAGTTCAATTCGATGTAGCTGAAATGGTATGGCTACTTTGATGTCTAACAATCTTTGCATTTTGTTATTTGACGTCTTAAGCTAGTTCTAACGTGGTGTACTGAAAACCTATGTTAATGTTCTTTCACTGTAGAATAGATAACTAAAGTGTGGTGGTATCGTGCTCAAACTTCATGTGTTAAGAAAATATTTAAATTCTCTGTGATTCTTTAATATGTTAATTATTAGTGTGCACTAACACAATAATAGATTTTGGAAGAGAAAGTTTTTAAAATTACATGCAAAAGTCGAAAATGCAGCTCGCATTATAGTAAATGGAAAGCATTAACAGAGATAATTCATTTTTAAATCTACTGCAACATGAACACTGACAAAGCTCATTAATGATGAATTTATAATTTTGAATGTTATATGTGCTTGCTTTATAAATTATTGTGAATTTTAATTCACTTAGCCTAAGTGAGGTCTGCAAGGCGCTGGTTTCTGACTGTGTAGAAAAATACTAAATCATTCTTGCCAACGTGACATTTCTTTCAGACTTCGTTCCCATTAAATGTTAGCTTGGTAATAGATGCCATATTGTTTTACACATAGGGAGCCTGAGAAGCTAACCTTGAGCTCAGTACATTCATGAAATGTAGAAGTAAAATGTCTACATTTGTTTCAACCTGTAAGGATGATCTGAGCTGGATTCCTTTCACATCTCGGTAATGGGAATCTTCACTGATGTTACAGATCCATGTCGTACGATGAACATTTTTTCTGACAATTACACCTTCCGAGTCATGTGGAGTGAATGGTGAGCAAATCATCTTTCACTTTGGACTTTAATATACTGGCCCCTAGATGACTTAGCAGCATTCTGCACCTCATCCTTTTTCAGTAAACTCTCCCCTGGGCTTCCTTTGGACTCTGAGAGGGACATAACTCTCTACTCTTACCCCTTTATATTAATGCTTTGCTGAGACTTTGAAATATTTCCTCTGACCCCAAGAAGAATAGTCTTGACCGAGCTTCTAAAATGCTGACACCTTTCCTTTTACCTACTTTTTGCCAACCTTGGTTACTCACCTTTAACCATAGATGTCATTTTTTCCAAATTCTTGTTCTTTTCCTTTTAATTTGTTTGCCCACACGTGTTTTAGCCCAGCACATGTCAACTTTTCACTTGCTAATTTGTAGGATTTTCCCTTGCCCTAACTAGCTAAGCTTAGATGGTTTTTAACTTGCCTTAATGCTTTAAAGAACTGAACAGCACTTGTTTTCTACTCATCATATTATCTTGTTGCTGTTTTGTATTTTCATTGTTGAATGTTTAGTTCTTCCGATGTTAGTTCATTTGAATCTTTTCTGTCGCCTTGGCCAACTAAGGTTGATTCAGTATCGTTATATCTTTATTTTGAAAATTGTCTACATGACTTTAAATCTGAGCTTGTAATGAAACTCCTTAACCATATTTTAGACTGGAGTTTTCTTTGTGTGGCCATCTGGGTTATTCTGTCATTTTAAATTGTGTTGTTTGAAGGGATCCTGATTTGAACTATTTCTCCACCCCTTCATGCTGGGTGAAAAGATTTATTGACCTCGTTTAAAGCATAACCTAAGGGAAGAAATGCTTTACCAGATCTGGTACCAAAGGTCTGGTTTCTCCCACGAGGTGGGAGAACTAGTTAGACATAGTGTTAGAGATCCCTAAAACATTTGTAACGCAAATTTCCTACACCAAAAATATTTTTTCCATGATTTATTTCAAAGATTGTTGAAGTTATAGCATTGTTCTTTGGCAGCAGATGTGTCAGTATTAATAGGGTTTGCTCTTGCATTGCTTTGGCTAATGATTGCAGTAAAGTGTGATGTTAGGAAGTGTTTTGCTGAGTTTCTGCACTTGTGTGGATGTGGCACTCAATGCTGAGAAGTAGTTCTTGTTGTTGAATGGGTCCGCAGTGGCCTAAAATGCCGGGATAACGCACAAGTGTACAAGACATTTATTTAATTTATTGTCTGCAGTGTAAGGTGCTTGTCATGAAATGTAATTGACAGCGCTAATAGTATTCCTTGAGTGAATGTGGGTTGACAGGTATTAAGTAAATCCTGTGCGCACATGGAAGACCTGTATCAACCAGAGTGAGATTTGATGGTCGAGTCTCATTCGTTGTGTAATTGTGAAAGCATAGTCAGAAAGTGTCGCTCAGTACTACTTTGAAGTGTTTGTTTACCCTACCCTGTAGTGAGCAGACAGGTTGTTGCTTTTTTGCCTTCAATATTTTGCACTAGGTTTGGGTGAAGAGTGATTGTGGACGAGAGATTGTAAGGGAGGATGAGCTGATGTGAGAAGTGAGATCAACGTCATCTTGTGTTGCGCTGGTTTTAATCAGTTGGTGTGAAGCCACACTGGCATTGGTTGACTACGTCACAGAGTGTTGCTCTGTTATTGGTTGAGAACATCAAGAAAGAGAATTGTGTGAACACAATTACTTCCTGATTTCATATGAAAAGTAAATTGTGACTTATTGAATGTGATTAAAAATGAAATTCTTTGAAGGATTGAAGAGTGCTTTGAAAGAAGACGTATTTATTCTGGTGCGAGACGGAATAGAGGCCCCACCCGAAGGTACTTCAGGTCATTATGCTTTGCCCAAAAAAGATCTTCATGCATGTTTGTGGCTTGAGCAATGTCATAAGTTTACTGAGAAAGAAGGTGTATTAACAGATTCATTGAAAACATGAGGCGAGTAATTTGAGATGAAACCTGCACAATTTGAAACACTTAATACTTGGGAACATATGACTCATCAGAAACATACAGAAAAGTATGGGAGTAGAATGAACAAAGCAATGAGAACAGGTGCAGGAGGAAGGTGTGATAGACAGCAAAAAGCTTGAAGGGCAAATATCATTATATGAATGAGGCTGTATCCAGCCATTACTAGTGACGAAGGAAAAATCACTAAACCAAAGAGCAAGAAAAAAACAGAGAAAACTGAACAGTCAACAGGTACTGACAAGAAAGCTGAAACTTCAGAGAGTGATTCAGATGATGATTTTATAAATCAAATATGGTTAAATCACCACCTCCATATAATTCTGAGCAGATAAGGGCAAAGGGGAGGGGGCACAGAGAACCATGATCCTTGATGTGTCCTCTGCACCAGTTCAACAGACCCCAAATTAGACAGTGCCAGTTTCAAATATTCAGTAGGAGGAACTTCTAATGTATATCAACCAGTTCAGAGCTTTACCAAAAATCAGTCAATTCATAGTTCTAACATGAATCAGCCAGCACAGAGTTAAGTTCAAATCAGCCTGTGAAAAGTTTCAGTTCGAATCAGCCTGTGCAGAATTTTACCCCGAATCAACCAGGACAAGGTTTAAATACCATTTTGACAGGACAGAGTTCAGGAATAGCAGTTCCACAGAATCCTATGAGTTACATCAATCCAGATGCATTGACAGTTCCAGTGACAATATGTCCAGTTTTTCCTTTGTATGCTCCTGGCATGACTGGGAATAACCCTCACACCTGAATACCCCAGTTGGTGCACAGGGATTTGTGAGCCAGCGTGGTTCATAGGTAGAGAGAATTAATTCTGTTGGAGACCATTAAACCCTGCACACATTTGACACTAGACTTCATTGACAAGTCAGACAGGATTTTCCCCTTATGTGAGGTTTCATCAGAAATCCTCACTATATTTTGTGCCCAGATCAAAACCTCCTAAGCAAATCATCTATTGCACCTGGAACAGAACCTTTTAACACTCCAGAAGACAGATCTATTGACCCCAAATCAATCAATTGCAGTTCATCCATAACAAGAAATGTTACAGAATAATTTAATACATTTACGAGGCTTTACTGCCCAGCAATTGAATGAGTGGCTGAATAATTTGAGTCCTGAAGGTGCAACAGGAGGAACGAGTTGCAGTGCAAAAGTAGAATACACTCCAGCGACAGAGATAGACCATTCAATATACCCAGATTGAAATTAGAATTAAATTAGATATTGTGAAATGTAGACCCTGTTCATTTACACTGAAGATGAATTGAGATTTGTGTGCAAAGACATTACAAAACGTGCAGGTCAATCTTATGACCGACTAGCTGAATTCACCTAGAGATATTATGTTGATTTGGAGAGAAATCAAAACCCTCGAAGCACACTTCCAGTTGAGAACTGACAAAGATATATGCAACATGAGACCTCCTGGCATGGTATTGCAGATCAGACAATTGATTACTTACATTCAGAAATGTGGAGCTTTAGGCAAGTGGGATAGAAGATGGGCAAAGAAAAGAGATCAGGAGGAAACAAGAACAGAGTTGGCTCTGGCAGGAGCAAGTCAGGTTGAGGGAAATGTAAAAATGCTTTCCATGAGAGAAATTCCTGGTGGTGGATATGTTCATATAACTTGGAGTAGGAGTAATATTTTGTCCTTCACAAATGATAACCTGAAATTGAGAGATAAACCAATGGAGTGGTATATGCAGACAGAGTAATTTGTGAAACTTTCCAAAGATTTGACATTGTGGTTCTGAGTGATTTATGAACTAAGGGTACGTTGCTGCTGATTGGCCTGATAGTGAACCTCCAAGAGATCCAGTGACAAATATGTTGTCTGAAGAGATGATAAAAAAAATTTCAGAATGTGATTGGCTTTTTTTAAAACAAGGTGACCCCTAAAGACATTGATTGGCTGAGGACTGAAAGAACAGCTCAGGAATATAAGGAGTCAATACATTCATAGTATGAGAGATTGTTGCAGGCGTTCAAGCATTTAAGTCGTACTGAAGCCATATAATAAAATATATGAGTCACTGGCTGTTCAGATTTGTTCAGTGATTCAAGCCAGATATAAGTAAAATGATTAAGCAGCATTTGATTGGTTGGCATAACAAGCTGATTGATGAGTTCTTGCAGTATGCAAAATACAGCAGCGATGAATTGGAATTGAAGCAGAAAAAGTTGAAGGACAAGGTGATGCAATTGAAAGCTGCACAAAAAGCTAGTAAGATTCAACACTCTGCAGGGAATACTGAGGGGATTCAAGGAGTGCACCATCAAGAAGGTAATAGTTATCAGCAGCAAGGTAGATGATGTGGTGTTCCTGTAGATCAGAGTGGAATTGTTAATGTCCAGGCCTTGAAAAGAACCAATCTGTGTCATAGTTGTGGCCAATTGGGCCATTGGAGGAGGGAGTGTCCCCTTAATGGTGCAGATAATCAGGTAGTGAGTAATGGAGTGGTGCAAGCGCAATGCAATAACTAGGTTTAAAATCCTAGAGTTCAGAGACCTTGAATGCAAATGTGTCTCAGAGGCAGTAGATTCAAGTTCCACAAGCACTGATGTCCCAGCAACAGACAAATGTTTCGCAACTGAATTCAAATCAGGTAACAAATGTAGATGCAATTCAGTCACAGTTGCCTTTAATTGATCTAAAGTGATGATGACTTTCAGACATTTTTCAGTTAAGATGTCCCAAAGAAGAAGAGGAATGCATGGTAGGGGCTTCCCTTCCTTAGAAGTGGATCAACGTGGTCTATATGTGGATGGTGATGTAAATGGTCCCCATGTGTCATTTCTAGTGGACACAGGTGGCACACGCTCTATTGTCAGAACCGTAGAAGTACCACATTTGCCACTTTCAGTGAATTCAAGCTGTAGGGGTCTCAAATAAACAATTGTCCAAGCCAGACACAGAATCTGTCCCTATAAAAATAGGTTCTTTTGAAGATGGGCATCAATTCGTAGTGTCTGACTCAAGTCCTGTCAGTCTACTTGGACACGACTTACTATGCAATTGAATTGTTTCATCATCTGTAAGTCACGTGGTATTCAGATCCACAAAATGAAGATGCAGCATTTAAAATTGTGAATCAAACCCCAAGTGTCACATTGTACCCAATGTTAACATACAATGACTTACTTGAAGATTTAAAAGATACTGTATCCCCTGAAGTTTGGGAATTTTCAGGAAAAGAGATAGGACTCAATAAAGGAGTTGATCCTATCTAGACAACTGTGAAAAGGAATGCTGTGTATCCAAAAACTCCCTCATATAACATGACACCTGAAACAATTGCAGGAATTACTCCAATGATAGATTCATTGATATAACAGGGAATCCTAAGAGATATGATGGAAAGGTCATGTAACTCTCCTACTATGGGTCTGTGGAAGCCCACTGGAAAGTACTGCATAGTTCAGGACCTGAGAAAAATGAATAAGATAGTTGTTTCATGTCGTCCTGTAGTACCAAATTCAGCAGTGATATTATTCCAAATTTCATGTGAAGCAGAGTGGTTCACAGTGTCAAGCATTCTTCCCCATACCGTTGCATGAGGAGTGCCAGTTTCTCTTCACGTCTCAGTTTGCCTTCATGTTTTGTCTCGGTGCTGAGTTCCACAAGGGTATACGGAGAGCCCTCCTATCTTTAAACAGATCTTATAAAAGAATCTGGAGTCACTTAACATGCCCTACCATTCAGTCTTGGTCCAGTATATTGTTGACCTGCTAGTGGCATCAAACACTAAGGAAACATGTAGGAGAGATACAGTTGTCCTGTTGAACCACTTTGCTGAGATCGGACATAAAGTTTCCCCAATAAATTGCAGTATTGTACGAAAGAAGTCTTGTACTTAGGTCACAACATTGAGAAAGGTGCAAGGAAGGTGTTGCAAGAAAGAGTCTCAGCAATTTTGAAAATGAATCCCCCAAAGATGCAGAAACAAATCAGGATATTTTTGAGAATGGCTGTCTAATGTTTCTAGTGGATTTCAAGGATGTGTCCAATTTGGTACCATTGGATGACAACTGCAAACGTGCATTCACAGAGCTGAGAGAAAATCGCTGTTGTGCACCTGCTCTGGTAGTGCCTGACTAAAATAAATGTTTTCTGCTTTGAGAGGGAGGAATCCATTGTCTCAGTTTTGACTGAAATGCATAGATATGCCAACTGACGTGTGGCATATTTTTCTGTCACTCTTGATCCTGTGTCTTAGGGCAGTTGTTGCAGTGAGTGTTAACATCGAACAGTGCAAAAGCATTTTAATGGGTCACCCTTTGAATGTTTTTTCCCCCACTCAGTGGAATTTTGTTAAACTACACTAAAACCCAGCACTTACAAGTGCGTGTCTTACCCACTATGAGCAAACAATTTTGGCAAATTAGAATATTAGTCTCAAACATTGCAAAGTCAATTATAAAGATGCAAATAATTATAGTACTGATGAAATTAAGCATGACTGTCTAGATGTTACTGACCCTTGCACCAAGCCAAGACCTGACATTCAAGACATTCCCCTACCTGAAAATTATTATGTAATGTTTGTGTATGGCTCCTGTTTAAGAGACAATGATAGTACCCTGAGAGCTGGCTATGCAGTCTGTACAGTCTCAGGTTCTTACAAAAGCATGTTATTTTTCGGAACTGCTAGGTGACAATTTTCACCAGTAGTCAGTATGGCTTTGGTGTTGTTAATGATTTTGGACTGTTGAGGCACAGAGAGGATTTATTACTTCTTCTGGCTTGCCAATTCACAATAGAGACAAGGCATATAGGTGGTCATTACAACCCTGGCGGTCGGTGTTAAAGCGGCGGTAAAACTGCCAACAGTCCGGCGGAAAAAAAATGTAATTACGACTGTGGCGGAAACCGCCAGCATAAACAGCCACTTTAACACTCCGACCGCCAAGCCGGTACAAACAAACACCGCGGCGGTAACCGCCAACAGACAGGCGGAGGACAATGTACCGCCCACAGAATTACAACAGTCCAATCCGCCACCTTTTCCGGGGCGGATTCACCGCAAACAAAAATACAGGGGAAACAGGACTTGGAAGGGGAAACGCTCACCTCTACACACCCCACGAGGAACCAGGACGCCATGTACCCCGAGCTCCAGATTCTTCCAGCCTTTATCTTCCTGCTCCTCTACCAGGAGCACGAACGCCGGTGGCGAAGACCACAGTGAGTATTGCACCTACGACACAGGAGAGGGGGGAGGGAAAAAACAGTGAAACACACACGCAAAACCCCAACCCCCACCCTCACCCACGACAACACACACACTAATACATCATGATACATTACAGTTACACCCCCCCAACCCCCTTGGAAGAATGCAAGGACAAAAGGAAATGAGTCGAATTATTGTAATATATTCAAATACAGTAATCAAAAATATATACATATATAAAGCTATGTACACTATAAACAAATATATACACTAAGAACACAAGTCCAAGGTATTCCACTATCATAGTCCGTGGACCACTGGGCCCAAAAGGCATGGGCGAGGCCCACACAAGATACCCGAACAAGACGGAGAGAACACTGCTGAGGCATCAGATAGAAAAAAAACAGGCACCTCAGGGGGAAGGAAAGGGGGGGCACCTCAGCCAGATGAGTGCACGATGCCAGATCCACGAGGGGGCTCCATGCCCACTGTTCAATCCTGGGGAGTGCAAAGCCACAGTCTCTCAAGTCTCTACAGTGGGTGGTTTGTCCACTGCTGAATCCTGGGGAGTGCAAAGCCACAGTCTCTCAAGTCTCTACAGTGGGTGGTTTGCCCACTGTTCAATCCTGGGCAGTGCAAAGCCACAGTCTCTCAAGTCTCTACAGTGGGTGGTTTGCCCACTGTTCAATCCTGGGGAGTGCAAAGCCACAGTCTCTCAAGTCTCTACAGTGGGTGGTTTACCCACTGCTTAATCCTGGGGAGTACAAAGCCACAGTCTCTCAAGTGGATAACATTCTCCACTGGTTCTGGAGGGGGCTTTGTGCCCAGATTGCTTCATCCTGCCAAGGACAGAGGTAGTGAATGTAAACTCCACTGATTCTGGAGGGGGCTTTGTGCCCAGAGTGCTTCATCCTGCCAAGGACAGAGGTAGTGGATGCCTTACTCCACTGGTTCTGGAGGGGGCTTTGTGCCCAGAGTGCTTCATCCTGCCAAGGACTGAGGTAGTGGATGTAAACGCCACTGGTTCTGGAGGGGGCTTTGTGCCCAGAGTGCTTCATCCTGCTCGTGGCGGCCTCAGTAGCGTCGGAATCTTTGCCACTCACTGGCCTGCGGTGCTTGTTGAGGCGGTGTCCTGGGCAGCGGTGCTGGTGGTGGCGGTGTCCTGGGCAGCGGAGCTGGTAGCAGCGGTGTCCTGGGCAGCGGGGCTGGTGGCGGTCTTTTCCGCCATGCAGATTTTCCCAGACTTGCCAGTTTTACTGTGCCTCCTCCCCACCTTGGATGGTGGCGCAGCTGTCTCCACACTCCCAGCTGTACGGCTTTGGTGGCTGATTTATTTCCTCTCTCCCGCCGGGCACTGGACAACTTTTTGTGCTTTACAGGTGGGGGACTGTCCGTGCTCTGGCTCCTTGCCACACTGACTGCCCTGCTGCCTGGCGCACTCCAGAAGCCGGTTACTACTGGCACCACTGGTCCCGCAGATGTTGTGGCTGAGGTGCTGGGTTGGGACCTGGAGAGGCGGGCCCTAGGAGACTGAAGGGGTGGTGGAGGTGAGGGGAGGAGGTCAAGGTTGGACAGGAAACATTTTTGGGGAACACTGGGACGGGTAGATGGAGGGGGTTTGGGAGTGGAGGAAGAGGTAGTGGTTGTAGGAGGTGTACGTTTGGTGACTTTGGGTGGAGGTGCATGGGCTGGAGGCTGTCGTGAGTTGGATGGCTGTTGGGCGGGTGTGTGGCTGCGTTTGTGTACCTTGGGAGGTCGGCTCACAGACACACTGGGAGAGGACACAGGGGATGTGTGAATGGTAGTGGGGTGGTGACTGCACGTGAGCGGGTGTGGTGGTGGGTGTGCTAGCGATGGACGTAGTGGCTGAGGATGTAGTGCATGCAGGTGTGAGTGGAGATGAGACAGGGAGGGAGGAGGGAGACGAGGAGGAGGGGGACACAGTGGAGGCAGTGGATGTTGGTGTGTCTGCATGGGTATGATGCTTGCGTGAGTGCCTGTGGGATGTGTGGTGGTTATGTTTGTCAGAGCTTCCCTTGTGTGTTGAGGTGTGTGCATGCTGGTCTGATGGTGTGCTTGGGATAGGCTGAGGTACAGGGGTTTGGGTCAGGGTGGATGAAGTTGGAGGGGGGAGGCTAGAGTCAGGGACAATGGCTGCCATCAGTGCTGAGGCCAGAGTCTGAAAAGCTCGCTGATGGGCTGCCTGACCAGAATGAATGCCCTCCAGGTATGCATTGGTTTGTTGCAACTGCTTCTCTACACCCTGGATGGCATTCAAAATGGTAGACCGCCCAACAGTGAGGGACCTGAGGAGGTCAATGGCCTCCTTACTGAGGGCAGCAGGGGTGACAGGGGCAGGGGCTGAGGTGCCTGGGGCGAAGGAGATGCCCACCCTCTTGGGTGAGCGGGCACGGGACACACGCTGAGGGGCTGCTGGGAGGACGGTGCTGGTAGGGGGGTTGGCAGCTGTACCTGTAGATGTGGGGGGCTCAGATGGGCCCGCCACCGCAAGGGAGCTCCCATCAGAGGAGGAGTCCGTATCGCTGGTCTCAGCTCCTGTTCCCGCCATGGAGCTCCCCTTGCCCTCCGTCCCACTGGTGAATTCAGACTCTGTTGTGTCGCCCTCCAGGGCCATGTGGGATGCAGCTCCCTCCTGCTCTGGTGCCACTGCTCCTCCGCCTGATGATGCTAATGCACACAAGAACAGGGGACCACAAAAAAGGGGGGGAGACAGAAGAAAGACATGTTCAGTGCATGCAGTACCACTACCGTTGGCGGACACTGCAGACACAGAAGCCCCCTGCACTACGCCGTGCACTTGGAGTTCCCTAATCCATCCCAGGGACATGGGTTACAAGGCTATACCCAATTGCTGCACACATGGATGTCACAGGAGCCTGACTAGGTGTAGTTGGCACTGTACACAGGTGGGGTGGGGTGGGGTGCCACAGGGCCTGCCTTAAGAAGGGACCTTGCCTACTAAACTCACCCTGGCCTAGGGGAACCCACAGCCCACCTCCCCCACCCAGAAACCTCCAATGCGTGCTGAATCAGCAGAATGAGAGTGTACTCACCCCCTTGTGGCTGCTGTGATGCCCTCAAGCACCCATCCAACTCCGGGTACGCCACCGCCAGGATCCTGAACATCAGGGGGGGTCATGGTGTGACGGGCACCCCTCCCACGTTGGGAGGCCATCCCCAGCTGGTCCTCCGCCGTCTTCTTGCTCCAGGGGGGAATGTCCTCCCATCTTTTCCGGCAGTGGGTGCTCCGTCTGTGGTAGACTCCCAGGGTCCGGACTTCCTTGGCGTTGGCATGGCAAATGTCCTTCTTCTGGTGGGCGATGACCTACAGGAATAGTACAGGGGAAAAGGAGAAGATATTACCATCCGCACCGTCACAGTCATTGGCCCGCATCCCTAACCTTGCCATGACGCACATACACTCACTGTCGTTTCATGCACTCCTCATTCTCACCCCCCCTATCTTTCATCCACACCACTCCACACAGGCATTACCCATACAGCATGCTCACAGTTTACTTACCTGTTTGTCTGGAGGACTGTAGAGTAGCGTGTACTGGGGGAGGACCCCATCCACTAGTTTCTCCAACTCCTCCGTGCAAAAGGCAGGGGCCCTTTCCCCAGACACACGAGCCATTGTCTCTTCTAGACTGAGGTCACAGCAGCAATTGCAGTGTAGGTCCTCTCCTGTCGAAAATCAGGTATCAAGTGATTGAACAGAGAGACAATGGCAGTCACGTCCGCGGCGGTGCGTACCGTCACCGCTGGCGTACATCGTCATTGGCTCCTGGGACCCATAGGGTCCAATGTTAACCAATGCAGGATAGCACTGCGGTTTTCGACCGCCCACTGCGATGGTGTACAACGGCAGCGCAGTTACCTCATATCCCCTTGTCCCACTTTACAGGTCAGGCAGCCGCCATTTCATGGGCCCACATGGCATTATTTTGGACTGCGTCACACATATCTAGGCCTTGCTTAAACACTAATACAGGCATATGTCGATTTGCTAATATTTTCCGATTAAGCTGTGTTTCGTACCTCAGAGTTGGTTGACTCTCTGCTCGCTGTTCTCCTCCATAGGCACCGTCCGCTGGGGCATGTGAAGAGATGGCGGCATCCTACGGTGTACAGACCGCTGGTGGACCTGTCGACAATGGAGAAGCGACATGTGATCATCACCTACAGACTTGATCGTACCACAATCCTGGAACTGTGTGCCCAGTTGGAGCCAGACCTGATGTCAGCTATCCGCCATCCCACAGGAATCCCCTCTCAAGTGCAGGTGCAGTCAGTACTCCATTTCCTAGCAAGTGGGTCTTTTCAAACTACAGTGGCCATAGCATCAGGGATGTTCCAGCCTATGTTTTCCAACGTGTTGTCTAGAGTTTGTCTGCCCTGCTGAAACACATGCGGAGCTACATCGTTTTCCCTCAGGTGGAGGATTTGCCTACAGTGAAAGGTGATTTCTGTGCCCTGCGACATATCTCCAACATCATAGGTGCCATTGATAGGACACATGTGGCCTTGGTCCCCCCCGCAGGAGTGAACAGGTGTACAGAAACCGGAAGAGTTACCACTTGATGAATGTGCAGATGCTGTGTTTGGCAGACCAGTACATCTCCCATGTGAATGCCAAATTTCCTGGCTCAGTGTCATATTGTACGGAATAGCAGCATCCATTATGTGATGGGGCAACTCCAGAGGCACCGTGTGTGGCTATTAGGTGAGGACATGGACCCAATACAGTGTGACTAGGTGTCTGGGGATGTCCCTATGAATTAGTGTGTGTCTAACAGTTGTCCCTCGACATTTGCAGGTGACTCTGGTTACCCCAACCTGTCATGGCTACTGACCCCAGTGAGGAAACCCAGGACAAGGGCAGAGGAACGCTACAATGAGGCCCATGGGCGAACTAGGAGGTTTATAGAGCGGACCTTCGGCCTCCTGAAGGCTAGGTTCTGGTGCCTCCATATGACAGGTGGTTCCCTATTCTAATCACCAAAGAAGGTGTGCCAGATCATCGTGGCCTGCTGTATGCTTCACAACTTAGCTTTGCGACGACAGGGGCCTTTTCTGCAGGAGGATGGTCCAGATGGAGGTGTTGTGGCAGCTGTGGAGCCTGTGGACAGTGAAGACGAGGAAGCAGAAGAAGAGGACATAGACAACAGGAACACTGTGATCCTGCAATACTTCCAGTGAGACACAGGTAAGAAGACAACACTGCCTGCTACATCTGATTTAATTCTACCACCTCTCATCTGTCTGTCATTTTCACCCAGTGTATGGTCACTGTGTTGTCACTTTCCCTTACGATTTCACAGATGTGGGTCCCACTGTGTGACATCTGCTTTGTTTCCGCATGGACTAGAGCTGTGTGACATAGGTATGTTGACATTACATTTGATATAGCATTTTACCACTGTCATTGCTAATACACATTTTCGAAAGCACAGACAGACTCCTGATTGTTTTGTGATTTAAGGGTGTTTATTTAAGTGCTCAATAGTGGAGGGGGTTGTAAAACGGTCAGGGGTGATGGTGGAGGAATGTCTATGGCAGAGTCCAGTCTATTAGTCTCACAGGTGCATTGTCCAAAGGGGCATAGGAAGTGGAGCTAGGGCAGTTTATGTATGGACAGGGTGACAAAGTGGGACAGAAGGATGACAATCATGGTGGTCTCATTTCTTTGTGGGGGTCTTGGCATTGTTCTCTGTCTTTGTCCTGGATCTCAGGGACCGATTGCGGGGTGGTTCTCCATCTGCAGGGGGTGTGGTCTTGTGGCGGTGCCTCCTGTCCACTAGCGCCGGCAGAGGTGGTGGTCAGTTCATCATCCAGGCTAGTGTCAGGGGCCCCTTGTTGTGCCACAGTGTCCCTCCTGGTGTTCACGAGTTCCTTCAGCACCCCTACAATGGTGCCCAGGGTGGAATTGATGGATTTGAGTTAGTCCCTGAAGCCCAAACACTGTTCCTCCTGCATCCGCTGGGTCTCCTGAAACTTGGCCAGTACCGTTGCCATCGTCTCCTGGGAATGGTAGTAGGCTCCCAGGATGTTGGAGAGGGCCTCATGGAGAGTGGGTTCCCTGGGCTTGTCCTCCCCCTGTCGCACAGCAGCCCTCCCAGTTCGCCTGTGTTCCTGTGCCTCTGTCCCCTGAACCGTGTGCCCACTACACTACCACTGCCACCAGGTCCCTGGTGTTGTTGGGGTGGTGGGTTAGCCTGGGTTCCCTGTAGTGGTGGACACACTGCTGATTGACGTGTCCTGGGGACAGAGTTATGGGCCCGCTGGGTGGGTGCTGTGCTGGTGTTTCCAGAGGGGGGAAGCTCTGTAGTGGCCTGTGCCATTGTGAGGGGAACCTACTGTCCTGAGGTCCCAGATGGGCCGGGCTGGTCATCTTGATCCAGTTGGAAGAGCTGCTGTCATCACTGTGGGCCTCTTCTGTGGGTGGAGTGGACATATCTGGACCCTCCTGTCCGGTGACATTGGGTAGGAGTCCTGCAGGGGTGTAAAGGCATGATTATTGCATCTGTGTGTGCATGGTGTGCAATGGGTGGGTGACCGTGTACCCCAGTGCTTGCAATCCTGTGTAGGACCTTGTGTGATAATGGTTTAGGGGGGTGTATGGGTATGTGCAGTGGCCATGCTTTGGTGATGGGTGTCCATGCTTTGGTGTTACATGCAGGGCTTGGGATGTGTGGTTTGTGATATTGGTACATACATGAGGAGTTGGAGTGATGGAGTGAGGGCGAGGGTGGGGGTATGTGATAGCATGCAGGTGGGTGGGGATGAAGTAGTTAAAGGTTTGACTTACCAGAGTCCATTCCTCCTGCTACTCCTGCGAGGCCCTCAGGATGCAGTATAGCCAAGACCTGCTCCTCCCATGTAGTGAGTTCTGGGGGAGGAGGTGGGGGTCTGCCGCCAGTCCTCTGAACCGCAAGGTGGTGTCTTGAGACCACGGAATGCACCTTCCCCCTTAGGTCATTCCACCTCTTCCTGATGTCATCCCGTGTTCTTGGGTGCTGTCCCACTGCGTTGACCCTGTCCATGAATCTTCACCATAGCTCCATCTTCCTAGCTAATGTGGTGTGCTGCACCTGTGATCCGAATAGCTGTGATTCTACCTGGATGATTTCCTCCACCATGACCCTGAGCTCCTCCTCAGAGAACCTGGGGTGTCTTTGCGGGGCCATGAGGTGGTGTGGGTGATGTGTGGGGTGGTGTGTGTTGTGATGTGTGGGGAGATATTTAGATGTGTGTTGTGTGAGGTGTGTGGATATTGTGTGAGTGATGGTGTTTTGCGCCTGTGGATGCTAGTTTGTAGATGGTGGTGTCTCTCTCTGGCCTTCAGTCGCAATTGTTGACGTAAGGGTTTGTGGGTGATGTGGGTGTGCGTTTTATAATGTATTGGGTATGTGGGAGTGGTGTGTGTATGTGTATCAGGAGGGTGTATTTGGAATTGTCCAATGAGGTAGTGTTTTGTAAATGTGTGTGTATTTTGAGCGCGGCGGTGTATACCGCCAATGGAATACCGTGGTTGAAAGACCGCTGTGTGGATTCGTGGGTCATGATAGTGTGGGCGTATTCCTGTTGGCGTGAGGGTAAAGGTTTTGTTATCGCCAGTTTATCACTAACCTTTGGTGTGGCGGACTTGTGTGGGTGTCTGGATTTTGGCAGATTCCTAGCTGTGGGTCATAATGACCGTGGCGGAATTCCGCGGCCACGTGTTGGCGGTCTTCTGCACGGTGGTAAGCGGCTTTTACTGCCAATGTTGTAATGACCCCAATAATCTTTTGAACGCATTACAGTTGCCTGCCCAAATGCAGCTCTGTAGTGTGCTGCCTACTGCAAAGTCACTGATTATGTAACTTTCTGCAACAACTATGCAGATGAGGTGGCTAGATACTGTGCGTTGAATTGTACTGCCTTTAATGGAGAATACTCCAATGAGTCAAATTATACAACATGTCACAATCTTCTGTTAACTGCTACTGATACTTGGGACAAAGTTAAGAGGTTGCAGGCAGAAGTGTCAGAGGAAGAACAGCAAGGATGAATTAGAGTAGGTTGTGTCATGAGAGATGAAGATTATGTTTGGGTTTCAAGTGGTGGAAGAGCTGTGATGCCTAATAGTTTGTTATCACCTATGTTGGTCATGGTGCTATGGTTAGGACATGCAGACAGACTTGGTTCACCAACAGATTCAGATTGATGGCCGAGGCCCTATGTCTCAGATGTGTCACATGTTAGCAGGTGAATGTAGGCGAGTGTACGGCAGTCACACTGAATCAAATAGGCAGATCAGGAGGGCCTTTCAAAGATGAAGCTTGATTTTATTGAGCTTCCCATGTGGAATGGACTGAGAAACATCTGGGTTATTGTATGTGATTTCTCTCGTTGGGTTGAGGGTTACCCAGACAGGAGATATGACTGTCTTACAATAGCAAAACTTGATTCCGGGATTCTGATTCCTGACTTCTCTAGAGTCTGAGCGAGGGACACACTTCAACAGTGAAGTCCTGAAATTATTATGTGCAGCATTACAAGTTGTCGAGAAAATACTACATTGCAGTTTCTGGCCTGAAGCTTCTGGATCGGTGGAGTAAGTTAATGGAATTTTGAAGTCCAGATTGGAGAAAGTATGTACCTACACCTCTCTGAAATGACCTGACACATTGCCTCTTGTTTTGATGAGTTTGCACAATACTCCAGACAGAAGACTAGCATGTCTCCACATGAAATTATCATGGGGTGTGCTATGAGTTTGCCAGTTGTACCTGCAAATGTGCTTGTGAACATCACAGATGACTTGGTACTGGATTATTGCAAAGCACTAGCTGACATGGCTCATTCTTTGTCTCCCCAGGTTGGAGAAGCTACTGTCAATCCGCAGCAGGAGCTCTGCCATGACCTGTGCCAAGGCAACTGGGTAATGGTCAGAAAGCATGTGAGGAAGTCCTGTTTGAAATTGCGTTGGAAGGGTCCACACCAGGTCGTGCTTGTGACTACAACTGCTGTGAAGTGTGCTGGTCTCCCTAACTGGGTAAACCCCAGCCACACTTGCAAAGTTCTAGGTCCCCTTGATTATCAATTACAGTGAGTTGCAGGGATGAGGTTAGTCAAGCTGTTGGGGATGTGCAAGTGACTCATAGAGCACAGTTGCAGGCTGAGGGGGATCTGAGCGAGTCAACTGCAGTAATTGGTATAGAAGGTTCAAGACAGAAAGAGCTGGTTCCAGAAAGCTCAGATGCTGATGAAGGACCTAGGGCTATAGAAAAATGAGTTTGATCCAGAGACAAATGGCCAAATGAAAAGCTGTGCTAATAGTGAAAATGCCCTCAGCGATTCCAGTAGAGACTGAGGAGTCTATTCAGAGTGACAGTGATACAGCTAAACCAGTAGCTCGAAGATCAAAGAAAAAGAAAAAGAGAGTTCCTAGTGAAAAGTATGCAGCAACTGAATTGTCATAGTCAGCAGAAAATAACTGGGGGTAGGAATTTACAACCTTTTGCTTTACAAAATGTATCCAATTAAACATTCATGAATTTGCTCTTGTGGCAGAACTGAACTTTGGAATTTCTTTGCCACCTGATAAACTGAGACAATATACCCTGGATGTGTTTATTGGCGATTTTTGAACTACACATTTTGTTAGAGACATTTGAACTTGCTCACACATAAAAAAGGACTGAAATAGGCAGTTGATACTATTGCTGCCACAAGTTTTGAATTTGTGGTCTGAAAATATAGAACTCATTGAATCAAAAAAAAACAGGAGTAGTAGGCTTACGTACTTATGTATAGGATTGTTAGTTGTGACAGTCATAATGATTATATTAGTGCTTATTGGATTGAGTTTGACCACACCTATTAATTCAGAAAAAGTTAAATCTACAAGTATCCCGAGTTCTATAAGCCCTGTAGCAAACATAAAGTCTGTTTTCAATGAGAAAGGTTTACATGCACATGATTCCAGAGGTGATCTGTCTACATATATATATTACAATTTGTTAACCGAGTATGTCAATGCCATGGAAGTTAAACATTTACGTCTGCATTCAATTGCCTTCCTTGGTTAGCTAGGGAATCACTTATCAAATTATCTCTTTGACGTTTGGAATTTCCTGTAATTTGCTGCTGACTCTTTTGTATCAGCAATAGTATTTCCAGTATTACTATTCAAACTATGTTTTTCTCAGTTCTTCCCATCATGAAACATTTGAGCAACATTGCCAAGGCTAAAATCATTGTCACAGTGGGGATTTCTTTGAACCTACGTTGACATTTGGTATGGTTTGTGCCCATAAAAACAATCTGACCTGTATTTTTACCTCAGTAGAAAAGGAGTTTGTTAGACTTTTCATCCTTGGCGTGATCTCCCTTAAATTTTTGCCTCTGTTCCCCAGGTTGTTGATGAATGCTGGACTCTAACTGCTAACCAGTGCTAAAGTGCAAGTGCTCCATTACAAAATGTGTATGTAATTGGCTTATCCATGATTGGCATATTTGATTGTGTACCCACTTGCCAGGCCCAAACCTTCCCTTTTCTTACATGTCAGACCCCACTAAAATAGGCCCTAAGTAGCCCCAAGGGCAGGGTGCAGTGTATGGTTAAGGTAGGACATATAGTAATGTGGTTTATATGTCCTGGCAGTGAAATATTGCTAAATTCGTTTTTCACTGTTGCAAGGCCTGTCTCTCTCATAGGTTAACATGGGGGCTACCCTTAAATCTGATTAAAGTGTAGATTCCCTTTAGGAGCGGATGGACATGTGGAGTTTGGAGTCTCTGAGCTCACAATTGAAAAATACATCTTTTAGTAAAGTTGATTTTAATATTGTGTGTTTGAAAATGCCACTTTTAGAAAGTGAGCATTTTCTTGCTTATACCATTTCTGTGACTCTGCCTGTTTGTGGATTCCCCGTCTGGGTCAGTTTGACAGTTGGGTTGGTTGAACCTCACCCTAGAGAGTGACACAAAGGGAGCTGGGTGTAGTCTGCATTTCCTGATGAGCCATCTGTGCTAGGAGGGAGGGGAAGAGTGGTCACTCACACCTAAAAGGGCTGTGCCTGTCCTCAGACAAAGCAGTCTCTGACCCACTGGTGAGTGTCTGGGGCCTGGCCTGGGCCAGGCAGGATTTCACATTCCAAAGAGATGTTACTTTGAAGTAGGCCTACTTCAAAGGAGAAATTGGGTATAAGAAGGGCACCCAAAACCACAGACTTGAGATCACTTCTGGACATCAAGAGGAACCTCTGCCTGGAGAAGAGCTGAAGAGCTGAGGAGAAGTGCTGCCCTGCCTGTGACTGTGCTTTGTGGAGCTGTCCTGCAGTTGCTGCTTCTGCCAGAGTAAGAGGGCAAAGACTGGACTTTGTGTGCCTTCCATCTTGAGAAGAAATCTCCAAGGGCTTGATTTAGAACTTGCCTCCTGTTGTTTGAAGTCTCAGGGAGAGCAAAGACTTCTCTCTGGCAGCACCTGGAGCCTCTGGAGAGACCCCTACTCTGCCCTGTGGTGCCCATCCAGTTCCTGGGGCCCTGAGAGGAGAAACTGGTAGAACAAGAAGAAGAAATCGATGCACAGATGCCGTATGGGGAAAATTTTGACGCAACCTCTGGGGAAATCGACGCGCCGCCGGATTCGCGGCAGAAATCGACGCTCTCCTGCAACGCGACCGTCAATGCCCGGGGTTGGAGAAGCGACGCGCAGCATCACTTACGGAGGTTGGGAGACAGCACCCCAAGTTGCGTGGTTTTCGGATCATCGTGCGGAAGAATTTCTGACATAAACCATCGCGTGCGTGGAAAAACAAGGCAAGGCCTGAGTGCTGACCGGATCGACGTATCGCTCTCCTGCGGAGAGAAGAACCGACGCGCCCCGACCCGGCGAAAGGAGAAACAACGCACGGTCCCGCTCGTGAGTGGAATCAACGCCTTGCAAGCCCTTTTTGAAGCACACTCGCCCGTGCGGGGTTATTTTTGATGCGCACCAGGTACATTTTCAAGCTAGCAGCGCCAGTGTGTGTTTAAAACTACTTAAAGACTCTTTTTGATTTTTCATTGATAACTGGACTTGTGTATTGTGGATTTTTGTCGTTTTGGTCTTGTTTTGTTTAGATAAATATTTCCTATTTTTCTAAACCGGTGTTGTGTCATTTTGTAGTGTTTTCCTTAAGTTACTGTGTGTGTTGGTACAAATACTTTACACCTAGCACTCTGAAGTTAAGCCTACTGCTCTGCCAAGCTACCAAGAGGGTAAGCAGGGGTTAGCTGAGGGTGATTCTCTTTTACCCTGGCTAGAGTGAGGGTCCTTGCTTGAACAGGAGGTAATCTGACTGTCAACCAAAGACCCCATTTCTTACAGAGTTTATAGGACAAGTTGAAGACAGAAGAAGAGCAATGAACGCGAAGGTGAGGAAAGGAGTAGTGCAACATAGATGAGGTAGGGAAGAAGAAACCCATTCATTAGTGGGGATTCAATGGTCCCTTGCCTTAGATTGGCAACATGTAGGGAAGTTATGTGTACCTAGACCTAAATCAAATACTGACACAAAATGTGTAGGGACTGGTGAACGTAGACATGTGTTTTTGTTTAAGAGTGTTTGGCCTTTCGTTTCATCTGTGGGGAAATGCTTATTATTATAAGCTGCCTAAATGATGGTATGGAACATGTTATCTAGGAGTAGTCTCTCCAAACATGTATCATGTGGAGCATTTCAATGATTCTGTTTGGGATGAGAAGTCAAATACCAGAGTCAAAAGAGGTGCCAGTGCTTCAGAGATATTTTTGGTGCCATGATCCCATCTGTGGGAGTGAACCTGAGTGACCATAAGATAAGGAAGTTGTCAATTGTAGATACGTTATCTACAGATACAACAGGCACCGTCTTGTTAGTAGACACAGAAATGGTTGCCATAAGATCAATAGCTTTAAAAAATTGTCTTGCATTCTTGTGAAAGATGGCGGAGATTGCAAGATGTTGCAGGTTCTCAGCACTTGCATTCTGGACAATACTAAGAAGCTGAGAAAGTATATTGCAAATAAGAGAGTTGGAGAGAAAAGATGCCTGGGAAGCAATGGGGAGTGTTTTTCAGCAGTTGGAAAGTGGTTTGGAAGTTTAGGGAAATAAATTGTTCGTAGTATCCTGAGGCCTATATTGATAATAACGTTGTATGCCCTAGTTGCAGCTGGTCTCTACAAGTTATACAAGAAGCTGAAAGAGATGAGAGCAAGGAGAGGAAATAGATAAGAAGAAATTGACCTGGAGACTCGAAGCAGTATATATTACAGTGACGTTAAGCAGTCAGTTAGAAGAGTCCAAAAGATCTTTCCTGGAACAACCTCAAAGATTTGATGAAATGGAAGATTGTAATTTGATGTCATGGCTTGATTCACCATCAGAGGGGAGACTGATGCAGCAGAACTGTAATGGCTACTTTGATGGCACAGTAATCATCTACTGTGAGAGAACAGGGCTGATTGCAGAGGCCCCCTAACTTTTTGCCCCCATTTTCCACTTTTTGCTGGTGTTTTCCTGACTCCGATGGCGCCCTGGGTACTGCTAACCAGTACCAGGGCCTGTGCGCTGTGTAAAACCAATATGCAAATGAGGCTAATTATAATTGGCTGAGTCAACCTACCTATAAGTCCCTAGTATATGGTAGGGCATGTAGGTTTAGGGACCACAGCATAGGTAGTGCACCCATAGGTGCACTGCTGAGGTGCCCAATGTCATTTTAAAGGCAGCCCTGCCTTGCTGGCGGCTTTTAAATTAAAGTTATATGCAAATTCGACTTTGGAATTAAAAGTAGTTCCAAAGTCTTAAACTACCTTATTTTTACATATGTCATCCCTAAAGTGTGCCCTATGTGCCGCTAGGGCTGGGTGCCAGGTAACTATAAGCAGGGACCTTATAAAAATAGTTTTATAAGCCCTGGTGAGGTAAAAACAGCCAAATTCGTTTTTCCCTCATTGTAGTGAATGGCCTTCATAGGCTAGTATGGGGAGACTTTATTTTAATTTTAAAAGTCCCCTTAAGTGACAGATACGAAGAGTTTGGTATCATAAAAATTGTTATAATAAATCCCACATCTACCAGTTGTTGGATTTAATATAACTTGTTCAGGTAAAGAGTTTTAAACTTTTCCTGAAAAGTTGCCAACTTCAGCCCTGCATTGTTTTTGCTGCTGTGCTCTGATTGGCCAGCCTCTGGCTGCCTGGCCAGGCTGCCTTGATGAGGTGTGAAGTGGCCTGGCTTCACACAAAGAGATGTGCCTGTGGGAGGTGATCTCCCATCAGAAGATGGTGAGGCAGGAAGGGGGAGGGCTGCCAAACTGGTTTTCAAAGGCAGAGAAGGACATTTGGAGCAACCCAGCAACACCCCCACATCCTGCAACCCCAGTCAACTAGGTGCCCCCTTGATTAGATTAGGAGAGGGCAGGAGAGGGGTGTGTGTATGATTTTTAGCCACACCAGTGGGTGGGCTCAGCCAGATGTAACCTCAAAAAATCACTTTCAACCATGATGGATTTTTGAGGAATGTTGCCTTCTGGGATAGATTTTTGCCACACTTCACAGGAAGTGGTCATCACCGAGGGAAGGACCCTGCACCTGATTGGAGAATCAGGACCCCCCTGTTTTTCACCCAGGAGCAAGGATAAAACTGGCAGACCTGCACCCACACCTCAGTTCCCTACCAGATCCCTACCGGGAAGAACTACAGAAGAAGAAGGACTGCCCTGCTCGACCCCTGGCCGGCACCTGGACCCTGCACTCTGAAGGACTGCACCAGCTGCACACTTGGGCTTCACCACAAGAAGAACTTTGCCTGGCTTCAACTGGTTCAAGGAGGGACTCCCTGTTTGCTACAAGTAAAAAAATTCTAACCAGAGTCCCCTGTACCAACTCCTGAAGAACTCAACCAGCTGACCACTGCCCAGTGGCCAAAAAGGAGTTTGCATCAGGTGCATTCTGGGAGTTTCAGGCCACACCCCCAAGGATCATCCCAGAGCCTCTGGAACCTTAGGGTGAGCTGTGGACCCCAAAAGAACCTTAAAGGAACATCTGGGAGAAGACCCAGAAGTTTGGAGAAGTTTGGAGAACTTTTGGAAAAAAGCTCCATAGAGGGATGGACCCGCCGCGGCAACTCAAGCCGGCTTGTCTCAACCGCGACCCAGCCTGATTTGCAGGTTCGTCCCGGTGAAGAAAATCTCCAATCCTAGAGACTAAGTCCGAACGTAGAAGGTTGACCGGGACCTCCCATCCAGTGTATCCGAGGAGGGCTCCA
Organism: Pleurodeles waltl; assembly: GCF_031143425.1. Taxonomy (NCBI): domain Eukaryota; kingdom Metazoa; phylum Chordata; class Amphibia; order Caudata; family Salamandridae; genus Pleurodeles; species Pleurodeles waltl. Next base: position 636,489,909 of record NC_090445.1, read on the forward strand.
AGGACATCGGCTCAAGATCCAGGTTTGCCCCGGTCGAAGGATTTTCACCTCGAAAAAGCAACAAAGGTAAAAGTCTCCACCGAGGGTTCCCGCAACGCGTATGCGGAGAAGAGTTCCAGGAGGTCGGATTGGACTGGCAGGTTCATCCCGCTGAAAAAAATCTTCAGAAAAACGACTTAGTGCGAAGCTAACCTTTTGAAAAAGGCCTACCGCGGGTTGCAGCTGAGCTGGGCTCCATCGCAGTCGGCCTTAAACTTTGCCCCGGTCGAGGTGTGACCAGATGACCAGATTAGCACTTTTTGTTTCTAGGCGCTAGAAAACAATAATTCTTTAAAAATTCATATCTCCGCTTCCCCTTTACCAATTGTTTTCGTTTTTGTGTCACGTTAAAGATAAAAATATAATCTATTTTTATCAATTGGTTTTGGATTTTTAAACTGTTTCCTGTTTTTTTAATTAATAACTGTTTTGTGATATTTGAATGCTTTACACTCTGTCTCCTAAATTAAGCCTTGTCGCCCGTTGCCAAGCTACCAGGGGTTAAGCTGGGTTTAATTTACTGAGACCAAACTGGACCTCAGTGGAGGTTAGTGGCCTATTGCTAAGTGTACCTACCTGCCCTTACCAATAACACATTTTCCAACATCCACACATGACAATTTTTGCATTTTGTTATTTGAAGTATTAATAAGCTAATTGCAAAGAGGTGCACTGAAAGCTATGTTAATGTGCATTCCCCATAGAACAGAACTAAAGTGAGGTGATATAGCCCTAAAACATTATGTATAAGAAATTAGTTCAATTCTATGTGCTTCTTTATCATGTTAATTAATAGTGTGCACTAAAATAATACATTTCTGAATAGAAATGTTTAAAATGTTACATGCAAAAGTTGAAAATGCAGCTCTGCACTATAGTAAATGGAAATTATAAACAGTTATTTTGTTTTTAAAATCTACTGTAACATAAACACTTCTAATGCTCATTAATGCAAATTTATAATTTTGAATATATTATGTGCCTTGCTTTATAAAAGAATGTGCCATTTTTAATCACTTTACTTACCCTAAGTGAGGCCTACAAGGCCCTGTTTTCTGATTGTGTAGAAAAATGTTTAGTCATTCTTGCTAGCGTGACTTTTCTTTCAGACTTCGCTCTCATTAAATATTAGCTTGGTAATAGATGCCCTATTGCTTTACATACTGTGGCCTGAGAAGTTAACCTTGAGCCCAGTATGTTCAGGAACTGTGAAAGTAAAATGTCCACATTTCTTTCAACCTATACGGATGATCTAAGATGAATGCCTTTCTCATGTCGGTAATGGGAATCTTCACTGATGTTGCAGTTCCATGTTGTATGATGAAGTTGTATGATGAAGTTCCGTTGGATAATTACCCTTCCGAGTCATGTGGAGTGATGGATGAGCAAATCATTTTGCACTTTGAACTTTAATATACCGTTCCCCAGGTGGCCTACCAACTTTCTGCTCCTCACTCTTCGTCAGTGCACTCTACACTTGGTTTTCTTTGGACTGTGAGAGGTACAGACCTCTCTACTCCTACCCCTTTATTTCAATGCTTTGCTGAGTCTTAGAAATGTCTCCCCTAACCCCCAAAAAAAGACTCTTGGAAGAGATCCATAAATGCTGACACCTTTCCTTTTAAACTACTTTTTGTCAACCTTGGTAAGTCACCATTTGCCCCAGATGTCATTTTTACAAATTCCTTTGTCCTTTTTCTTTTCTGTTTACCCACATGTGTTTTAGCCAAGCACATGTCAACTGTTGACCTGCTAATTTGTAGGGTTTTCCCTTGCCCTAGATAGCTAAGCTTAGATGATAATTAAATTGCCTTAATATTTAAAAGAACTGAACTATGCTTGTTTTCTACTCATAAGATTATCTTGTTGCTGTTTGTATTTTCATTGCTGAATGTTCAGTTCTTCTGATGTTATCTTGTTTGAATCTTTTCTGTCTCCCTGACCAACCCATGATGATTCTGGATCTTTATAACCTTGTTTCGAGAGTTGTCTACATTACTTTGAGTCTGTGCTTGTAACAAAACCTGTTAACCTTCTTTCAGACTGGAGTTTTCCTTGTGTGGTCAGATGTGTCATACTTTCATCTTAATTTGTGTTGTTTGAAGGGATCCTCATTTGAACTATTTCTCCACCCTCTCATACTGGGTGGAAAGATTTATTGACCTTGTTTAAAGTATAACCTTAGGGAAGAAATGCTTTAACAACTTTATCAACCAGGTATGTATATTTACAATATGTATTCCAAGTTCCAATTTAGATGTTATCCTAAATTGCTGAAATGTGGAGTTCACATCTTTACTGAGTGGTTGAACATGTTTGTTCCACGACTGACGTGTAACTGTCTTTTAACTTTAGAAGGTAACTATCATTAATTATAACAGTGACAATCTGGGCTACACATACAGCAGCTGATGTACTTGACTTGAAAAGGAAACAAGCATCTTGGGACCGGTTTCGGGATATCACCTCTCATCAGCCAGGCTAGCTTGAATCTAGTGGCGCAGCAAGCATGGGGCCCACGTGTTTCAAAAGGTTCAACACTTCATCCCTCATTTTATTTTGTGATGTTGCTATGCACGCCCAAAGTGGCCAGGGTATGCCCAGACGTGGGTCCCTTGCTTGTTGCTCCACTGGATTTAAGCTAGCCTGGCTGATGAGGTGTTATACCCCAAAACTGATCAGAGGATGCATGTTTCCGGTCCAGTGAGGACCTGGCTTGACAATTCGGGCTGGACTGTTCCCATGGGGAGCAGGGTCAAAACTGATTTGTATATGGATTGGTCTAAACTGAGGTGATGTGGCAGGCAAAATAACAATGGGTTAAACCCAGATCTGTGACTGGGGGTGAGTGTTTGAAAAGTTTCAACACTCCATTCATCATTTTATTTTGTGGTGTTGCTATGTAAATAACCATGTTCTGTTTGCCAAAAACTTCTACTAGCATAGGCCACAATATGCCATTTTGCTTTTGGGTATCCACTATGCTGTGCAAGTATAGTGCCTAACCCAACAAGTCTAGTGTCAACCACAGTCTCGACGTGGAGCTTTGGATTGAAGTACACTTTTTTGGTAGCATTTTCAATGGTGTGCTTGATTCTCATGATACTCTTTTCACATTCTCCTGACCATTTAAAGAAAACATTTTTCGTTGTCAACTCTCGTAAAGAATCACTAACAGTGGCAAAGTCCTCTATGTATCGTGAACAGTAGATGGCCATTACATGAAAAAAACTTACCATTTAAACATCTTGTGGGAGCTCAGCATTTGTCAAGGCTTGGACTTTTTACCCCCATCAGAAAAGATATGGCCAAAGATTTTCAATTTTGTCTAATTGAACTCACACTTGTCTGCATTCTAAGTCAATCCTGCATCACTGGGTAATTGACATACTTGTGTGAGGGCTCAATCGCGCTCCTTAGGTCTAGCTCCAAAAAACAGTATGTCATCGCAAAAGTTACAGGCATTCACAAGAGGTTGTATGATGCTTTAGTGTGGTTTTCAGCCAGACCTCATCTGTTAGTCTATGGTGGTGTCATTCACTCTGCTTTCCATATTTCATTCCTTCCTTTTACATTTTATTTCACCATTTCTCTCTTCCTTTTCTCCTATGTTAGACATCCAATCTTCCTTTGTTTTACCATCTTGTTTTCTCTCTTACCTTTCTGTCTCCACTCACTCCATTTGTAGCTGTCTCCATTTGCGATAGCTTCCTTCTCAGTCTCCTTAAATACAGTGGTGCTGGAACAAATTTCAGAATGGGGGTTGTTAGAAATGGGGTCTCTAGTTGGCAGAGGTGTACCTTGTCCAAGTAGGGACCACAATCCTAGTCAGGGTAAATCCCACACAATCCAAACTATCCTGTGCCCACCCTCTGGTAGCTTGCACTGAGCAGTTAGGCTTAACTTAGAAGGCGATGTGTAAAGTATTTGTGCAATAAATCATACAGTAACACAGTAAAAACACCACAAAAATACACCACACAGATTTAGAAAAAAAGTTGATATTTATCTGAATAAAATAAGATCAAAATGATAAAGATTCAATAAGCACAAGTTAAAATATCACTTTTGCAGGTTTAAAAAGAGTCTTAAATCTTAGAAATCAACATTTGTCTTTTGATTGCACAAAGCACCTGGTTTGCATAAAAAATAACATGCATAGAGACTGCGAAGGAGGAGATGTGTGGAAAAAATAAGGTGTGCATAGGATTCTCTGACGCTGCACAGATGTTGCATGGTTTCTTTCCATGCTGCAAGGGGACTGCTGTGATTTTAGGCACGCAGTCTTGGTCCCTCACTGTGATGCGGAGATCTATTTGATGCCCAGGGATGATGTGGGGAAATCCAGGGCACGCTGAAAGAAGTCACAGGCGTTGCGTCGATCCGGGAGGGTGATGCATCAAATTTTCTGTTGCACTGCAGGTGCTGCGTGATTTCCTACTCTGGGAATCGGCTGCGTCGTTCAGTTCGGCTGTGCATCGATCTGGTAGAGTGGTGCATCTAATTTTTTGACACAAGGTAGGCGTTGGGTCGAATTTCCACTCGGGAAGTCGGGCTGGGTCATTCCGGTTCAGCTGTGCCATGATTTCTCAGTCACAAGGCAGGCTGTGCGTCGTTTCCGGGAAGTGGTGCGTTGATTTTCGGTGCACAAGAAATTTCCTGAAGAGATCAAGGGGGTCATTACGACCCTGGCAGGCGGCGGTAATTTGGCCAAAGGTACTGCCAACAGGCTGGCGGTACCTTTCCCCAAATTATGACATTGGCGGTTTGGCTCAAGCTAAACCGCCAATGTACCACTCCGTCCACCAGTGTGGTTACAGCCGCTGGGCTGAAGACTTCAGTGTCCAGCCAGGCGACCGTCACAATCCCACCCTTGGGATTATGACCCCGCCTACTGCCATGGTTTTTGTGGCAATCTTACCGCCACAAAAACCATGGCAGTAGGCACTATCGGTGCCAGGGAATTCCTTCCCTGACACAAATAGGGGTCTCCCCCGCCCCCCTCCCCAGAATACTCCCCCACCCTCCACCCCTTCCATCCCCCTGACATCTACGCACCCACACGCGCACACATACACACTCATCCATGCACGCATACCCACATCCACCCACGCATGCACACATACATACCCACACACCGCAACACACACCAACATACATTGATGCACACACGCATTCACAACACACAACGTACACGTACACTCACATACATTCATCCACACACACATTCCACAAAACTCACACCCGCATGCACGCATCCAAAAACAGACGCACACCCCCCCACACACACACACACAACACCCCCCACTCCCCTCTCCTGACAGAGAGGGGGTCCTCTGGCAGGAAATGGGATGCGGCGCTGCTGCCAGCAGCAGCGTCCGCCAGCAAAACACCGCCAGACCGTATCATGGAACATGATACGGTAGTCAGTGTTTTGCTGGCATTGCGCTGCTGCTGGCAGCAGCGCCACCTTACCGCCGTCCGCTGCCATGACTGTCAATGGAATTCCACCAGCCTTCTGGCGGACGTCCGTCGACGGTCATAATGCGGTTGACGGCTGGTAGCCATGGCAACAGTATGTTGGTGGCCGCCGCGGTAGGCGGCATTTGCCACCAATTCATAATGAGGGCCAAAGTCTTTTTGGCCCTGACACTTCAGAAAACAGGAGGCAAGCTCAATCCAAGCCCTTGGAGAACACTTCTCAGCAAAGTCAGAAGTCAGCAGGGCAGGAGGGCAGGAGGGCAACAGCAGGGCAGCAGTCCTTCTCAGCAGAGCAGTCCAGATGAGTCCTTGGGGCAGCCAGGCAGCTCCTCTTGACAGGTTGCAGGTTCAGATCCAGGAGTGCCTGAGTTGGTGGGGTCAGAGACCCAGTTTATATACCCAAAAATGCCTTTGAAGTGGGGGAGACTCCGAAGAGTGGTTTTGAAGTGCACAAGTTCCCTTTTCAGTACAGGTCTGTCTGCCAGGGTCCCAGAAGGGGGTTTGGCAGTCCATTGTGTGAGGGCAGGCCAGTAGCCTTTGAAATGTAAGTGTCAGGCCCTCCACCCTTCCAGCCTAAGAAGACCCATTTAGTGTGTACATGAGTGCATATATGACTGAGTGTCCTGTGTTTGTGGTTGTCTGGGTGAAATGCACAAGGAAGCTGTCAACCAGCCCAGCCCAGTCGTTGATTGGAGATAGGCTGTAAGGCACAGATGGATTTTAAGTGCAGAGAAATGCTCACTTTCTAAAAGTGGCATTTCTAACATAGTAATATAAAATCCAACCTCACTAATAAGCAGGATTTTGTATTACCATTCTGGCCCTACTAAATATGGCCTGGTTACCCCTTTCTGATCAGAATCTACCACTCAAACAGTATATGAGGGTAGTCTAGTCCTAATGCTAGCCTATGAAAGGAGCAGGCCTCTCAATAGTGGAAAACAAATTTAGGAATTTTCCACTACCAGGACATATAAAACACACATGTACATGTCCTGGCTTTTACCTACATAGCACCCTGCCCTATAGGTTGCCCAGGGCTTGCCTTAGGGGTGACTTATATGTAGAAAAAGAGGAGTTTAAGACTCAACAAGTACTTTTAAATACCAGGTTGAAGTGGCAGGGAGACTGCCCACACAGGCCTTGCAATGGCAGGCCTGAGACATGGTTAAGGGGCTACTTATGTGGGTGGCACAATCAGTGCTGCAGGCCCATGAGGAGCATTCAATTTACAGCCCCTGGGCACATGTAGTTCACTTTACTAGAGACTTACAAGTAAATCAGAATTGCCATTTGGGAATAAGCTAATGTTACCATGTTTAAGGGAGAGAGCATATGCACTTTAGCACTGGTTAGTAGTGGTAAAGTGTGCAGAGTCCTAAAACCAGCAGAAACAGTGTCAGAAAAGTAGAGGGAGGCAGGCAGAAAATTGGGGGATGACCACCCTAAGGCTGTCAGGTCTAAAAGGGGTGCTGATGTAAACGTCATAGGGATTGTGAACATTTCAAGCCACGCACAAAGAACAATCATCATAGAAGCTTTATTTGATCACCAAGGGCCTTCAAAGTCCATTAGAAAAATGCAATACATTAAAACCAAAGCAATAAAGCATATGAAAAGCAATAATATCATCACATAAATAAGACACAATCAAATTACATCCAGCAAGTGCCTTAAAGAAGAAGCTAAAAAACATTTTATAAAAACTACAAAAAAACAAAATGCAACAGATCTTGTGGTGAGAAATTTGTCACAGGTGGAAAGACACAACTTATTAGACCAGGAATCAGGTTTTGAGTGAGGCCAACAATAGGTGAAATTGGTTGAACCTGAATCTGGTTTGGAGAAAACAATGGTTAAGATTAGGTAAGTTATGTAAATTAGGTTCAATAGAGGGACAAGTAACAAGCAAAGCGTGGCCCCGAACCAGAGGTTTAGCAAGCTCAGTGGCCTCCCTTTCCACTTTTCTCCAAATCAAAAAGTTTTTTCAAATCCAAACAATGTCCTCCTTTGTTATTGAAGAAGGCGACTCAAAAAAAGCAGGTCTACCCAGCTTTGTAAAAGTGTCCCTAAAATACTTTAACCACCCACTTCATCTCCAGCCACCCAAACCGAGACAATCCTTGACAATTTCTCTCCGTAACTTATTTTTTGTTTCACCCAGATGGTCAGCCATCTAATCAAAGGGCGGAGGGCAATTAAATCCGATAAGAAGGGAAACCATCATTCGCATTGCACCATATATGCTGGTGTAGAAGCCTGCACTGCAAGGTGCTGCTGACAGAAGCTATTCTCGGACACTTGAAGGTCCTTGACAGTCACATAACCCCAGACATCACTGCCATATGCAGCCACCAAAACTGATTTAGCCTGATACATTTTCAAAAAGGCACCAAGGGTGCCATGCCAACCTCACACTGCCTATGTAGTATAGATGAGTCACCCCTCTAGCAGGCCTTACAGCCCTAAGGCAGGGTGCACTATACCATAGGTGAGGGCATAAGTGCATGAGCACTATGCCCCTACAGTGTCTAAGAAAAACCTTAGACATTGTAAGTGCAGGGTAGCCATAAGAGTATATGGTCTGGGAGTCTGTTATGCACGAACTCCACAGCACCATAATGGCTACACTGAAAACTGTGAAGTTTGGTATCAAACTTCTCAGCACAATAAATGCACACTGATGCCAGTGTACATTTTATTGTAACATTCACCCCAGAGGGCACCTTAGAGGTGCCCCCTGAAACCTTAACCGACTATCCGTGTAGGCTGACTAGTTTTAGCAGCCTGCCACACACCAGACATGTTGCTGGCCACATGGGGAGAGTGCCTTTGTCACTCTGTGGCTAGTAACAAAGCCTGTACTGGGTGGAGGTGCTTCACACCTCACCCTGCAGTAACTGTAACACCTGGCGGTGAGCCTCAAAGACTCACCCCCTTTGTTACAGCACCACAGGGCACTCCAGCTAGTGGAGTTTCCCGCCCCCTCCGGCCACGGCCCCACTTTTGGCGGCAAGGCCGGAGGAGATAATGAGAAAAACAAGGAGTCACTGGCCAGTCAGGACAGCCTCTAAGGTGTCCTGAGCTGAGGTGACTCTAACTTTTAGAAATCCTCCATCTTGCAGATGGAGGTTTCCCCCAATAGGATTAGGGATGTGCCCCCCTCCCCTCAGGGAGGAGGCACAAAGAGGGTGTACCCATCCTCAGGGCTAGTAGCCATTGGCTACTAACCCCCCAGACCTAAACACGCCCTTAAATTTAGTATTTAAGGGCTCCCCAGAACCTAGGAACTCAGATTCCTGCAACCTAAGAAGAAGAGGGCTGCTAAGCTGAAAAACCCTGCTGCGAAGACGGAGACACCAACTGCTTTGGCCCCAGCTCTACCGGCCTGTCTCCCCCCCTTCTAGAGACACTGCTCCAGCGACGCTCTCACCAGGGACCAGCGACCTCTGAATCCTCAGAGGACTGCCCTGCATCTAGAAGGACCAAGAACTCCCGAAGACAGTGGCCCTGTTCACCAAAGACTGCAACTTTGAACCAAAGAAGCAACTTTGAAACAATTTGCGTTTCCCGCCGGAAGCATGAGACTTGACACTCTGCACCCGACGCCCCCGGCTCGACTTGTGGAGAACAATCACTTCACGGAGGACTCCCCGGCGACTGCGAGACCGTGAGTAGCCAGAGTTGCCCCCCCTGAACCCCCACAGCGACGCCTGCAGAGGGAATCCCGAGGCTCCCCCTGACCGTGACTGCCTGCTTCTAAGATCCGACGCCTGGTAAAGACTCTGCACCCGCAGCCCCCAGGACCTGAAGGATCCGAACTCCAGTGCAGGAGTGACCACCAGGAGGCCCTCTCCCTTGCCCAGGTGGTGGCTACCCCGAGGAGCCCCCTCCTTGCCTGCCTGCATCGCTGAAGAGACCCCTTGGTCTCCCATTGCTTTCTATTGAGAACCCGACGCTTGTTTGCACACTGCACCCGGCCGCCCCCGTGTCGCTGAGGGTGTACTTTCTGTGCTGACTTGTGTCCCCCCGGTGCCCTACAAAACCCCCTTGGTCTGCCCTCCAAAAACGCGGGTACTTACCTGCTGGCAGACTGGAACCGGGGCACCCCCTTCTCCATTGGAGCCTATGCGTTTTGGGCACCACTTTAACCTCTGCACCTGACCGGCCCTGAGCTGCTGGTGTGGTAACTTTGGGGTTGCTCTGAACCCCCATCGGTGGGCTACCATGGACCCAAACTTGAACCCCGTAGGTGGTTTACTTACCTGCAAAAACTAACAAACACTTACCTCCCCAGGAACTGTTGAAAATTGCACTGTGTCCAGTTTTAAAATAGCTATTTGCCATTTGTGTAAAAACTGTATATGATATTTTGCTAATTCAAAGTTCCTAAAGTACCTACCTGAAATACCTTTCATTTGAAGTATTACTTGTAAATCTTGAACCTGTGGTTCTTAAAATAAACTAAGAAAATATATTTTTCTATACAAAAACCTATTGGCCTGGAATTGTCTCTGAGTATGTGTTCCTCATTTATTGCCTGTGTGTGTACAACAAATGCTTAACACTACTCCATTGATAAGCCTACTGCTCGACCACACTACCACAAAATAGACCATTAGTATTATCTCTTTTTGCCACTATCTTACCTCTAAGGGGAACCCTTGGACTCTGTGCATACTATTCCTTACTTTGAAATAGTGCATACAGATCTAACTTACTACAATGTGGCACCCCAGCCCACCTCTGTAGAGCGCCAAGTACACCTAGTCATGTCCCTGTGTCATCTATGTGTGCAGATGTCGTCCATAGCCTTGTAGGCCATTTCCCAGGAATTGAACAGTGGAGCCCAAGAGCACGGCGTAGTGCAGGGGGCTTCTGTGTCTGTCGTGTCCCACCCCATCAGTGTTCAGAGCCAACTACACCTAATCAGGCTTGTGTGACTTCCATGTGTGCATCAATCGGGCATAGGCCTTGTACCCCATGTCCCTGTGATTAATTAGGGAACTCAAAGTGCATGGCGTAGTGCAGAGGTCTTCTGTGTCTGTAGTGTTCGCCAAAGGTAGCGGTATTGCATGCACTGAACATGTCTTTCTTCTGTCTCCCCCTCCTTTTTTTGGTCTCCCTGTTCTTGTGTGCAATAGCATCATCACGCGGAGGAGCAGTGGCACCGGAGCAGGAGGGAGCTGCATCCCATATGGCCCTGGAGGGCGAGACAACGGAGTCTGAAGCCACCAGTGGGACGGAGGGCGAGGGGAGCTCCACGGCGGGGGCAGGAGCTCAGACCAGCGACACGGACTCCTCCTCTGATGGGATCTCCCTTGCCGTGGCGGGTCCCTCTGTGCTCCCCGCATCTACAGGTACCGCCGCCACCCCTCCCGCTAGCACCGCCCTCCCAGAAGCCCCCCAGCGATTGCCCCGTGGCCGCTCACCCAGAAGGGTGGGCATCTCCTTTGCCCCAGGCACCTCAGCCCCTGCCCCTGTCAGCCCTGCTGCCCTCAGTGAGGAGGCCATTGACCTCCTCAGATCCCTCACTGTTGGGCAGTCTACCATTCTGAATGCCATCCAGGGTGTAGAGAGGCATTTGCAACAGACGAATGCATACCTGGAGGACATCCATTCTGGTCAGGCAGCCCAACAGCGAGCTTTTCAGACTGTGGCCTCAGCACTGATGACAGCCATTGTGCCTGTGTCCAGCCTCCCCCTCCAACTTCCTCCACCCAGACCCAAACCCCTGTACTTCAGCCTATCCCAAGCACACCATCAGACCAGCATGCACACACCTCAACACACAAGGGAAGCTCTGGCAAACATAAGCACCACACATCCCACAGGCACTCACACAAGCATCATACCCATGCAGACATACCAACAGCCACTGCCTCCACTGTGTCCCCCTCCTGCTCGTCTCCCACGTCCCTCCCTGTCACGTCTCCGCTCACACCTGCATGTACTACATCTTCATCCACTACGTCCATCACCAACACACCCATCACCACATACTGCTCACTTGCAGTCACCACCCCCACTACCATTCACACATCCCCTGTGTCCTCTCCCAGTGTGTCTGTGAGCCCACCTCCCAAGGTACACAAACGCAGTCACACACCCACCCAACAGCCATCCACCTCACAACAGCCTCCAGCCCATGCACCTTCACCCAAAGTCAGCAAACATACACCTCCTACAACCACTACCTCTTCCTCCGCTCCCAAACTCCCTCCATCTACCCATCCCAGTGTGTCTAAAAACTTTTCCTGTCCAATCTTGACCTCTTCCCCTCACCTCTCCCACCCCTTCAGTCCCCTAGGGCACGCCTTTCCAGGTCCCAACCCAGCACCTCAGCCACCACATCGGCGGGAACAGTGGTGCCAGCAGTAACCGGCTTCTGGAGTGCGCCAAGCAGCAGGGCAGTCAGTGTGCCAAGGAGCCAGACCATGGACAGTCCCCCACCTCAGAAGCATAAGAAGTTGGCCACTGCCCAGAGGGAGAAGGGTAGAACACCTGCCACCA